>NW_025813447.1:7382271-7635350 GCF_021976095.1 Xenia sp. Carnegie-2017 | reverse complement strand
TAAAGTCGAAAATTTACAGTTCACTTCCTAAATCTTGTTTTGATTCATATTTTGCAATCTCAAAATGTCTTGTTTTTTTGGAATTTGTTTTTTACTATATTTCAAAAACAGTTTGCGCATATCTCTTTTTATTCTCAAGATACTTAGGTTTTCGTGATGTCCGGTTCACACAACTCTCTACGTCGTTTTGCACAATGAGTCGCTGCGAAGTTTCAAACATCCTTTACTTTTCCTGCTACTTTTGGCTACAAACGATAAAGAAATATTTAATACCATTAATGAAGGGAAATCTGCTCGGTTGAAGTAGCATATCAACAAGTAAACCAGCCGTTTCAAAATTCTCAATATGCAATGCGACGTCAAAAGTTTTGTAAAGCGTACGTTACATAAACTGCAATATCTTGAAAATGAAAAATGATATGAATAAACTGTTTTACAAGATGCGCTGTGATTTTCAAAGTTATGCTCAACGAAAATGTAATATAAATTGCTCGATTTTCGAGTCATATGCCCTTTAAAGTCTCTGTTTGCACATCAAAAAAATACCAAAAGCTCCATATGTATGCATTTTAATAGTGACGCTCAAAAGAAAATTTGTTATTAAATTTTAAACTAATTGTACATAACTTGAAAGGAGCTATATTGCTGTACTTATATTTAAGAAAATTTGACATTTTTGTTGTTCTTACAACGATTATTTTTTGGGATAAGACGATATTTGCGTATTGCTTTGCGTGGTTGTATTTAACACTTAAGAAATAAAAGTGTTACTGTGTTTACTGTGTTTGCACGGGCTTATGCAAACCGAGGAGTCCTTTGGGAGAACTTGAGAGCAGATCAGTGCAAGCCCGAGACCGAAAGTCGAGGGTTGCACATCCCCGAGAGTATGCGAAAAAGACAAACAATTTGATTTTTCCTCTAAAATGTTATTCATGATCGATTACCAAATTCTCTTTGACCGATTGATTGTTTTTATTGATTTGATGGGTTGAGCTCAGATGTGTTTTGCAAAGGCTAATGCGGGCACGGCTCTAGACCAATCAACGCACGCGTTTCATTGTGTTTATAATTACCCACGAAAATTGGTGATTTTTCACTTTTAGAATTGCACCGAAGACGAATTGAAACAAGAAATCACAAGACTCCACGAAGATAAAAACAAATATGAAATGGCTGCAAAGGTCGTAAACTGTAAAGTGTGATTTGAAAATCCACTTACATTAAATCTTGAAACAATTAAATCTTTGATAACGCTAAATTTTGTGAGCCCCCTCCCCCATAGTCGGAAGTGACCTCAAAAAAAACTGCTGCCCCAAGATAGGATATTCATTTTTCTACATTCCTATATGTTTAGGAAGGACTTCGTCGAGTTACGGAGGATAAGCTCAAAGCGATCGAGAGAATAACGATTCTTGAAGTAAGTATCGTCACTTGTGTTAAAAGCTTAAAATTTCATTATTGGTCGAGAGTCATTATCTATAAGAAGACAGACGCGCAAAAGACGTTACGGAAAATTTCGTGTTTTAAAATTACTTACGAATTGCGAAATTATTTGAATATTGACCTGAATTTATTTATGAATGAGCAACTGCAGATATTGAAAACGACCAAAGTGAGGCGGTTGACGTATTTTTTAGCAAAAAAAAAAGAAAAATGGTTTTCTATCGATGATTTGTGCTTCTTCGATAAGGGATTCTTAAAGAAATTGATCAGATATCCCTTATTTATTCTGTCTGTCTATCACATTTTAACACGTGACTTAAGATAGCCAATAGTGATCACTTTTTGTTCTTATCACAAACGATGTCATACCGTTTATTTACGTACAACCGAACAGAAAACACTCAAATGTAGCTAATCTATTTGTTAAATAAAGTATTTTTATTTTAATGATAAGTTATTCAGCTTGCCAAATTCATCTACGAATTTCTTTTTACATCTGTAGAAGTCTTACAACAATGCAGAGGACGAGTGCAGCCATTATCAAACTCTTTATGCGAAAGCTCAAAAACAACTGGAAGATTTATCAACGCAGTATGGTCAGGTTAGTTAAAAACCGTCAGCATTTTTTAAAAGAATATGTACCTCGCCCCCGAATTATTGGCATACACTTACACTCACAGACACCCTGTGAAAATTTGAAAATTCTTCCTTGTTTTAATATGTTTGTTTTAAACAATGTTCTTGTCGCTTTTATTTTTTGCTTTTCCATGATAATCTGGTCTGCTGTTTTTGTCGTCAGTGAGTGATTTTCTCGTTTTTTGTATAGAGATTGGACGAAATGAATGATCTGAGAAACCAGCTGACACAGGTATGATTTTATAATCGTTGCCAATGTATTTTACCTCATTTTGAAACCATTAACATTTTGTCTTTTGTATCTCTCATGTCGTCGGATTGATTATTTTCGGAATATTTTGTGTATCGACTTCCGAAAAAAGTCACATCCGAATCTTCAACATCACTTGCCATACATTGCAGATGAGCGGCGAGAAAGCTGATGCAAACGAGGCTGTAGCGAAAGCTTCAAAAAAAGAACTCGAATATATATCTCGAGTAAGTCTCTGTGTCTCTAGGTTACAACTTTTCGCGGGGAAAATATCAGAAACCTTTCTTTTCAAAGTTGTGAATTTTCTTGCCAATTTGGGCGAATAATTATTTCAAGAAACTGCCGCATTGACCTTGTGACATTCAAAGTCCAAAGTCAGCTCGCGTTTCCATCTGCGAGAGGGTTGCTGAGGTCTATTTTTGATGAACGAACATTTAACACGATGAATTTATTTTCTCCAGTTCCTTGTGTTATTTTGGCGGCTATCGAAGCTTTGCATGCCGGGCGTCATCTTATGTTGATGATCAATTATAGAGCGCTCGCTATAAGCGCTTGAGAATGACGGTACAATATTTTCTTATAGCTCGAATCCATGCAAGCCGAGTGCGATTTCAGAAAGGAGCAGTTACTAGCAATGCGTGGTATGTACGTATATCTGTAACTTATAGTTATATGCAGTTATCGCAAGTTCCCCGTGAGCAAATATTTGTGCCAGTGTTTTCTGGCTTTTGTTGTTGCAAGAGTAAACGAATTGTTGAAGTAAAGTTTGAAATCTGTTCGGAATCCTACTACCGGGAAGCTAATTGTATTCATTGATTTTTTGTTTACCGACTAGCTAATTCTGTTCAATTGAATTAAAGTGCTTTGGCTATTGCTCGCGGACGAGAAATTTTGAAAGCAGCTGGTTTTAAATTGTTTGCTAATTGAGTTAAGCTATGTTTTGAATGTATTTTGTATATTTCTTCAACAGTAAACAAAAATTTTTAACATCCTTCGATGAAAATACCCTTGATTTCGTTCCCAAATAGTATAATATCTTATTTGAGAAAATTTATTTCTTTTTGCAACCTGTCTCTGAGGCCTTGCTTGTGCAAAGCGATTGTTGGTCCAACATAATATTTACCGGTGTTGCTCAGTCAGTTTACAGTTATCATATTTATTGACGTACTGCAAATGAAGCCGATAAAATGCATATCAGTCTAAAAAAGTCCATTATATACCTGAAGACTATTACATATGCACTTTGTCTGGAACATGGTGTTTAAGCATGCAATTCGAATTAATTTATTGCATAAATTATATTTTGATGAAATCTGAAATATTGCGTTAGTCAGACTTGAATCTCCAGCGGGTAAGTCGAATAAATATTCAGCTGTTTATTTGCCTCAGTGCATGTGCATAGCAAATGTCACCTGAAATTACAGATCCTTTCCGCGATCCATTGAGACATTAAAAATTTTGAGGAATTGACAAGAGTTGAAACTTCAGGCGTAAAAGTGTTGGAATTCTTAATTTGGTGTGAAATCGAAAACAATATTTCGAGATATAAACAATTTTAAGAAATTTCTCAACTCTTGGTGAACAAATTGTTTGTTCCGGGCTTTCACTAAAACAACGACAACTGCCTTAGATGTGGCGTTGTCAATATTTAAAATATTTTGAATTTCACACTTGTAACATTGTGCGAAGCCATAATCTATTTCAACATTTAGAAGATTACTTTCATCATTTTCATGGCAAGAAGCTGGTCAAACCATTGAACTAAAATACATGGAACGCTCCTGAAGTAAATAATCGAAGTCGAATCTTACACCCAGACACGCGAGATTACATCCAGACACGCGTGTTTAGTGTTTCGAGATTCTCTCGCCGAGTGAAAATTGATTGAACTACACACGTGTGTCTGGGTGTAAGATTTGTCTTCATAAAATTTTTAGGCTTTTCTATTACAGGTAGCGTTCCGTGTATTTTAGTTCAATGGATCAAAAAACAATCTTCAAAATCCTTCCAAGACGTTATAGCTTGAAGTTACTCGGATGACATCTCCCAAATCCAGCCATCTTCGTTATTACTGTTAATCGCTTGATCTTCGTGGAAACGAGGCTAACACTGACGCATCGTCATGAATGCTGCACGAATGACTGATGAAAATCATAAATATTTAATATCCATTTCACGTATATCACCGTCGTTCAGACGTCTAACATCTTGCATTAAACATTTTTGAATGTTAGTCCGGCGCGTCAAATTGATTATTTAGACGTGGTTCACGGTTAAAGGCCTTGCAGCTACAACCGAGTGTATACTGTATGGCATTTGTATTACTTGATGTTTTATTGATTTCAGCGCAAATGGATAAACGAAAAGATTCGACCAAAGGGAGTTCGGAGAGCGATCGCAAATCTCTGAATGGTATGTGGAGCTGTATTTAACATGTGTGCATACAGTAACGTAGCTGGTCCTCCAGTTTCAGTCCTTCTACGTAAACTTCAGAGCATTGTCATTTTTCAGTTCTTCCGAAATCTGTTGTTTCTCTGTAAGTGAACACAGAAAATTCGGCATAGCATGGCGGGTTGTCCACGTCACAAACATCACGTTTAACGACTATATGACCGTGCAGAAAAAGCAAACTTTCATTTCTTGTCGAGGCTGATAACTTTTTAAACTTCAGGGCATTGCAAATACGATTTCACTATTGGCTTCCTTTTTTTCAAGGTGACTCCGAAGAGTTATGTTCGGTTGAAGAGACGATTCAGACTTTAAAAGGTACATACGTAGCTGTTTACTTCCATTGTTTTTATGAAGCTGTGAAGCTCATTCGAGTGGAACGAGTGTTTTGCTAAGCCGAATCCAAATTTTTAACGTCGTTGAAAAACCCAATTCCAACTGATCTATTCGTTCATTCATATCACAAAACTCAAAAATACAATTTTATACATCTGCTTTGGTGTTGCATTGCATACCTCTTCTCCTCATTCCCCTATCCCCTCCTCCATCTCGATTGTTGTATGATACGCTCTTGTTCTCGTCGTCATAGTTTCGTAAACAACACTTCGGACTGAACAATTCATAAATAATATGGGAAAGCATTACGGGACTGTTGAAAAAGTGAATTTTTGAGATAGGGCTGTGACGATATAATAGAGTGATTCAGCAAACACCACGTTTCGTCTAAGACGTCGTAGAAATGGCGTGGTATGCGCCTTTTAGCTACGTCCGGTTCAATGTACGACGGCAGTCGTCCTGACGACTACGACGTGAAAATATCGTCTTATCGACGACGGCTGAAACAAATATTTAATTTTCAATTTTCGGACAGAAATGCGTATATATCTCAGATATTTGCATCTTGAAAGATTATATAGGCCTACATATACTCATCTAAGTAAAAACTGCAAAGGTTTTGTTTCCTGAAGCGTGAAAAAAAAACAAATAAACATCGCGGGGCCTGCTCTGATATCGGGGGCTTCCGCGGAGTCAAAACAATTTCAGTCAAAAAGCCGTATGTCGATGATTTTGCTTCTATTTACATATTTTTTGAAATAAATATACTGCAGTATATACGTATTTCATATCAAAAAATTAGTTTAAAATGATGGAAAAAACGATCCAGCAGGAAAATGCCGAAATGAGTGAAACTTGTTTCATACTATTCTTTGACGAAGTCCTACAAAAGGTTTGCTAAATCACAAATACTTTACGACTTGGTGGTATCCCAGACCCAGATCCCTCGCGAAAATTTGACGACGTCTTAGACGAAACGTCATGTTTGCTAAATCACTCTAATATCTCTTAACATCTCCAGATAAACTTCACGGATTGAGAGAGGAGTCAAAATCCAAGGAGGATCGTGTCAACGAGATCAATGGTACTGTAAATACAAGATCTCGTGCAATACACAAATTGTTCATTTCGATTTGCCTTCTCCATTTGATTTATGGTAGATTTACAGTTCATGCAACAAGTCTTTCATGCTTGCTGCAATAATGTTTTCTGTGTGCGCATGCCTAGTTAGAATCATTTGCAAATTTGCCATCAAGTCATTCGTGAAACCTTTTGAACGAATGATTTTCCAGATGATTCACCTGGCAAGTTGCCATTCAAATTACTTTGATATTGCAGACAAGGTTAATAATTACGAGCAAAATGATGAGGATACTGACGGGGAGCTTGCAATTTTGAAAAGTATGTTGAAGTTTTTAATATGAACATAACGTGATAAAATTTACGATGTATTGAAAGGTTGTTGTTTTCAGTGGACTTTTCAGTATAATATATATATTTTTTACAGATGAGTTGGTTGAATATGAAAAAGACTTGGAACATTTGCGAGTCGAAATCGACCAAACTGAAGGTCATTAGAAGTGTGTAGTTATTTTTCGTGCATCAGGTAGAATATGTAGGGTCACAAGCACTGATCTGCGGTCACAAGGTGATTATTTGTGTACCATTTTGAACAATGTCATGCTTGTAGTGCCACTTCAGGTAGAATATGCAGGGTCACATGTTGATTGCGTGTGTATCATATTGAACACGGTCATACCTGTGGTACCACTTCAGGTTAAATATGTTGGGTCACGTGTTGATTATATGGTCATCATTTTGAACACGGTCATGCCTGTGGTACCACTTCAGGTAGAATATTTTGGGTCACGTGTTGATTATATGGTCATCATTTTGAACACGGTCATGCCTGTGGTACTACTTCAGGTAGAATATGTTGGGTCACGTGTTGCTAATATATGTACCACTTTGAACACGGTTGTACTTGTAACATCACTTCAGGTTGATTATGCAGAGTCACGTGTTGATTATGTGTGTATCATATTGAACACGGTCATACCTGTAGTACCACTTCAGTTAGGATATGTTAGGTCACATGTTGATAATATATGTAGCAAGGTAAACACGGTCGTACTTGTCGTACAGCTTACATAATTTACGGGGTTTTCAGTTTGAGCTCTTTTCAGTCTAACGAATATCTATTTAAAATTTTTCCATGTGCTATAGAGCAGCTTATGTGCTGTCATCTCCGAGCAGTTGACGATCTCAATAAGGAAGACGACGCTTCAAATAGTCTGATTGGTAAGAATAGAACGAAGGGGACGGTTTACACTTTACGCTCGTAAAGTCTCGTGTACAATTTCACTTTTCCCTTTTCAGTAAATGAAGATGACATTCAGGAGAATATCTCCAATCACGTTCAAGGTATGGACTATGATTTAGGTGCTTGATGACAACTGACTGTCAACGTGATGGCGCAAGCTAGGCACTTACAGGCGAAATAAACACAGTTATATGCCTACACATTAAAGAATTATAAAACATTTGATTTCCCGAACAATGTGTTTGATGTGTTCCAGCTAAGTTTGTTATTTTTTCAATAAACAATAAGTTTTGGTTTTTCCATCCTTCGAATATGTCATAGCATTTCTAGTGTATGTTTCATCCAAATGTATTTTCTAGGCTTGAATGAAGGCACAAACTACGATCTTGATATGCTAGATGACTTAGAAGGTATTTAAATTGTCTAGTTATTATTTTAATTTTGTATGTTTTTTATGCCTGTTGATGATATAATTCGAGTTTTTATTTTACAGCTGAACTTCAAAATGTGAAGAACCAACTGTGTAGCTTTAATGGCCGGAACGAAGAAACTGATCATTCCTCTTTCCTCGAGAACAATGTGGAAACTCGACAGATCGGTTCGTATGCAAGTTTTTCTTTCGAGTAACTTGCACATTCAATTTTTCTCATTTTCGAACGCTCGTATATGCGGCAATTGATGTTGTTGCGCCATGTTCTCGAATACCGTGGTTTCGAACACACAATGTGGAAAAAGACTTGAACGAGGGTTTTCCATTGATTCGACGGAATTCTATGCTATTACTTACAATAATGTGAGAGGAAAAGGACGAGACAAATATTACCTTCGCCGTTTATTACAGAAATTCAATGTATTATATTTCAAAATTTTCTCCGTACACATTTTGTCTGTGTATTGTGGGATTAAATGTACCGAAAACAACCAATCAATTTCGAGTAAAGTTTCCTCTTATATTTTATTGCAAATGTCACAATCATGAATAGAGCCTTTAATCTAGTATTTTTGTGGAATATAAAAAAGGAATGTAGTCTGTGGTCTTCATCGTATCCTACCAAAAAACAAACAAAACGAAACATCCTCTCAAGTGACTTCTCCAAAACCCAAAGTTTTCTTTACATTTTCAGAGGTGATCGTACTGAAGTGCATGAGACACATTCAGTTCATCAAAAGTAAGCATTTCATTTAGAGCGGGTTTATGACCACCATTATATTTTTGCACAGCGCTTTTCTTTTCTCTCTCAGATGAGATGTCCAATTATAAAGAGCTTGTTTCCAGTAAGAATTACACTATCTCAGGTACGCGTATCTTTAACATACATGAAATTGGAAGAAGGAACGGATCGAATAGGGACGATTAAATTAGGGAGGATCGATTGGAAATAAGATAAATAACCAAACGAATAGGGTGCATTGATTCGATAGCACAACGAGAATGAAAAAAATACGATTCGTTGATACTTATTTGGCATATGGGAAAAATTAGAAATTTATAATGTGTGTTTCAGCTTTATCTGATAGTGACTCTGGTACTGAAGAGAAAACCATCCAAGAACTTCGTGGTAAAACTTTTATTTCGCCTGAGTCAAGATCAAACACTCGTCTTGCTTTTCTTTCTCCTCTAGTATCCAGCGATCAACAAGTTTTCTTAAATATCATTTTCAGAGCAACTCCAAACGGCTGAGAGCAAAGCGACCGAAGTGAGACAAGAAATTCTTACTCTGAGAGGTCAGTATAAAATACTTTTTCTCGCTGGATTTTGTTTTCCGTGAGGAGTGTGTTTCCCTTTTCTTTATTTTTTCTCTCTGTTTTTCCTCGCTCCAGATAAACTTGTGGAAGAGCAAGATACCGCCCGAGAACGAGAAGAGACGATTGCCAACTTGCATAGTGAGTAAACGGATGCCCGTTTTGTTTCTTCGAACGCTGCATCTTTTTAATTCTTACTTCATCAAACGTATCGTTTCCAGGACAGATTGGCGGGCTTTCACGAAGTCGCCGCCTGTCTGAAGTGGAAAAGACAGCTGAACATCGTGCCGCGGAGTCGGCGAAGAGTACGGCTAAACACATGCAGCAGCAAGCAGCGATCAGTGCGGGGAAGGCGTCGAAAAACATAGGTTTTTCATTATCTTGTATATCTGTTGTGGCACGTCAGAATTATTTTACCATTGCTGGATCTTTTACACATCAATGAAGCGGAAACACAGTCTTTCACTTTAAGCTTCATCCTGTATTTCTATATCAATAAGAGACGATGTTTTTTCTGGATCTCTAGAAAGGACAGTTTGGTCAGAGCTTAACATTGTTCACCTCCACTTGTTTCCATCACGCAACGTCTTTTATTCACTGAATCACCAACATTTCTTGAGACGACCGGCCTGCCATTGTCGAAAATCATTCACTGAATCACCAACATTCCTATGGACGACAATGACATTGTCGTCGATCATCATGTAGTCAGTTTGCTTTTAGATTCGTTTTGCTGTTTACAAGCAGTAGCGGACACAAGCCCGGGGGGCAGGGGGTTTGAGCTTCCCAATAATTTTGAAATTTTACTCCAATTTCTTCAAGTCACACCTACATCACATAAATGTGATGTTAAATAATGACTATTTGGTAGACTTTGGTAGTGCACACGTACCAGCAGATGCATTAAACCTTGTGTGTGTTGGATTATGTGTAGGAATCCTTATATTAAATTTCTAGAGATCAAATTTGAAAAGTATGCCTATAGGCATGCTCCGCGATCTCCCTAAAAATCTCATGCCTTGAGACGAGCCCCCTCTCCCCAATAATTCATTTAGTGTCTGCCACTGTTTACAAAGGCAATTAAGCTATTTTTTGTTCATAAACCAGTTGAGTCTAGTTACTCATGGTTTGTGCTACTTCTGCCTAAACCAACCGCTCAATTCATTGTTTCAGTTCAATTAAAGACACTGCAAGAGGAGAACAAGTTCCTTCTACAAAAAGTCCAAACACTCGAGAGCGAATTGAAGTGGTAAGATAGTTTGTTTTTAATGCAAAGTTTCCGGGCGACTTTGACTTATCTAAAAGAATTTGCTGTTTCTTGTACCTACCCCCACCCCCCAAATATGTTTTGATGAGCGACTCGTTTCGTTTTCAACGGATAAGCACTCCACCAAGCCTAAAAAATAAAGTAGGCATTAGGCAAAAAACAGCAACTGGTTGTTTAGACTCCAACTTGTAACAGGTTTTATCTAAAATGTTTCAATTTACCATGAAGTCAAAGGATGTTTACGTAATGATGAATAAATCAAAATGAAATGAAAGTTAATGGAAAAATGAAATAAATGTATGAAACATTTTATGGTTGATTCAAACTACGAGTCAAAAGGCAGTGTGTGTTTTTTATACTTTGAATTATCCTTGGCATCCAAGTTTAAAATCTCGCTGTATATGCAAGTCGTGTACTTTACGAGTTACTTATTTTTCGTCTTGTCTTACACGTCATGACATATTTTTGTCGTCGTTTTTTGCATCACTTGCCAACTTATTGCTGTTTCCTTTGAATATGTAGGTCGAAGAAAGAAAAGAAACGATTAGCGTCCGAACGCGAGAGGCTCGATGTAGCGCAATCAAATCACGCTAACAATTCAACGAGTTCATCTCTTAACGAGGTATGTCGTGGTTTTTCTTCTAGCGATGCTCTATGTCGAAAATGCTTTTATCTTCTGTCGTCATGCGTAGATACCTGAAGAATATGGGTCTGGTGACAATGAAGATCTTCTAACGAAAAGTGCAAAAGGAGTCGATCGAACTAACGAAAGTGCAAAAGGAGTCGATAATATAGATGAGCAAAATTCTTATACGGTGAGACCAATATGCGCGACAAGTTTCTATTATTTTGACCTTTGCTCATTTGGTTAACATTTTTTTACTGTATTTACTAAGATAAATTATCCCTAATGTACCACTTGAAAGAAAAGTTCAGTGGTGGTAGAGTTATTAATTTAGGATCAGTTGTTTCAGTTAATATATCTCCTCCTTCGGTAGCGTTTATTGGATGAGCATGAGATTATTTTTACTGGATCACTCCGATCACCTTGGATAATTTCAGTGGCGTAGCCAAGCCGCATATTTACTCCTGTCAAGCGAATTCTTCTGTGATCACTCACCGTGAGAACTATAATTTTCAAATAAAATAAAAAATTCTTAACGCTCTGAAATTCGTACAGCAGGACTAAAACTTGCGGATTGGCTACGCCAGTGTCTCAAATATATAAAAAAAACCCTAACAGTAAGAGATTATTTCTACTTGGGACCACAGTATAGGGAATACACAGTAGGTCTGCTTCCCTGTGCAACTGGTTGCTCTACATTTAATTGGATAGTTGGCGACCGTTAGCCATTTCATCATTCCTATTGGTCCAAAAAAGGGAATTGATTTGCTCCATTAAGGTATTCATAGTGTGTAATAAGATATGCGTGGCACGAAAAAATTCAATGGAGTGGCTCTACTGTGTGTTCACTATACTGTGATAGGAACGTGGGATGATCGATAATTGGGGGGAGGGGGGGTATAATCATATACACATCATCTGCCGTCTTAAGCTCCTGTAAAGTCCATTGTTTTTTACGGATTACAACATGCCCATATGAAGGTACCCCCCTCCCCATATTACTTTTCGCAACAGAACCTCGCTAAACAGATAGGGTTATACAAAACGAATAATTCTTTTTCTTTTAGAAATACTTCTTAACTGCCATGTTTTATCTTATCCTGGCATTACTTGTCTCCTTGACTTTTCGAGTAATGGGAAATAGAAAAAACAATAATCAAAACTCAACAACGTAACGTTGCAATTTGGCATCACGTGTCTCCTTGACTTTTCAAATGATGGGAAATGGGGGGAAAATGAGCAAAACTCAACAAGGTAACGCTGCATTTTGGCGCAAAGCCCTGTATTTGTGAGAGTTGGGACTCGTATTGTTCTCTGCATTTTGGATTATGATCATGGTGATTGGGTAGATATGGTCACGTGGGCATCTAGCCGCCATTTTTGCCCCAAAGTGCAGATTATGACCATTTTTTACATAGGAAATAAATTCTAAAAAAATGTTTTCAATGATTTTATGTTGCATTATAATAGTGCCAATGAAAGCAATGAAGAATAGAAACATACGCGCTCCCTTGTGGCAAAAACAACATTAAAGGCGTATAAATTACATCTACTGCATGAAATAAATGCTTTTCTATTATTATGACATCTATAAACAACTGAGTTTCAAACAACTGGGATCGCTGTCCATTCATGAATTAGAAAAACAACAGAAAATTTGTCTTTCCACCATTTAATGCTCTATATTTGCTGGCTTTGGAACAAAAATGGCGGAAACTTAGCAATTTTACTTCCGGTGTCCCAAATCTCCTAATACAGGGCTCTGTTTTGACGTCACTTGTCTCCTTGACTTTTCAAATGATGGGAAATAGAAAAAATAATGAACAAAACTCAAGAACGCAGCATTGCTTACAAAGTCTATTGTCCATCTTATAAAGTCGAGAATCGCAACGGTCTACTTACATCAATAAAACGCCGACTGTATATATTCAACTGGAGTTGGCGGCTCGTTTGGATATACATTTGGGTCGTCACGTTATTTGGATAAGTTTAACATTGAAGTACAAACACGATTTGTACCGTTTATTTAATTTTAAGGATATGTACTAAAGCTTGCATATTATATTTTTCAAATTGTATATTTACTATAGTAATTTTTTCATTAAAATGATTCGCTATTTGACCATTCGGTAAGAACCTTTCCCCGTGGCATTTGAGAAGCATGCAATCGTGATTATTTGCATTTCACACGTACAATTCGAAGCCTATTTGAATTTCCAGAGGCTTAAAATAAATTGTGCTTATTGGACAAACGGCCATTTAGAACAATGACGTCCTTTTTTATGGATAGGAATAGACAAACAATGTCTTCCAAGTTGATTTCCGATAATAAATTCCATATATCAACGCCACTTTTTCCTGAAGAGTTATCAATATTCCCTCTTAAAAACTGCTTAGAAAGTAATAGAAATCACTGGACGTATTGAACAAAGATATTTTCTTGAATAACGACTGTCGGCGCTTCTTTCGTGGCACATTCAATTTGCATTTTATACTTGAAAACACGGTCATAAACAGATCTTTGAGATACAAGTAAGTTCATATGACTGACTGGCAATCTTATCTCGAAGTCTTCGCCAAAGTTTTTGGATTTTTCACGTCTTCATCACGGCTGAGATAGAAAGCATCTGTGCGACGAGTTTTTCTTGTGTTTCGAAAGAACTTGATAAATTGATTATCTACTGTATCAAGACTCATATATTCTTGACTTGCAACCGTTCTCTCGAAATTTACCAAACAATGTCACTCGCCCACGTCGGCTGGTACCAACAATAACACTGATAAATTATTCTTTTGTATCATACCACCAACATGGCTGACTTGCAAGTCAAGAATATCTAATGTCGAGGAATCTCTGACAGAAGTTACCGTTTTACTATCGCTTTAAGTGCATTTTTATTCTTTTAAACTCGACAAAAATGACGTTGGGTTCTGATGCGATTTCAGCGGATTCTGAATGGAGGGTAATTCAAAAAAGAACGTTTACAAGATTGTGCAACGAACATTTAAAGCTCGCCAAATTTATTTTACATGATTTAGAGAAGGATCTGTGCGATGGTATGAAGCTGATTGTACTACTGGAAGTGTTGTCACACGAGTTGATAAGTGTGAGGAAAAAACCTAAATTGAAGTCTCGCAAGCTCGAGAACGTTGCATTGAAATTCATTGAGAGCGAACGCATTTATTGACTGAATTCCAATGAACGATATTACAACCGATTGGAATGTTGGACGTGCTATCGCAGCACTGGTTGATGATGCTATTGTACCAGGGGCCAGTTACACGAAGGTCGAATAGCGCTATCCACTGGATAGCAATTTTTTATACGTTTAAAAAACGTCTTAAAGGGGAAATATACGATTTGAACTGAGCAATCGCTGAAATGAAATATTGCTTCTAAGATTACTAAATTTCTTTGTCGTAATGAAAATATAAACATCTTTTTAAAAAGTTTGAAAATTTTACCATCCAATGGATAACGCTATCCAGGCTTCGTGTAACCTGGCCCCAGGCCTATACCCAGACGCGAATCTTATAGACTTGGATCCAATTTGCTTGAATCCTGAACAATGAACTCCATAACAACTGGAAGGCTAACTTGGACGCAGTGAACTCCATATATATATATCTGGAATGATAACAACAATACATTTTATAGATATAAAATTGAAGCCAAAGTCCTAGTCTCTTGCGCGGTTTGTACGTCAGTTCCAGTCCTTCAAAGTCGAATATTCACGCGGTTTGTACGTCAGTTTCATTCCCCTGAGTGCCAAACATACACGGCCAATATAAATTTGAATATAAATTGCAAAAGCATAAACATATAAACAACATCACGACAAACAACACACTAGGCCAACTCCTCGCAAAAGGTTATTTTTTACAGCTGAAACTTTACTACAGTGAGTTCGTTGTAACTTACAACTTGTAACGAGGAAAAGCCAACTGAAAATTACACTGTTTGCTAAAAAGACAATACAATAGAAAATATGACGAGAAAATATTCAAACATAAATTTTTCTTTCGTCGGAAGGTAAACTTTCAAACGTTGTCAGACAGCGTTTGTCTTTTTTGTCATTTAAGTGGATTTAAAGATCTGTTTTTCCGAATAAAAAAGAAACTTGAATATCCAGTTTCATAAAAAATATGGAGTCTATAACTCGCATTTTTACTTTTTACAGAGCGATTGTATTTTTCATCGATTTTGATAGCGCTTGAAACTTGAAATGAATATCCATTTATATGTTTGATATCTTTTTATGATATGTTTTAAAGGAAAACCGCAGCGTAAGAGCAGATCGACTAAGTTCACCTCATCTTGCTTCTCGATTTATCACTTTGATTCACTTTCCGTGAACCTTTTCATTCCAAAAATTTCGTTATTTTTACGCTCTGATCAAGATCCGAACTCTACCATTACCAAGGGACAAATGATTTAAAAAAAATAAAATGAACACGCGAGGACTAGAGCCTGACGTGTGATGACGAATGATGACAACAAATATTTTTTTGGCTTCAATTTTTGGCTTCGGTTATCATTCCAGTTATTCAAATGTCGAGTTCACTGCTTGGACGCCATCTTTGAAGCCTGCATGAGCGCCGCCATTGAGGGTACGGAGGCGAAATACATCACTTCGAAATTGCCGGATTTTTTGCAAAAAACAGTGGTCTTCGAGCCAGCTTAATGTCTAAAAACCTTAAACAATGTTTGGACTTTAATATAAAACAAATTTGAACGGCATTTGTGCATGTTTAAGCTTCTTTTTAGAAGGATGAAAAGCGAACTTTGTTTTGGCACGTCAAAACATGCCTTATAACTTGAATACAAAACTGACACCCCTCGTTTTTTTTCATTAGAAGGATGTAAAATACACTTGTCTATCCTTATAATATTGTTTGAATCTTTGAAAATGAAGCTGTCAGGGCAAAAAACGCTGTTTTTCGGTAATTTTAGTGTTTCCGAGCAAAATTAGCTCGCCCCAGTCCTTTTTGAAAGTTCAGAGCATAAACAAAAAGAAAAACACTTTGCAAAATATTTCAAAAAGTTAGCAAAAAAGTATTTTGAGTTAGTTTAAAAAAAAACTGTTATGCCATATTATTGTGTTATCATTAATTGCACCATTAAAGAGTCAAAAGGGTCAATACTCACTTAAAAAAAAGACAAAAACACAATTGACACTCCATATTCATAACTTTTGAAACACTTAAGTAAAAATTGTAATGTAATACAAGTATGAAAAAGATTATTAGTCTAATATTTTAGAATCATATATTTTCACAAATATGACCAAACATTTTAAACACACATCCTAAAATTTAATATATTACATATACATTCATCATCATCTGTATTACAAGAAAAAACTAATTTTACAATCAATATGCTATACTATAAAATTTTGATACAGGATATAGCTTTGCTTGCTTTATAATCATTTTAAAACCCTGTTTCAAACCACTGAGGATGAGGGTTGCTTTTTGACATTTATGTAGAGCAGGTTATATTAGCAATACTTGTCATAGTGTGCACTTGGCTATTTATTTATAAGCATGAACTTGCTGATAAAATGCTCAATACACAAATATGAATGCATGTCAAATCTTCCACCAGTTCTTAAGAAGTGAGAGAAGTAAATGACAAGAACCAACAATCACTCACAATTCAAAATTTCAAATCATCACTTTCACACATTACAAAAAGAGCATGTGAAATTCTTACAAAGCAAGTGTAACTTTGAAAGCAATAAAATTGTTATGAAACATGTTATATTAAGTGGATTGTGTGTATTCTGCACAGCATTCAAAGATACAGACTACCTGTTATCAGTTTTATCTTAAATTTTTGGTCTTTCGACGACAAATGAGAAATTCATATTTCGATGTGTGTTCTCCCTTTTATGTTTTATATAATACAGCGTTACGTATACAAAACATGTCTTGGAACGTCCACAATGCATCTTAACACATTAATAACAAAATTGTGCTAACGGTTTTGAAAAAAATAAAGCATTTTGGCTAGCATTCTCTTCCCAAGTTAGCAGTTTTCGCAAAACAATCCGTCACGCAAATAAAACAGTCCACGCGAGATACACGCGAAGCGGCAAATCAGCTTCTATGTGGCTTCAAAAAAGTGTAGGTTTGTTTATAATGAGTTAGCCTTCCAGTTGTTGTAGAGTTCACTGATCCTGAATGATGCCATAACATAAACAATTTCAAAAAAGCGATGGATAATATCTTGGTGTTCCACAAGTAAGTATAACTATCTAACGTTGTCAACTCTTTTTAAGCAATTTTAGTTTTTCAAAACGAAAATAATGTTGAAAGAAATGACTTGTAAAAAAATATTATGAAAAATTGATAATTGATTATCCAAAATGGCGGCCATCAACAACTACTAACAATTGCTTTCGTTCGTGAACATCTTTTTTGATAACCGAATGATATATTTGAAGGTCTAGAAACTGACAATTGATAGTGCTCATTGAAATTCACAATAAATGACAGCAAGAAAGGTGACCACGTTTAGTTTTCATTCAAATTTCTGTTACCATTTATGGTTGAGGTCGATGTGTCGAAAATGAATGGGGTGCACAAATTCATTTATATTTTTCGCACTCTCGTGCAATTTACATTTGCGTGATCATTTCTGTAATGTAAATAATTTTTATGGAATATTTATCTCCAAAACGATTCAAGTGATTGAACTGATCAGATATGCGGTAAAATCTTACAGCTGATCTAAGTACGAGTGACAACTTATAAATATTGATAAAGTCATAGCTATTCAAGTGAAAGCCATTTAAAAATGATTTTCTACTCTGAAAAGTTTCAATAAATCTACTAGACAACACAAAGTGTCATCTTCTACAGATTTAGGGCACTTTGTGTGATCAATGTTAAGCAAATGCATTCGCTGAAAGATATTTATCTGCTTCAACAAATATTTCAATCGATTGAGGAACTAAGGGTAGGAGTTCTTAAGGTATTCTTGTTTATTTCATGGCGTTGCCGTATATACATTCACCTATATGCAGACTCTCCTGGGAAGATCATTATCTACATGGCAGATATGACGTCTGCGACTTTTGGGCTCAAGTAATGTACCATTTTAATCCTTCAGATCCCCGATGCACCTGACATGTGTAATCCGATGTGCGATGCGTTGAGCATTGTGACGTACGTTTCATATTTCGCGAACCTGGTTCATCTCAAAGGTGGAGCAACACTTTATGAAGAAAATTCAAGTGCGTCGTATTGCTTTCATAGTCAATTGCTGATTTGCCGAGGAACTTTGTTCAGTCGCTGATCACGTCAGCATTTCAGTAGCTAATTACGTAAACATTTCAGTAGCTAATTACATCAACATTTCAGTAGCTAATTACGTAAACATTTCAGTAGCTGATTACGTAAACATTTCAGAAGCTAATTACGTAAGTATTTGAAAGAATGCAATCATTCCTGCTTAAAAACAACGATGATAACTTTTTTGGATAAGGAATTTTGTTCAATAACTTGTCACAGAAACTTTTCTGTGCCAAGTCATATGTCCATGCTTTGTGAATTTTTCAATTACGTTTTTGCAGTTACTGAACACCGAAGTATTTACATAGCCTGAGCAAACTTGTTGGCTAGCTACGTCATTATACACAAGTATGAACTACCATGTATACGAATTTGAAAGGAATCGAGCAAAGACTGCAATTTCAACATGACAATGAAAAGGTTATTTACAAATACAAGAAGTTTTTTTCGCGAAAAAAAAGTTTTGACGGAGATCAGTGATTTTCCGTAAAAACAGCCCTACGTTGTCCTAAACTGCCGACTCTGGTAAGTATCTGAATGCTCTTCGTGATCTTTGAAGGTAGTCGTGATGGTTAAATTGGTTCACCTGAACTGGTCTGAATCTCTCCTTATCACGACTCAACTCAAAATGGTTACTATATAAAGTGTGACATGCGTATGTGCATCTTTTACAGCAGCTGTTCACATTCACCTGTACGTAGTGGTCGTGCACGCCATGCTGACGTGTCGAATGGTATGTTGGCGATACGGGTTTCTGTTCCATAATGACATCTTCCATGTCACGTGTGTTCAGCATGTGATGTTTGGTGCAAGGAAGCTGTTTGTTTCGAACTCGGTATATCGTTGATGAGGAGTCTGGGGAGGAATGTGAGTCGGAGCTTTCCGTGGTGCATGATGGGATATCATTTGGGTGAGTTTGACGTTGTCTTTTTGTTGGTGTATGTTGTCCGCGGGATTCAATAGACTCGTTCAATTTACTGAAAGATATCAAATCGATTTAACGTAACATTACTCTTAAAATTCATCGTTATCTAATGTAATTACAAAATTTTCCACTGATCCATCTTTGTTCGTCTCTTACTACTTACCGTCTCTTATTGTTGTCGTACTGCACGAACAAATAGGCGATTACGTAAAGAAACATGAACATGAGAGGTAAAAATGTTTGGTAGATTGCATCAACCCTTGGCTGAGTTTTTCATTTGGAAAAAGCGAAAAAACTTCTTCAGTTGGCTGAGTTTTTCATTTAACAAGAATTCATCATTAAATGTAGATATGATCTTCGCACTTTGTTGGACAATTTAAGCAATTGTCCTAACAAAGTCAAAAAGACATTGTCTCAATTGTCTAAATTGTCCAACAAAGTGCGAAGATCATATCTACATTTAATTTCAAACACCGCACTGCATAAAACATTCTTTCGTAAGAATTCATCATATCACCAAAACTCTCCACTTAAATCAAAAGCAGCATCCAGCTTAACCGTTAGTAACCAATTACACTCATATAGATGTAGATCACGGAGGGGGTGTGAGAAATGTTACTGAGGGGACTCACAAGTTTTGCAGAAGTTTGTGATGTCTATTGCAGTAATTTTTTGTCAAAGTAATGCAGCAGAACTGTCTGAACTATTCCTTTCTGCATGCTGGAGTTATGCAAATTTGTCAACTCTTAACTCCTCATCCTTTCGCAAAACTTTAGCCTTCTTTGACAAAAAAACTCAACATCAACGGTCAATGTATCAATTTGCTTGTTAATTATCCGAATTACGAGCTCGTGTGAATTTCGTTTTACCTTGAACTCTTTGAAAACATCTTGCAAGCTCTTTGTATTGTAAAAACATGAAAATTTTTGGTCAATCTGCAAAAAGAAAACGCAATTTTCCATTGGTTCAGACCCCTAACTAAATCAACGGGTTTATGAAATCAATCAAGCTGATCACCTTTCCAAAATGGTTATCGAAAGATGTCAGACACTTCGTGGGATTTTTGCATACGGCAGATTTTTGAAACATGCTCCCTTTTCCAAACGTATAAGAGCACTAACAACAAAATCGAAGACATCCTTTTTGTTAATTTTTATCAACAAATAAACAACCAATACTGCATACCATTATATACACTCCTCAAAATTTCATACTATTTTTAATTGAAAAGAGATTGTCCAGTACCTGTAATCAGGAGCGGATTATCCAGTAGGCTGAGTAGGTTTTAGCCTACAGGCCTGGGCTTTCGAAACGCCCTTTGTAACTGGACAGAATTTGGATTTGAACGTTTTTTCTATTCTGGGCTAGCTAAATCTGCTTAACTTATATCATTCATGCTGTTGAAAACCGATGGCTTTAGTGCTATCTACTGTTCAAATGCGCAATGCTCAGAACTTATGAAGTATTGGCTTTTGCTATTTCCCTGACCATGTCAATGATTTTTGAAAGTTCGTTTTAAATTTAAAATTAACCTTTCCCATTTTTTAACCTATGGGGTGCAAAAGTGAAGGAAAACTGAACTTAGTGGAAGGAATAGGTATCGTTTAAAGGCCCTTAACTTTGTCTTAGCCTACAGACCCCGTAATTAGCTATCAGCCACCGCCTGTAATGTTCGCTTGCATTACCTTTTCACAATGGTATAAAGTTTGTTCGTTTTCCATCAAAACAGAGCGACTGTACCCACTTGTCGTGTTGTATTTCACCTGCAAATGACGTCGAGATCATATTTGAATGTTGTCTTAGATACATAGAGATATTTTACGATGTTCGGAAACAAAACGAGGACATTGTTGTGTTTCGTCTCAGCCAGGTCAAAGAGCATTTCACTCACCAGAATTCTGTAGCATGGACTAAAGTGTTCGGTTGAAATGCTGCAACTTCCTTTTTCGAAGATCTCGACTTTTTCGACTCGACATTCTGTCGCTTTGTAGCTTAAACCTGCAGGTTGTTAAAGCGATTTTGATCATGTTGGTCGTCATTAGAAATTTTACTCCATTTCAAGTTATGTCGAAATTATGTATTGCTGCAATGTTAATGAAAGACTCACTCACCTTGTATATAAGGAAGTGTAACGTACATCAGAATTGCCACAGACGCGAAAGTAACGGCCAGTAAACATGGTATACAAAAAAATAACGGACATTTCAGTCTATCTGCAAGATTCTCTCTCAGAAGTTCACTTTTATTCAAACGTATTCGTCGTATTCTTGCTGTTTCTTGTTTGGTTATACTGGAACGGTCCGTTGTCAAGAATGACTTTATGCCTGGAAAAACTGGCATTTTTATCTTTCTCTTCTTAAAATTGGGAGCAACTTTGAACTTTTAGGACACTGTGTAGTTTAAAGTGGTGCAATTAAGAAGGCGAGATTTTATTGCTGAAAGTGAAGTTAAAATGTTACTTTCCAAATTGACTTCAATATCTGTTGTAAACAAACACTTTTTGCGTGAGTTAATCTTAACCTTAATACTTTAGCAAACAAGTGCTTCTTTATAATGGAAATCTATTAGCTGCATGATATTTCATTTTGAAATCAAAGTGAAAGCCGAGACGTTATTTCTATAATGGATGGTGAACGGTTTAGTTGGACGCCTAATAAACTTTCATCAACGCGCAAACTTTAAGTGGATAGAAAAAATTAGAGATCTTGGCAACATTTGACGTTTAGAATTTGCACTCGTGTGTTATTTTAGCAATAAGTCTTATGTAATTTTTTGACCGTGAATGAAATTATAATTTCCTCTAGAGAGAAAATTTTGTGGTAGATCAAAATCAGCAGAGGCTTGAGCTACAAAAGTGAGAAAACTAAAAATGCCAAAATGTTTGCTGTCGCTGAAATATATGCTTGTGTAAAATTTTGTGTTTTCTTTGATTCAGATATCATCTAGTGGTTTGAAGAAGTCTTTCGAAACAAAAACTTTTGGGAACAAGGTATGGACATCAGTTAAACTCCATATTGTGATCCGTACGCGTGATTGTTTTCCATGCATTGTTTGCGTAGGTAAAGATCACGGTGATCCTTACGTTCCCACTGTGATCCATACACTGTTGCGTAGGTAAAGATCACGGTGATCCTTACGTTCCCATTGTGATCCATACACTGTTGCGTAGGTAAAGATCACGGTGATCCTTACGTTCTCATTGTGATCCATACACTGTTTCATAATGAACGATCACAATGATCCTTACATTCTCGTTGTGATCCATACTAGACCATACACTCTTTTATAGTGTCAACCTGTGCTATAAGTTGACACAGCGCTAAAACGTTGATGGGGAATGGGGGAGGGCATTTGTTCAAACAATCAGTTGCGCCAGACTTGTTTTTTTTTGAAAGTAAATGGCTACATAAATTGAATATAAGCCCATCAATTCACGTTCTAGCACTTACCCTGGTCATCGTGTCTGCTTTTCTAAGCTGAGAACAAAGCACAAGTTTGTCAGTATCATAAAGTACTTATAAAAGCACTGTCGTATAAATTTTAAACAGTGCATGTAATATGCATATATTGATTTAAAACTGGACGATGTAGGGGAAGACGAGTGAACACGGAGGACACCAAGTGCCAGCGATATCTTCATCTACATTTGTAAAGACATTTAAACATTAGTTGCTATGTTTGGAAAATTATAGCATATTAAAATACTTGCTCTTGCTAAAAACAACCAAGCAACTGAAGCAATTTAGTGTCTGAGAAAATAAGAGAATCAACGTTTGTTTACGTTGTTTACCACTGTATTATATTGTGTTTTGTAACTTTTCGACAACATTGCACAATCTTATTGTGAAATTTTTTACGCTGTTGTTAACATACTTTACATCATTTCATCAGTCGTCGGGTACTTGACATATGCCTAACTTAATATCGTATTTGATATGGCTTGAGCCTTGAAACTTGTAAAAGAAATTTGATTATAAGATAAGCAGAACATTCACCGAGCTATATTTACTACTTTTTTTCTATATTGTACTTATCTTTCACCACAGTATAGGGTATGTGGGTAGAGTTAATTTGAGCTTTTCTTGTATTTTATGTGTTCTCGATCATCTTTGATGTTTTGCCAGTACTTTCTGTTTTTTGTTTCTACGTCCATTTGCATTGGCTGGTTCTGTCTTTATACATTTGAATAATTTCGCATAATTGTGAATGTGTGATGCTTGTCGACAGGACGCGCACAAGGAGGTGCAAAGATGTTTCAGAAAAAAAGATCGCATAGTTTTTATAGACTTTGCTTTGAGGTAAGTTGGCCGTCGAATTGCTACATATTTTCAAAGCAAAATCTACACCTACGAGGATTAAAAAGAAAATAAAGTGCCTTCCATATTTTTTAATCAGCACCTGCTCTTCTTGCTTCGATTACATTTCTCTTTATGCGTGCTTTAGTTTCAGACGTGTTGTGAAAAGTTGCACACTAATTTTAGTCAAATGTATCGGAAAGATGAACTTATTGTGGAGTGTAAAAGCTAAAGATGCTTCCCATTTTGTGATATGTTAGTCTGGCATTGAGCGGATCTTTGTGTTTGTTTTTGAAAAAGCTAACTGTCGTCGATGTTGTGTTACGTAGAAGATTGTTTTCAAATGATGCCGTTGCCGTATTTGATAATCTTTCACTAATCATGATATTATGATAAGCTATTCCAATAGCAATGAGCTTTGCTAAAAAATCATTGTGTTATTTTTTTGTCAAGTATAACATAGTGTCATCACAAGTGGTAAACTTATTCATCATTTTTAGACTATTCATTCAGATCCAATGTCCTTAATCTTCTTTCGATTCTTTTTAAAATAAATTACAAACACAAACAATCATTCACTCTGGATTTCTCGATTGGTTTATTTAAGCTGTTCTTTCAAGATATCCAATTGAATCATCTCGATCTTTTCAATTTGGTATAATTACATAAAAACCTGTACGACTCTCACATTTTAAGTATCATTTTTTAGGCATTCCGCGTAAATCATCTTACAGACTTACATTGTTCCAAAATGTAACTGCAAAAGGTATTCTAAGCTTTGATCGAATAGTGTTAGACTAATAAATTCATTTTTTTTATCAAATCGCCATGCTAACTTATGCAGTTTTAGATTCACCCTTGGAAAGAGTTAGCAGGAAATCTAAGCTCCGTGAACTATTTCTGTTGTGGACGACAAACATGTTGTCAGACGAAGAAGATCATCTGACAAATCTGGTGGCTAAACGAGTTGATGAATTTGATGGACTGGAAGGTGTAAGTTCATTGATCTTCTTTGAAATCCAAAATTAAGCTTATTATCATCAATCAAATGTCACAATGTGCTCAATGTGAATCAACGAATGCCGTTAAATCTTGGAGCAGAAAATGTAAGTATATGAAGTGCATCGTATTTAAGAAATGGTGTTTATTTTTCAAAATCCACGAGAATTATCTCTTGAAAAATCGTCAAAAGGCGGAAACATGTCTATAAAAGTCAAGACAAATCATGCATCAAAGGTTTTGCAATTGTTTTGTGTACAACAATTTGAATATCATGAACCTGTGTCAATGTGTTTCAACGCATAGAAAAAGCAAAACCTGCTCGTCTTCAGGTAGAAAAAGACCATTTTTGTTCTGCGCTTGTTTTTTTTATAATAGATGCAATTTTTAAACCCTTGATATATTTGTCTTTTATTACATTTCTTTAGATATTTTTGTTGCAAGATTTTATTGCAATTGTTTACTTCACGCTTTGAGCATTGGTTACTCGTGATAAAACGTATTTAAAATGTTTCACAATCGGATTTTATGATTCCATTGACGAAATATTTCACGTTAATCCCCTCGTGCAAGGGACATGCCCAAGTCACTCAACATTGTAGACTCAATATGTTGAGCGCATTTGCATAACTTGTTGATAGGTGTTGAGCGGCGTTGAGAGAAGTTTGAACTTGTTTAAACATTTGACTCAACGGCGCTCAATATTTTTCTTCGTTCCGCGCTCATCGATGCGTGTTTAAACATTGTTTAGTGCGTTTGCGCCATTGGTTTGCATTGCTCGCTCGAGAATGTCAAGCTAACGCATGCGTACTGTGCGGCGTATATGATGGTAAAAATCATGTAAAAATGGCGTCACTGAACTGTATATGTATGTATATAGTTCCCACCGTTGCTAGGCATCGTGAAATATTTCATCTCATATCAACACGTTGAGAGCGTTTGCACACATCGCTAAACATCACACAACAAGAGCAAGACAATGTTGAGTCAACATGTTGAGCGCGTTTCCACATAGCTTTAGGCTCACATCATGAGCCGGACTTTATTAGTGGCGAAGCCAGTTTCAATCCTGAGATTCCTGACATGTTGGTTATCATTCAAAGCGTTATCGTTCATTATTCATTTCTTAGAATTGTTTTAAGCAATTAGCGCAGACATGCTTGCAATGCAGGAAGCATGAACTGGCCAGCGCAGACATGCTTGCAATGAAGGAAATATGAATTGGCTGGCTACATCACTGCCACTGTGTTGACGTAGAAAAACTTTACTGATAATAATCGAAAAATCAAAACTCTAGGCAAGTGATTCTATTGAAAAACGTCATTTTCTCAACAAAGTTTTCTATCGATAGTTTCCTATCGATAGTTTTGACAACAAGCTGCGCACTAAAAAATATGACAAATTGAATGCTATGTTACACCCAAATAGCCATGCGCAGATCAGGCTCTTCTGGCGTCGGAACCACTTATATATCTATGGTCGGAACATCCTATCACTCCGGACGAAGGCATTAAGGCAACATTTTCGAACTTTTTTCGGGTTTAATAATAAAAGTAAAATTACTCGGTACAATAATTACGTGAAGTTCCACGAAGATACTGCATCCTCGGCCTTGTTTTACTACAACCTTTACTAATGTTGTACGTTCAACGTGTCCATTACAGAAATTTGAAGGTCGTGGAATCTCATTTATTTCATTATAATGATCGCATTTTTGTAATTATTTTCTGTTTTGTTATTAATTGCAAACTGGTTTACAATTCGACGCAAATGCTCGCTCATCGAGCCAATTCCCTCGATTCCGACCAACGTCAGTCGATAAAATGCATTTGTCTCGAATTCACGAGACGATAAAACCCAACTTTATCCCCTTGGTTGGAATTGCACCATGTCATTCTGTAAGCATGACCGTAGTACAGTATCAGCTGTTTATCAATCAGAACTAGATCGCTGATCATTCTTTGGATGACCTTCAAGGTTAAGATATTCATAAAAAATCAGCGGTAGTTTTTTTCTATACCGTGTCAACGTGTACACTGCAGCTGCATTGCATGTTGGAAAAGTGAGCCGAGATCACAGTCTCGAAAATCGCTTCACACGTTAATCTAAAGTGCCTGGTCTGAAAAACATACATCTACAGTAATATGATAGCTATAGTTTCATCAAATATTATTTTTCGAAGCGAATCGTCAGGAATTCGCCAAACATTAAAGTATTCCTGCGCGATATGGTCCATTGTAAAAAGTCAAAAATGGAAAATTTTGAAAGTGATGCAATTTCTCTGACCAAACTCGCTAATAAAGATTTCACAAAGGCTATATTCCTGCTAGGCAAACTCGTCAAAAAATCCTAGCATTCATTAACGTAGCAAAGATTAATTCCATTTATTGTATTTTGAGTGTATTAACATAAAAATATTTGTATAACAGAAGCAAAAATATGGGGCAGACTTTTTCAAAGGAAGTAGACCCGTGTCTCTTGCGGTAAGTTACAATGACCTTTCGCTTTTTGTACTTCCTGTGCTCCTGCACGTAGTTAAAAACAAAATTAACAAGAAAAATAGAACGGGTGCTTGAAGCCCTTCTGTAAACGTCACAGTAAAAAAGATGGGAGTGGTGACGTCATTTAGGACAAAGCGTTTGAACGGACTTATTCGTTAATTACTAAAAGCTATGTACGAAATTGACTGTTCTTTGTAAAATTTTATCATTACAAAAGAGAAGTTTCTCGTTCATTTGTTTTAAGTTATGCTATATCAATACTCGGACGCTATTCCATCGCACAAGTGTCATCACATCTTTAAAATACACACGATTGTTTTGACTGGCTCCAATATCTCATCATTGGTCCATCCTGAAAACTAACACTTTTAGGTCATCACTGCATGTATGTGTGTTTGGAAAAATATACAATCGTCTGTACGAAGAAATACGTTGACGTGGTATGAAGTTATAAACGAAAGTTCCCTATATCTTATGAAAGGATTGTTAGAAAGAATTTTTAATGATCTTTAGCAAAAAATATTCGAAAAATTTAAGGCGTATCTCCATCTTCTCTCACAGTTAGTTTTTGACAACTTCAGCGCACATCATGTAGAACGAATGATAAGCGCATTCGCCTCTTCTTGCCTCTCGTGATTGAAAAACTTACATTTACACTTGGCTCTGTTGCCCAAGCAAACGAACGAGCGCGACCTTGCTTCCGTAAATTTTCGCGTTACCGGAAAACTAACGCCTTTTTGAATTCTTTCTAAAAAATCATGTATTCAAAACCATATGTAGACAAACATGAAAGGCGTCTGTCAAAACGCCGGAAATGACGTACTAATGCTTCCGCCCTCTTCTAACATTAACCAGCTATAAATAAGAAAACATCAACGACTAGCATCCATTTTTAAAATACATCTTATGATTTATTCCCCATAGAGAAGCACAAACCAGTCAAAGAAATTTCATCAAAAAAGCGCAACGGACAACCAAGGTTCTGACGCACAGATTGCATATATAAAGGTACGTCCGAGGGTGTCGACCGGTCGATGTCTCGAGGAAGGGGCTGCCCAGCTGATTTTGCGATTCTATTTGAAATGAACCAGCGTCCTTTTGCAGAGTAGTCACCCCTCCCTGTGCTTGACTTGTGAGCAAATTAATTTTGCATGTCATCCGATGCGACCCGCTATAAAACGGACGATTTAATGACAATAGCGGTCATTCGGATTGGAGATAAAGAATAGATAGTTAGCTAACGTGGTCGAGGCTGTACAACAGCCTTTGCCTTGGAATAATTAAAGATGGCTGACGCGGTAAGTCTGTATCATGTTCGAAAAAAAAGACACCCTCGCATGAGTTTGCAGATTCTGCACTATTTATAATTGCGTAACCAACGAATAAAAAGTCCTAACTGCACTTTTAATTTGCATTTCAAATAAGACAGCACATTTATAAACAGATCTTTGTCAAGTGTTCACCAGACTGGTAATCGTAACGCGAAGTTGTTATTTTCGCTTAATATTTTAAATGTTTCACGTCTTTGTCACCACTGAGACTTAAAGTGTTAAAAGAAGGATCTGTGAGACGGGCTTCGCTCGTTTTACGTTAGGTAAACAGTATTGTTTCGCTGCATGTTCAGACATATAATATCTCTCAAGTTGAGGATTCCTGCCAAGGGTGGAGTTTCTATGATTGTATAGAGTACGCATCTCTCTGACTGGAATTGCTCGCTTATACCGTATTCAACGCTGTTTCTTTTTTACTTTCAAACAGGACAAAATGCCGTTGGACAACGATCCAACTGCAGCTGATGCCGAATGGAAGAAGATTCAACAAAGAACATTCACAAGATGGTGCAACGAGCATTTAAAAGTCGCCAACATTGTCATATACGATTTAGAAACGGATTTATGCGATGGTATCAAGCTAATTGTACTTCTGGAAGTGCTGTCACACAAGCGAGTGGGCAAGTACAACAAGAAGCCTAAAGTGAAGTCCCAGAAGCTTGAAAACGTTGCTATTGCATTGAAGTTCATCGAGAGCGAAAACATCAAAGTTGTGAACATTGGTAAGTGTACATTTGCATACGTACGTACAAGTCTGACGCGACAGTTAAGAAGCGTTTAATGCTATACTAAGTACGTTTCGTTTTCTGCAAAAATAGCTATGGTCGGCATATTACTTTGGTATTTCGTTGTCTCGTTCGATATTTGATATAGTGTTATTCAAAAGACAGTCATATGTCTGTCGTTAATTTTTCCCAAAGACATGACTTATGTACCGTTCATCCGCCCTTTCATACAAGTGCATTCTTGAATAGACGTCCTTTTCACTCATTTGTGACATTCTCGTGTGTTTTAGCGAGGTAAATTTGCGACAGAGTATAATGCTTATGCGGGGCGCCAATTGCCCTTAGATATAGTGATCCGAATGAAGTGATTAGCGATTGGGATCTGAATCGCCTACTAATATGTCCATGGAATGGCACTTCAATTTTTGAATATATTTTGTGTTTTCGTTTGTGAAGACCCTTTATGGAATTTTGCTAGAACGATCGCTTGTCGTCGGGGTCAATTAATATGATTTTATTCTTGTTTGGTTGATCTTTCGATTTTCTTGACCCGTGGGCGTATCGAATTCGGACATTTCTTAATTGTGGATATAAACTGTGAATCAAAGAAAATAGGAAATTCACGCCTTTAGAACAAAAAGTTTTGGTTAGCTTTTACTTGAATATTTGCATAGTTTGTTTTTGTTTTATTCGTCAAGTTCCTTGAACCCTGTGGTTTTATGTTAAGTAATCAAATACGAGTATTTCTCGAATTGCTGAAAATATGTTCGCTAGGCGGGTCACTCGACTCGAGCTGCGAGTGATTATTTAATGGATAGTAAAACAGCTGACTTTTTGAAATATTCGACGTGTACAATTTCTCTTCAATGCAAATATTTAAAGTGTTAAGCTAGTTTGACAGCAATATATAATTTGTAATAACCGTTTCATTAACCAAGTAAAATGGCCGACGAGTGCAATTGCTACAATATTCATAAATTGAAAAAGTATTCGATTTGTAAAACATTGCGTTGGCAATGGCTATGACAGAGTAAGGCTTTAAATAATTGCTTCTCTTGTAATTGCCTATCGCCAATTGTCATAACAAAACATACTTCGCTTGGACAATGCAAGCTAGTGTTTGGTATACAATATCAACACTGTTGTTGTCATTGCCATACGATTTTCTACATCAGTGATAAGGTAGAGCACAATTACTTTAGCACATTTGTTACAAGTTCGTATGGGGTTCAATTCAAATGTTGATTTAATTTATGGAGTGACAAATTTGCGTCATTCCAGTTCAATGTTTTCAAATTTGAAAATCCGAGGCATGGATGACTTTCCTCAAATAACAACAAGCTGCGATTGACGAGGTGTCGCGTTCCGATAATCTGCTTATTAAATGACAAAGTTAAAGCGATTGGATTGCCATATATAGTCAAACGTGCTTCAAAAAATGTCAACTATGTACTAATTTTTGCATAAAATTCAACAGTATTATTGTAATGTTTTTGTTTGAAAAAAGTTTAGTGCCTTTTGCGAATTGTGTTTTGTACTTAATGATTAAATCATAGACGTAGGTCAAAATTATCGGTATTGTACAAGTATTGATTTGATGACACGACGAAACGATGGTTTGCGCATGCTCATTAAGGCGTGGAATACACAGAATTTTCTAGAGCGAAGGCGAGTTATACGTTTGCAGTTTTATGCCATTTCATCAAAAATATTTTTATTTCCTCCTTATGTTCCGTTGTATTGTTTGGAAAGAAAAACAAACAGTTTTTGAAGTGGTCACATTGAATTATAAAATCATTTTTCTGCTTGTTTTGATTATGCCCTACGTAAAGATACCTGATATTGGTTTGTGAAAATGTAACTTGTTGACGTTCCTAATTCATATTCCATTTTCCTATCTGAGTTGATCGAAACCTGAAATTGCGTTGCATGATTGGTTAGCATTTGAAAGTGCCTGCATCGTTCAATAAGGTTTGTCTTGTGACAAACTTGACGTCTTTTGTCTGTCTTTAGACGACATAGTATTTCATATTATTTATCGTAACATATTGTTCACAAAATTCATTAGCAAAACGACGTACAATTTCACCGCAACTCGCCATAACGGCAAACATTGAGTGATAAACTCTGTTTGAAAACAGAAATCATGTTTCAGTTTTTTCACAATTTTTTCTCTTTTTCTTTATATTAACTGTGCACAACGGGTGGCTGAGGTGTATTTATAGCATTCTTTTGCAATAGGCAACACCGACTTTTTTGTCGGTGTTGTTGGGGTATCCTCGCGAACAATAAACTCATGCTGTGACAAATTAAACATTGTTTTAAAAAACAGGAGCAGTTTTGTTTTATTAAAGCATTTTACTCGTCTCACTGTCCATCCCCGTTTTTTTATTCAACAGTCAATTTTTTCATCTGTCACACTATGCAAAGAAAAACATTTCGCCAATGAACACATTGTTGTTATAAATTACACCATCGTTGTTATAAATTGCATTTTTTTTTTCTTCTGCTGATTCGTAATCATTGTGACACACGCGTACGTATTTTTTTTATTCAATAGTCAATTTTTTCAACTGTCACACAATGCAAAAAAACATTTCGCTAATAAACACATTTTTGTTATAAATTACACCATCGTTGTTATAAATTGCAAATGTTTTTTCTTCTGCCGATTTGTAATCATTGTGACACGGGGATCGTGATCAAAACACTCTAATTTATCTAAATAGATGCAAGCGACATTGTAAAAGGTAATCTCAAACTAATTCTTGGTCTGATATGGACGTTGATTCTGAAGTATCAAATCTCAATGCCGATGGGTGATTACGAGCTCGATGATGACCACAAGGACGATAAAAAGAAAGACAGTGGTATGACGCCGAAACAGGCCCTGCTCGCTTGGGTGAAAAGCAAACTCCCCCCTGAAATTCCAATGAATAATTTTACGACCGATTGGAATGATGGACGTGCTATTGCAGCACTGGTTGATGCTATTGAACCAGGCCTATACCCAGACGTGGATCCCGAAGACTTGGACCCCAATGATGCCTTAAACAATGCTAAAACAGCGATGGATACGGCTGAGAAATATCTTGGTGTACCACCAGTAAGTATAAGTATATTAGGTGATGAAATCTTCTTAAACATCTATTTAATTTTGAAAATTAATAGTAAGATGGAGGAAACGACCAGTGAAAAAATTGATAATTCATGATCATCCAAGATGGCGGCTTCCAATTTACCCGTGATTCCTTTCGTTTATAAACAGCGCTATTGAATGATACGTTGGAAGGTGTAGAAATTGACCGTACAAATTTCTTATAAATATTTTGAAAAGTATTAGGTCAAATTTGTGAAAGAAGTAGCATCCTTTACGCTAGTTGAATTTTTTTTAAATTTTATCATGCTTTGACTGGCGTCAGCATATTCATTTCTGTTTTATAAATCATTTTCAATCTCAGATCGATTGAAAACTTGTAAATGTTTATGCAATTTATGAATTACTTCTATCCAAAATTTCAACAAATCCACGATACAACAAAGATGAAACCTTTGAGTTATCTCTTTCTGGATACAGCACTTTGTATGATAACTGTTAGGTAAACGCAATGAAAGGGACAGGTTTGTCTACAGGAATTTAGAAACGATTTAACGAATTCATGGACTCGAGGGAGGAGTACTTCGTTCAACCCTAGGTCATAAAAACATGGCGGCTGTGTACAGTCAACTAAACATAAACCATTGTTTAAATCTGGTATGATATGCACGACTTTTTAATCGAGTATGAAATGCCGTTGCTTCTCCTCCAGATTTTAGATCCAAAGGACATGTGTAATCCCAAGTGCGATGAGTTAAGCATTATGACGTACGTTTCCTATTTCCCGGATGCCAAAGTCAAACCTAACGCGCCACACAGGCCTCAACTTCCGCCTGCTGCAAAATGCTCTGCCGAGGGACCAGGTATCACACCTCAAGGTCTGATTGAAAAGCAAACTGCACCGTTCACCGTGTTCGCTGCACATGCAGGAGTGGGATCCCCACAGGTTAGCGTTGTCGGACCAGAACGTAGAAGTGTTCCCTGTGAAGTGGTTGATAACGGCGACAAGACATTTTCCTGCAACTATACTCCGCCGCAAAAAGGTTGGTTTCTACATGCGTGAAATAAGTTACTTTTTGCTTGTTTGCACAGGCATTGGGAACCATTGAACTGAAATACATGGAACGCTACCTGTAATACAAAACCTTAATAATTTTTTGAAGCCGTGATTTTACCCCAGACACGCGAAATTTTACCTCAGACACGCGTGTGTAGCAATGAATTATTACCCCGCGAGAGAATCTCGAAACACTACACTGTCTGAGGTAAAATCTCGCGTGTCTGAGATAGGACTTGGCTTCAATTAATTGCTTCAGGTAGCGTTCCATGTATTTTGGTTCAATGTTTGGAGCTGAAGAAAAAGTTTTGACTTTGTAAGAGCGCCAGAGTTTACAGTGAAGCATATGCAAAAATAAGAAAGCATCACTTCATGATCATATGATCATCTGTGACCATATATCGCATTTTCATATCTTTCGTTTAGGTATCTACGACGTTCACATCAAATGGAAGGGTCGTCACATTCCCAAAAGTCCATTTCGCGTTAAGGTGGCGTCTGATCTTGACTCGAGTAAATGTTATGCCGAAGGACCCGGTTTGAGTTCGGGAATTGTTGAGCATCAATGGACAAACTTCACCGTCTTTACGAAAGGTTTGTGCAATTTTGGTATGAGAGCTGCTAATGGTGTGAACTTAGACTTCAAATAATAGATGTGCTTTCTCACGATGTCACATGAAATGGCACTTTAGATGAAAATTGTCTACATCATTTCATTCGCATAGTTTTGTATCAATCAGTATTTTTCTTTATCACCAAGGTGCCCCATTGTTTTTCGCTTAACATCTTTGAATTTAGTACCGCGTAGTTTTTCTCCTATCTTTCATTCGGGCCTTCCAACTCTATATATCGTGTCGTTGTTATAACTAGTGGCGGATTATCCAGTAGGCTAAGTAGGCTTACTGACCCCGGCTTGCGATAGGCCCGTTGTATCTAGACATAATTAGGATTTTGTTATTTCGGGCTAGCTAAATTTGCTTATCTTAGATCATTTATGCTCTATAAAACCTTTGGAGCAATTGAATGCAGGGGAAAATGGCCCTTTGTACTATCTACTTTTCAAATGTGCAATGCTCAGAACTTATGAAGTATTGGCTTTTCTTGTTTCCCTGACCATGTCAATGATATTCGAAACTTCATTTGAACTTTGAAATGAACTTTTCCCCATTTTCTACCCTATGGAGGTACAAACAGGAAATGCAAAAGCAAAGGAAAACTGAACTTAGTGAGAGGATTAGATATTGCTTAAAGGCCTACAACTTTGTCTAAGCTTACACGCCCAGTAGTAATACGCCAGTCGTTATAATTCAAGAATTTTTCTTGCAAAGGTGCTGGTGAGGGAAAACTTCATGTCGACATCATTGATCCTCACTTGAGCAAAGTTGAGATGAAAGTCGAAGAGAAAGGGGACGGGGAATACTACGTTATATATAAACCTTCTTTGCACGGTAAACACACGATCAATATTAAATTTGGCGGAGAGCATATTGCCAAGAGTCCGTTCCATGTTGATGTGGTGTCGTCGAAGAAAGATGCGATTCCCTCCAAAGTGAAGGCATATGGACCAGGTAGAGTTACAACCTTTGTTCTTTATGGTAAAACGACTAATATTTTTTTTCGGGGGGGGGGGACTGGGTGGGATGCCTCGTAATAATGATATGAAATATCTTTATTGTCAATATCGTGTTCAAGTTAACATGTTTCCAGACAATTCTTCTTTATGTTTCAAATGAACGGTTAGAACATTTAAAGTTTGTTTAAAACAGTGACACCGGTGATATGTTTAGAAGAATTTCTCGAACTTGCGTTATATGTTGCAATGATATAAAAAAGTGCGTTTTCTCGTTTTCTTGATATGAAAAAGTGTGCTTTCTTATTTGATCTTAGGTTTGGAACCAAAGGGTGTAGTTGCGACTACCGAAACTACTTTCACTGTTGAAACACACGGTGCCGGAGACGGTGATCTTAAAGTGGTGATTAAAGGACCAAAGGGAGAGATCCCTTGTGAGATTAGAGATAATGGCGATGGTACATTCACGTGTGTTTACAGTGCTCCAGCCGCTGGTAGATACACCATCACAATCACGTGGGCTGGAAAGACCATTCCCAGAAGTCCTTTCAAAATTGACGTGTCGCCATATGTCGACATCACCAAGATAAAAGCGTACGGACCTGGATTGGAGAGAGGTATGACTATCATATGTCCGGAGGTTTTTCGTCATATTTTTATACGTACAACAAGAATGCATACAAGCTCTTGCCGTTGGTATTGTAAAAAAGATATTGATGATCACGGCTCTGTGAAATAGTACAGACAAAAAATTTTATCTTTTTTTAAACATCAAAAAGATTTGACGTATTACGATTTGAACATATCGTACAATATTTTCATGTTCTTGTTTCCTACATCATCGCATCGATTTCAAAGCTCGTTTCTTTAGGCGTTGCTGGTCAACCATGCAAATTCACAGTTGAAACGAACGGTGCACCGGTCGACACTCTTGGCTTTAAAGTTGAGGGACCACATCAAACAGAGATAAAATGTAAAGACCTGGGCAACGGGAAATGCGAAGTTATTTATTATCCCTCAAAGCCTGGTGATTATACAGTCCACGTGACCTGCAATGGCCAGAATATCCCTAAAGGTCCTTTCGAAGTTCCCATTGTCCCTGGTGGCGATGCCAGCAAGTGCTACGCTGAGGGTCCGGGATTGGAACCAAATGGTGTTGTTGCTGGTAGGAATTTTATTTTCTCTCCCCCACGTTTATACCTTAATAATAATATCAGGAGCTTGTAGACAAGTGAAGTAATGCTATTTGGTTTATAATGCGTATTCTTGGAATGCTTGTGTGGTCGCCCATATTGCTGTGACAGACGTGAATGTGTAAACAGAGCAATTGTTCATGTCTATATATATTGATTTTTTCAATGGCGTAGGTGTGCCCGCGGAATTTACCGTGTACACCAAAGGAGCTGGTGTCGGTGAAGTAGTGGTAACTGTTAAGGACGACAAGACCGGACGAAGTATTCCTGTTGAAACAAAAGACAATAAAGATGGCACGACAACTGTCGTTTACAACCCGGATAAACCCGGCAAATACACAATTACGGTGACGTTTAACGGCAAACCGATTCCCAAGAGTCCTTTCAAGGTCAACATATCTTTAAATAATCCAAACAAATGTAAAGCATACGGCCCGGGACTCGAGAAATCAACCGTTGGCGAACCTGCCAAGTTTACGATCGAAACAAAGGTGCTGGTGAAGGTGGACTGGGACTGACTATCGAGGGACCAACCGAGGCAAAGGTTGATTACAAGGATAACAATAATGGATCCTGTGATGTAACGTACTATCCCGAGACACCAGGAGATTATAACATCAACATTCTATTTGCCGACAAACATATACCTGGAAGTCCATTTAAGGCGAAATCGTCTAAACCACTTGATGCTTCCAAAGGTAGGAATTTGAAGTATTTAATAGCACAGAGATTTGAACTTACTTTGAGAGAGCGTGTATTTTATGCACTTGAAGTAAGACTTTCTCAAATACGTGCTTAGTAAGGTTTTTGAATAGCGGCCGCGACGGTTTCTAACTTTGAATTTTAAGACGTTGAAATCCGCAAAAGGTTTTTCAGTATGTTGTCAATCCACCAATTTGGCCGTTCAATTTTCGACTTTTTTTTATAAACATCCACGAATCTAAATTGGTGCTTAACGCAAAGAAGGACAGCACTAAAGCAAAAACTTGTATTAAAGGAATCTGCAGGATTTATGAAAGGGGGGAGGGGGCAAGTCACTTAAGACAAGCCGAGAAAAGCATCTTACATAGCTGTTAATTTGAAATTGTCGTGGTAAGAGGTGCTATTGCATTCTTTGCCCCCCCCCCCCCGCTGCGCCCCCGGATATCTCTCAACAGTGTGTTGATGCTTCATTAGTATTTTGCCCGTATGTTTGCAGTTGTGATCGGAGGACCAGGCCTGAAACCCGGTGTGAAGGCAGGTTTACCTGCAGACATCGACATCGACACAAGAGAGGCCGGCGATGCTCCTCTGGAAGTGGAAGTTTTGAATCCGCTGAACAAGAAAGTTAAAGTGGATGTTGACGAGGAGGAACCGGGAGTATTTGCAGCGACGTACTACCCGGACAAACCCGGAAAGTATACCGTGAACGTAAAATATGGCGGTAAGCACGTGCCTAAGAGTCCTGCAAAGATTGATGTGAAGCCTAAAGCAGATGCAAGCAAGTGCACTCTCAAAGGACCTGGTCTAGAATCTCCTTTGTTAATGAACCTACGAAATTCGACGTGGATTGCAAGCGTGCAGGTATGGAAATCGTTTTGAAACTTGGTCAAAGAATAATGATTATACAGAAGGTCACCCAGGTGTACAACACGTCCTCGTGTCGGCCATTATTCCAGCCAGATAATTAGAGTTTGTCACTTGTTTTCAACCATCAAAATTACATTACTTCATTATTGAATTATGAATTTGAGATTAAGAAATGACTTCAGATCATTGCAAAGGTTGGGAAAAGTAAAACCCTTATCAACTAGCTGGAATAATGGCGGCCGATATGTGCGACGCAACATCATAGATGTGTATAACAAACTAGAAAGCACATTGCATTATTACGCCCAATCAAAAGTTAAAGCCAAAGTAATCGGGTGCCCCTATTGTTGTCACCCGATTACCAGGTCCCACTCTAGGAGTGAAACCCAGCTTTGATATACGACAGAGCTTTGATGACGACGTATTTCTGTTATTTTGGAACTTAAAGCCATGTATAAACATAGCAGATTTTGTGGAAATAGGGTTATGATTAATATTATGATTACTTTTTCGTATCAAGTGGGACCTTCCAATATGGAGGCCCTGGCTTCACAGAAATAGCGGAGTGCGTTATCCAGTTTATTTTCATATCAGTGTCCGACATGCGCGAGGACAATAACATCAAAGGCTCCGACACGAGTGACCCTTCTGTATATTCTTATTCTAAGACTTCGTGTTGCTAGCCATAATAATTTGTGTGATGCAAAGGGACAAACGTTATACTTGGTGTAAGCTGCCCGTAGTTGCCATCAGACTTTTATGTAGTTCGAAGTAGTGAGCTATTTGTGAGTGTGAGTACCCCTTGAGTTACACGAAGTATTAATACAATCACACGAACCGCTAACTGTTTGCATGTCGCGTCAATATTTATGTATCTTATTCTTAACGATAATTTCCTCTCTTTTAAGGAGAGGGTAATCTTGTTCCAACAATCACAAGTCCTTCTGGTGAGAAGGTTAAACCTGAAGTGAAAGATAAGGGAAACGGCACGTATTCCGTTGAGTACACGCCCACGGAAGAAGGACCCCACACAATCGATGTAAAGTACGACGGGGATTCAATCCCCGGAACGCCGAAAAGGTAGATGTCTTACCTAAAACTGACTCCGGCAAAGTGAAAGCTTTTGGTCCCGGACTGGAAAATGTCCTAACTGGTGTGAAGGCTCCGTTTACTGTAGACACGCGTGAGGCTGGTAAGTTTTAGGCTACGGTTTTTTTACGAAGGTTTTACAAAAGTATAATGAAGGTTATCGATGAAACAAATTCAATAAGCTACAAATATAAAATATGTGTTGTAGACAGTTTACAACATTTAGGTCTGAGCATATTTTAATCAAGAACAGCATAAGTTTTGTATCACCTTCTTTATATATGACTGTGGTTTTCACGCTCCTAAGTCATAGTCGATTTTTGATTGAAGGAAATGCAGACATCATTTTTCATTGAATAAGACTTTAGATACGCTGTGAATTCCCTAATTTTGCTAAAGATACGTGAAACATGACCTTTTTCTCGTATAGGACCCGGTAACTTAAGTATTGCTGTAGAAGGACCCTCGGAGGCAAAAATCGTATGTAAAGATAACGGAGATGGGACATGTTCTGCTACGTACGTCCCAGAGGAGCCAGGAAACTACCAAGTTCACGTCAAATATTCTGATGAGGACGTGCCTGGCAGTCCATTTACAGTTAAAGCGACGAGACCAGTTGACGCCAGCAAAGTTAAATGCTATGGGCCTGGTGTCGAAAGAGCTCCTTTGTTTGAAACTGTGCCCACCAGCTTCACAGTGGATACTGCCAAAGCCGGTGATGCGCCATTGGATATTACCATAGAAACACCAGACAGACGAAAGATAAAACCAGATGAGATAAAGAAAATTGATGACGACAAGTTTGAGGTGAAATACACGCCGCCAAAAGAAGGTAGGGAGAAGTTGAATAGTAGCTGCCTGTGGCAAACTTGAATGTCGGAGAATGGTTTCCTGAATGTCTTAAATGGTTCTTGTCTTTTTAAGGTCGTTACGCAGTAGATGTGAAATATGGCGACAAGCCAGTTGCCAACAGTCCGTTCAGAGTTCGCGCTGGCCCACCTTACGATGCCAGCAAGGTTAAAGTCACCGGTCCAGCTGTAGAAAAGACTGGTATAGTTCCTGATGAAATAACCAAAGCCGTTGTTGACACTACTGAGGCCGGTTTGGGTGATCTCTCGGGTTCGTAAAGCTTTGTCTTATTGTACATTGTGTATTTGTGTTTAAGTCAAAAAAATTTTAATCATTATATGAACGAAATTGCTATTAATATCCACTGCGATCCTTTTTCACAACTAGCCTTGCTTGAGACACCGTCTGGTAAGAAGATTGAGCCCACAATCACACCGATCCCAGAAGAGCCGGGAAAATACGAAATTGCTTACGTGCCCGAGGAGACTGGTAACCACAAACTAAACGTAAAATATGGCAAAGATCACGTCAAGGATAGTCCTTTCCGGGTTAAAGTTGCCCCAACTGGTGACGCAAGTAAGGTGAAGGTTAGCGGTGATGGTCTGAAGAAACCTCCTGTTGGTCAATTGGTTGATATAATTTTTGATACTACTGAAGCAGGAAAAGGTTGGTTAGCTTAAAGTAACTTCAATGGTTCTTTCAAAAGTTTCTTTAAAGTCTGTAATTGCGATGTTTTGCGGTCGGTTATGGATTGTGTTTTCAAATTGAAACGTATTCAATTGCTCATAAACTTTCTTTGATTTCTTTTAATTACTTCGTGACAATTTTTCAGAAAATCATCAATCATGAAAATGGACGTTTTGATCCATTCTGTCTTTCACTTCACTTAGCTTTTGTATCGATTTTCCTAATCGCAGGTAAACCTCGATGCACCATCAAATCACCTTCCGGAAAAGATGTTCCCGTCAATATGATCGACAATGGCGATGGAACGTACACTGGTCAGTGGACACCAACGGAGGAAGGTGTGCACGATGTTGATGTGACGTTTGGTGGCGAACCCGTGAGAGGATCACCGTTTAAGGTCGAAGCTGTAAGACAACCTGTAATGGAAGATATCCAAGCTGTAAGTGCTAATGATGTCGAATCGGCTTTACCATCTGAGGAAGGTCCCGACAGGGTTATTGCATTTGGTAAAGGACTGGAGAAAGGTATTGTTCAGGAACCGTGTGAATTTACCGTCATCACAAAGGATGCCGGGCCGGGAGGTTTATCACTCGCAGTCGAAGGACCCAGCAAGGCTGAGATACATTGTGTGGATAATGGAGATGGATCCTGTTCTGTTTCATATTTACCTGAAAAACCAGGTATGTTTATTTCAGTTGTATAAATGTAAAATATAGGTTTCGCTATATACATTCCGTACGTCCTGTGTCCCAAGTGCAGGAGTCACCATTGCACTGTGGTGATAGCCGGGAGGGCACATTGTATGTACAGTTTGTATATATTTATATATTTATTTTACTAATGCAAATGATTTTACAATTTGTAAGCAAATGATTTCGAAATTTACAAATGTGTTTATCGTGGGTATAAATGGGTTTGCTGTCGATAAATTGCTAAAGTATTTCCATTCAGGTTTTATTATTTATAAATTGGTTTTACCATATATCAATAGTTTTGCTATACGTCGAACATAAATAAGCACTGCGATTTCATTCACTTACAACGGAAGAGACAGTTTCTTAAAAAAGAACATTTGCAACATCGATATTAACCTTCCAACTTTGAACTGCAGCAGTTTCATGTGGAATTAATTTGTCGTATCGATGTAATTACCAGGCGAATACAACGTTGTCGTCAAGTTTGCTGACAAGCATATTCCCGGAAGTCCATTTATTGCCGACATCTATCCGAAAGGAACCGATCTTCGCGATTTCAAACGAGATCGTCCCGTCGTCGGAAAACCGTGCGATGTGAAACTTGACATGCCAGATGTTGATGTCGAGCGAGATTTTGATGATCTCACAGGGACGCTTAAAAGACCAGGCAGCGATAGAGAGGAGCCAGTTGAGTTGACCAAAAACCCTGATGGTACCGTTGGTGTCACATTTACACCATACGAACCAGGTGTGTGTTCCTGAAGCACATTTTTTAATGCTGACTTCGTCCCTTTAATCAGCCAGAGCTGTGGTGTAGATGTATACCATAATTGTGGTGTAGATCCCAGTTAAGATCCATCTGTATTGACTTTAATTTCATTAATTAATACGCAGTGGAGAAAATATGCCTAACGTCGAAATTCTTGTTTTGTAGGTGAACATATGATTAGCATAAAGAAACGTGGCAAACACGTGCAGAATAGTCCGTTCAGCGTGCTGGTTCAAGCACCTCGTCTGGGCGATCTGTTTTCCTCAGGTCATCCTGCGGATGTTGACCTTAGTGAAATCAAGGATTTGAATCCTGAAGACTTTGATAAACTTACCGCAACTCTTCGCAGACCCAAAAGCAAAGTCGAAGAGAATGTTCGTCTAATAAAGTATCACGACGATGCCATTGGCGTGTCGTTCGTGCCACGTGAGCCAGGAGAACACTTCCTGACTGTGAAGAAAAATGGTCGTCCTATCCCTGGAAGTCCATTCTCGATCCTAGTTGAAGCCGAGGAACCCGTCAATGCAGTTGGTGCACCCGTTGATGCAGTCCTTGATCTACCCGATTTGAATCTACCTGATGATTTTAAAAGACTTAAAGGTATTTTGCATTCGTAGTATGTTCGGTGTACGAATTTCTTCAAAAGAATTTCCCTGGGATACCGAAAACCTAATAAGCTAAGAAAACAGAGAACTTAAGTACCTTAAGAAAAAGAGGAAGTGAATATCTTTGGAAAGAGAGAACATGAATATCTTAGGAAAGAGAGAACACAAATACCTCAGGAAAGAGAGAACATGAATATCTTAGGAAAGATAAAACATGAATATCTTTGGAAAGAGAAAATATGAATATCTTAGAAAATAGAAAACACAAATATTTCAGGAAAGAGAAAACACGAACACCTTAAGCACTTCAAAATAGAAAACATAACTATTTGTTCATAACTGTGTAGCATCACAGCAGAGCTACATTCAATGATATTTTGCAATTCCTTTTCAGGCACTCTAAAAAGACCATCTTCAAATGAAGAAGAACCTTTGAATCTCGTCCTCAACTCTGACAACACTCTTTCGGTCTCCTTCATTCCTCATGAAACCGGCAAACATTTGGTTGGCGTGAAAAAGTTCAACCGTCACGTGAACGGAAGTCCGATACCAGTCATGGTGACATCACCGGAACCTGTGAACCGTGTCGAAGTACCTTGTGGTGTCGGACTGGAAGACATTCCTTGTGAGGAACTTCCGAACTTGGAGGCAGGTCTTCAACGACCTGGTTCTAATGTTGAGGAACCAGTTCGAATAAAGAAGAACTCAGACGACACCCTGTCTGCTTCATTTGTTCCACATGAGAAAGGTCCTCATAAGCTACATGTTCGGAAAGACAAGAAACCGTTGCCCGAGAGCCCGTACATTGTGGACGTGTCCGATAAAGATGATGTTGAGGAAGTTTATCCAGTAGGACGAACTTGCGATCTCGGTCTCGACATCCCCGGAGTTTCCCTCCCGGAAGATTTCAACAAACTTGAGGCGACTCTCCAAAGACCGAACAGCGATAAGCAAGAGCCTTTGAATGTTGAGCTGTACCCTGATAATACTTTAGGTTTGCGAAGGATTACACAAAAATTTATTGTATTTCATTAAGATGGATAGAAGTGTAGTTTCTTATGTAACATACAAATAGGTTAACAATGGATACCATTGATCACAATGCTCACTGTTATTTTCTTCAGGTATCTCGTTCGTACCCTTGGAGCCTGGTGAGCACCTTGTCCGTGTGAAAAAAGTCCGGGGAAGAAGTTCCCGGTAGTCCTTTTTGCCATTATGGTGGAAGCTGCTGAAGCGCCAAACGCAGTTGGTAAACCTTGTGATAGCAAATTAGATATTCCTGAGCTGAAAACCCCGGATGATCTACCAAAAGTAAAGTCAACATTAAAGAGGCCTGGATCCAATGTTGAAGAACCAATCAAATTGAAGGTCTTATCGGACAACACTATCAGTGCTTCTTTCGTTCCTAAATCTCCCGGAGAGCATCTGATCTCAGTCAAGAAAGATAACCGCCACCTGACCGGAAGTCCTTTCCCAATTATGGTTACTGCTGATGAGCCCGTGAACAGAGTTGGAAAGCCAGTTGGAGTAGGTCTCGAAGAGATACCAGCTGAAGATTTGCCCCGTCTTGAGGCCGGGTTACAAAGACCTGGCTCCGAGGTCGAGGAGCCTGTCAGAATAAAACAAAATTCGGACGATACGTTGTCGGCTCAGTTCATCCCCCACGAGGAAGGAGTTCATAAACTTCATATAAGAAAAGACAAAAAGCCGCTTCCCGAAAGTCCTTATTTGATCAACGTTCTAGGAAAGGATGCAGTTGAAGAGGTGAGTGATTGGGGTGTTTAATTATATCAGAAGCGTCACTTCCGGAAAAATGGCGTGCTTTTGATTGGCTCAGAAACATTTTTGCCGGTCCATTACTTTCCCAGCGGTCTAATACACGTAATTCTACAATTAAATGTAAACAAACTTCGTAAATTAAACAGCGAAGGAAAAAACTCGGAAAGTGAGTTTTTACTATCCAGACGACACCATTCCAAACGATTTATTTTTTACTGACAAAAACTAGAGAAATAAAAGCCAACGTATACAAAATTGCCAGAGCAAGCAAGGAAAGAAAGCTTTGTTTCAGGTGAAATAATGCCATCTAATAAACCTTTTATTAACCTCGCTTTCTCGGTCTTCAACGTGAAATATAGGACTTTTTTCTTTTTTTGCACAAATATCGCGCTACGGGCTCGGTCTATACAAAAAAAAACTTCGGTGCGATATTTCTCCGTAAAAACCTCGCGCTCTGTAAATAATTGCTTGTTCATCTTCTAATTATTGCAGACGTAACACCTGCAGCTTTTAACGTAAACTGCTATGTACGTGCATTCAATTGAGCAAACATATGTCTTCTAGGTCCATCCCGTGGGTCGTACGTGTGATGTAGGTCTAGATGTTCCAAGTATCAATCCTGCAGAAGATTTCGACAAGTTAACTGCAACATTACAAAGACCGTCGAGCACCAAGGAAGAACCCGTCACTTTAGAATTGAATCCCGACAACTCCATGGGTACGTTGCATTATTGTTTCTTACGTTTATGTCATTGGTCGTGTTTGTTTCTGTGGCAAGTACACCGTCTCCTCTTTAGCCCACTTCTCGGTTACAACTTTCAGGGTTTCCTGTTTTCAAGATGTACACCATTGATCATTTAAGTCGTTTCGTATAGTTTTTGTTTCATTCAAACAATTTCAGCACCGTTCAAATATTTATGTCATGCAAATAGCATCCTCAGCGATACGCGTACATCTGTGTTGAATTATGCATACATGAATAATTATATCTTATTTGTCTTGATTAAACTTGTGATACATCCTTCACTCATTGATCAACTCACGTCAAATCTACTTAAACTGCGTCTTTTTCCTCTTCAAACTTTCCTCGTCCATTCACTCATCTTTCTCTTGACTAATAACGGCCCTGCGCAATCGATTTGACGATGATCCCCCAACGATGATTTTACTAACAATTTGTCAACAAACCATAAGCTAGCATTTATTTTTGTGATTCTCAATCAAGTTTCGTCGGTCTTCGCGGGTTTGTATTTGATTTATGATCTACTAACATGTAATTTTGCTGTGATTGGATATTATAAGTGGCAATTGTAACAAATTGTCAATAATCTTTGCTACTAACCGCTTCTGCAACGCATTACGTTTTAGTTTAATATGTGAAATAGTTCAGCCATAACTGATTGTAAATTTACTAACATGTTGTACATTGTAGTTAGACTGATCTAACTTGTAACCAACCAATTGTAACCAATAACGTTAAGTAACATTCGTGTGGTATATGTAATTTATGCAAATCATGTGAAATCAACTAATCCATCCCGAAATGATCAACCTTTTGGATCTACTTATCCTACTCAATCAATCGATGGATTCATTCGTCATCCATCGTCATTCGTGAAAAAAGGTTTGCATCATCACCATAACCCTATTTATCCTGACTTATCAACACATCAGGTGTGACGTTTGTTCCAAAGAGCCTGGTACTCACTGGTTGCACGTGCGCAAGTCGGGCAAGGAAATTCCCGAAAGTCCATTTCCTATCAAAGTTGAGCCAGCGAAACCAAAGGATGTGGTTGGTAGTCCATGTGATGTGCCAGTTGATGTTGAGAACGTGAAACCGGAAGATCTTCCAAAACTCACTGCCACGTTGAAGAGGCCTGGATCCAAGACCGAAGAGCCTGTCGAGCCCAAAATTACTTCGGATGGTAACCTAAGTGTGTCGTTCATTCCCAAGTCCCCAGGCGAACATTTGATCACGGTAAAGAAACGAAACAAATCCATACCAGGTAGTCCATTCTCAGTCATGGTGACAGCTTCTGAACCCGCATGCGACATCGGTAAACCATCCAGCGTTCCTCTCGAAAATGTACCATCTAAAGATCTACCTAAATTAGACGCTGGCTTACTACGGCCAGGCTCAAAAATCGAGGAACCAATCACAATCAAGAAGACATCGGATGACAATCTCTACGCTCCATTTATTCCTCATGAAGAAGGACCGCACCAAATAAACGTTCGCAAGAACGGAAAACCCGTTCCTGACAGTCCCTATACTGTAGACGTTCCACCTAAAGATGAAAAAATCCCCGTGGATGAAGTATACCCGGTAGAAAGACCATGTGATGTTGCGTTGGACGTTCCAAGTGTTAACGTGCCGAAAGACTTCAAAAAGTTAACTGGAGCGTTACAAAGACCGAATAGCACAGTGAAGGAGCCTCTCAACTTGGAAATGAATCCAGACGATTCATTGGGTAAGATTTCGTTGCTAAAGACGAGTAAGTTATGCGAGTTTTTAAACTAAGCTAGATGTAAGTATGCACTGTAATTATATAACGACTTCGCTAACGTATGTTAGATAAATTATTTTCACCAGAAGGATAGATGTGACTTGTGCATGAGTTCGAGCACTCTAAATTTACATTTGCTTTGTTGTTTCCTCAAAGCGATGAGGGGTTTATTTCGTTTCAATTGCAGTTCATTTTGCACTAAATTAGCCAAGTGCATTAGTTTGCACATTGATGAGGTCATCTTAAATATAACACCGTAAATTGATATCTTGCTGTATATATTCTGAGGTCAGTCTTTTCTTGGCTGATAAACCATCCTCAGGTTCATAGAGTTTGCACTAAATAGATACACGTATAATTGAGAATTCTGCCCTGTATATTTCTAAGTGCACCATTGATATGCTTCGTTAAAAACTTTCTGTTATGCGACGTTCAAATTTTTCTGGGAGCTAACGGTATTGTTTCAAAGACATGATCTCGTCCACTGTATTTTTTCACCATTATAAATATCACAGCACCTTCCTCCGTAATGCTGCACACCTGCACCTTTTGAACTCTCAACTCACTGTAAATATCTACACACTCGCAATTGTCCATTGGTTGTACGTGTCTTCGTGTGCTGTTCACGTTTGACATCCCATTTAATCTCAACGTAATCGTTATAAACCTAGCATTTCTATTGTTAGGTGTCACATTCGTCCCGAAGGAACCGGGCGAGCATTTCATACACGTAAAGAAGTCTGGAAAAGATCTGCCAGAAAGTCCATTTTCCGTGATGGTTGAGCCTGAACAGCCTGAGTATGCGGCTGGTGCACCATGTGATGTGCCACTTGATGTAGGTGATCTCAAACCTGATGATCTACCGAAACTCACAGCCACGCTTAAAAGGCCTGGATCGAATACCGAAGAACCTGTAAAGCCTAAAATATTGTCGGATGGTAACCTTAGTGTATCATTTGTTCCCAAGTCTCCTGGTGAACATTTAATCACAGTCAAGAAACGTAACCGTCCCGTACCAGGTAGTCCGTTCTCCGTCATGGTAACAGCACCTGAACCAGTCTGTGAAATTGGTAAACCATCTAATGCTCCATTAGAAAACATCCCATCCAAAGATCTTCCAAAACTGGACGCTGGTCTATTGCGACCTGGCTCCACAAAGGAGGAACCAGTTCCGGTTAAAAAGACCTCCGATGATAATCTTTATGTTCCATTTATTCCTCACGAAGCTGGACCTCATAAAATCAATGTAAGAAAGGACGGTAAACCAGTCCCTGATAGTCCATTCATGGTGGACGTCCCTCCAGTTAAGTCTGAAGAAATTCCTGTTGAAGAGGTGTATCCCCTAAATACACCGTGTGATCTAGGCATGGACATTCCTAGCGTTAAACAGCCTGAAGACTTTAAGAAACTAACTGGAACGCTACAAAGACCTGGTAGTAAGAAAGAGGAACCAGTTGAACTAGTCCTAAATCCTGACAGCACCATAGGTAAGATTATTTCGAACATTGCTTTACGGAAATTTGATCCGAAATCTTGTTTGATATTTTGAAAGGGGGGCTTTAGAAAATTAGCAAAGCCAGCCTGAAGTTGTTAGTATTGCTATATAGAAGGAGAGTCATTGCATACCTCCGTAGCAAATGAATTTCTGCTGCTTTTCGTGTAGCATGAACACATTATTCACAATGTTAGCAAAGGTTTTGGCGGCTTCAGAATGTCTGTCAATAAATGAATTGTTTAGCAAAAAACTTTATAAGAAAGAATGTGTTTGGGGCAAATACCAACAAACTTTGATATACATAAAGTGCTTTTGAAACGAAAATTTTGCGAACTGAGTAATACTTTTATTGAAGAGGTATTTCAATATGACAATGGACTTTCTAAGCCAGTTTACGCATATCACTTTTAATTCTTGAGATAATGAGGTTCTTGCTTTGTCCGATTTATCGAACTTGTGACGTCACATTGCATAACGAGAACTAAAATTATTAGGTATATTTACTGATACTTCACAAGGACAGAGTTCCCTTCATTGTAACGTGTTAATGGTAAAAGATGTTGCCTACTGGTATCAACCTAAAGTTGTCAGGAAACTGAAGAGTATTTGAAACATTGTGCGAGCTCATTATGCAATATAACGAAACAAGTTGTATAATTTGGAAAAAACAAAACTTCAAAATCACGAGAATAAAAAGAGATGTGCATTTACTGTTTTAGAAAGTACACTGTCATTTCAAAAATTCTGGTCATTGCAAGCATAATTTAATATACAAAATTTTCGTTTCGTAGGCACTTTAATGACACTCTCGACCTTGTCTTAATTGTTTATTGCTTTCCTTATTTTAGGTGTGACATTTGTTCCTAAATCACCTGGAGAACACTTGATTCGCATTAAGAAGTCTGGTAAAGAGATTCCTGAAAGTCCTATATCTGTGATGATTGAACCTGTTGAACCTGAGAAAGCCGTTGGTGCTCCATGTGATGTACCCTTAGATGTTGATGGATTAAATCTTCCTGAAGATTTACCAAAGTTGACTGCAACTCTAAAGAGACCTGGATCCAATGTTGAGGAGCCTGTCGAACCTAAAGCAACGTCAGATGGCAACCTTAGTGTTTCATTTGTTCCCAAGTCTCCTGGTGAACATTTAATCACGGTCAAGAAACGTAATCGTCCCGTAACAGGTAGTCCATTCTCCGTCATGGTAACAGCGCCAGAGCCAGCATGCGAAATTGGAAAACCATCTAATGCTCCTCTAGAAAATATCCCATCCAAAGATCTTCCAAAACTGGACGCTGGTCTATTGCGACCTGGCTCCACGAAGGAGGAACCAGTTCCGGTTAAAAAGACCTCCGATGATAATCTTTATGTTCCATTTATTCCTCACGAAGCTGGACCTCATAAAATCAATGTAAGAAAGGATGGTAAACCAGTCCCTGATAGTCCATTCATGGTAGACGTCCCTCCAGTTAAGTCTGAAGAAATTCCTGTTGAAGAGGTGTATCCGTTGAACACACCATGTGATCTTGGCATGGACATTCCTAGCGTTAAAGAGCCTGAAGACTTTAAGAAACTAACTGGAACGTTACAAAGACCTGGTAGTAAGAAAGAGGAACCAGTTGAACTAGTCCTAAATCCTGACAACACCATAGGTATGTTTATTATAATATTGCGTTACAGAAATTTGATCGTAAATCTTGTTTGATATTTTGAAATGTAGGTTTTAGACGATTTGGAAAACCAGCCAGCAGTTTTAGTCATGCTCTTTATGAGCAGTGTCGTTGTTTTCTTCCTAAGCAAGTGAATTTCGGCTTGTTTTTCTCTTAGCATGAGCACATTAGCATAATATTACCAGAAACTTGGGCTGGCTTTACACTTTTTATTGATCACATGTTTAGCAAATAATTCTATCAAAGAGAATATCTTTTGGCAAATACAAGAGAACTTTGATGTACTGTATAATGTTTTCAAACTTGCCTTAATGGTTTATTTTTCTTCTTTTCTCAGGTGTGACATTTGTTCCTAAATCACCTGGAGAACACTTGATTCGCATTAAGAAGTCTGGTAAAGAGATTCCTGAAAGTCCTATATCTGTGATGATTGAACCTGTTGAACCTGAGAAAGCAGTTGGTGCTCCGTGTGATGTACCCTTAGATGTTGATGGATTAAATCTTCCTGAAGATTTACCGAAGTTAACTGCAACTCTAAAGAGACCTGGATCCAATGTTGAGGAGCCTGTCGAGCCTAAAGCAACGTCAGATGGCAACCTTAGTGTTTCATTTGTTCCCAAGTCTCCTGGTGAACATTTAATCACGGTCAAGAAGCGTAACCGTCCCGTACCAGGTAGTCCGTTCTCCGTCATGGTAACAGCACCTGAACCCCCTTGTGAAATTGGCAAACCATCTAATGCTCCTCTAGAAAATATCCCATCCAAAGATCTTCCAAAACTGGACGCTGGTCTATTGCGACCTGGCTCCACAAAGGAGGAACCAGTTCCGGTTAAAAAGACCTCCGATGATAATCTTTATGTTCCATTTATTCCTCACGAAGCTGGACCTCATAAAATCAATGTAAGAAAGGATGGTAAACCAGTCCCTGATAGTCCATTCATGGTAGACGTCCCTCCAGTTAAGTCTGAAGAAATTCCTGTTGAAGAGGTGTATCCGTTGAACACACCATGTGATCTTGGCATGGACATTCCTAGCGTTAAAGAGCCTGAAGACTTTAAGAAACTAACTGGAACGCTACAAAGACCTGGTAGTAAGAGAGAGGAACCAGTTGAACTAGTCCTAAATCCCGACAGCACCATAGGTATGACAAATTTTTGCACTTGAATTAATTGAAAACCAATGTTCAGCCCTTCTAAAATTCAAAATAATCATTGCTGGAGTTTCAATCGAATATTTTTTCGTCTGTCTTTCTTAGGTGTGACATTTGTTCCTAAATCACCTGGAGAACACTTGATTCGCATTAAGAAGTCTGGTAAAGAGATTCCTGAAAGTCCTATATCTGTGATGATTGAACCTGTTGAACCTGAGAAAGCCGTTGGTGCTCCATGTGATGTACCCTTAGATGTTGATGGATTAAATCTTCCTGAAGATTTACCAAAGTTGACTGCAACTCTAAAGAGACCTGGATCCAATGTTGAGGAGCCTGTCGAACCTAAAGCAACGTCAGATGGCAACCTTAGTGTTTCATTTGTTCCCAAGTCTCCTGGTGAACATTTAATCACGGTCAAGAAACGTAACCGTCCCGTAACAGGTAGTCCATTCTCCGTCATGGTAACAGCGCCAGAGCCAGCATGCGAAATTGGAAAACCATCTAATGCTCCTCTAGAAAATATCCCATCCAAAGATCTTCCAAAACTGGACGCTGGTCTATTGCGACCTGGCTCCACGAAGGAGGAACCAGTTCCGGTTAAAAAGACCTCCGATGATAATCTTTATGTTCCATTTATTCCTCACGAAGCTGGACCTCATAAAATCAATGTAAGAAAGGATGGTAAACCAGTCCCTGATAGTCCATTCATGGTGGACGTCCCTCCAGTTAAGTCTGAAGAAATTCCTGTTGAAGAGGTGTATCCGTTGAACACACCATGTGATCTTGGCATGGACATTCCTAGCGTTAAAGAGCCTGAAGACTTTAAGAAACTAACTGGAACGCTACAAAGACCTGGTAGTAAGAAAGAGGAACCAGTTGAACTAGTCCTAAATCCTGACAACACCATAGGTATGTTTATTATAATATTGCGTTACAGAAATTTGATCGTAAATCTTGTTTGGTACTTTGAAATGTGGGTTTTAGACAATTTGGAAAACCAGCCAGCAGTTTTAGTCATGCTCTTTATGAGCATTGTCGTTGTTTTCTTCCTAAGCAAGTGAATTTCGGCTTGTTTTTCTCTTATGAAACATTTGCATAATATTACCAGGAACTTGGCCTGGCTTTACACTTTTTGTTGATAAAATGTTTAGTAAGCAACTCTATCAAAGAGAATATCTTTTGGCAAATACAAGCGAACTTTGATGTACTATATAATGTTTTCAACCTTGCCTTAATGGTTTATTTTTCTTCTTTTCTTAGGTGTGACATTTGTTCCTAAATCACCTGGAGAACACTTGATTCGCATTAAGAAGTCTGGTAAAGAGATTCCTGAAAGTCCTATATCTGTGATGATTGAACCTGTTGAACCTGAGAAAGCAGTTGGTGCTCCGTGTGATGTACCCTTAGATGTTGATGGATTAAATCTTCCTGAAGATTTACCGAAGTTAACTGCAACTCTAAAGAGACCTGGATCCAATGTTGAGGAGCCTGTCGAACCTAAAGCAACGTCAGATGGCAACCTTAATGTTTCATTTGTTCCCAAGTCTCCTGGTGAACATTTAATCACAGTCAAGAAACGTAACCGTCCCGTACCAGGTAGTCCATTCTCCGTCATGGTAACAGCACCTCAACCCCCTTGTGAAATTGGCAAACCATCTAATGCTCCTCTAGAAAATATCCCATCCAAAGATCTTCCAAAACTGGACGCTGGTCTATTGCGACCTGGCTCCACAAAGGAGGAACCAGTTCCGGTTAAAAAGACCTCCGATGATAATCTTTATGTTCCATTTATTCCTCACGAAGCTGGACCTCATAAAATCAATGTAAGAAAGGGCGGAAGGCCTGTTCCAGATAGTCCATACATTGTGGATGTACCTGAAAAGGTTTCGAAAAAGCCTCCAGTCGAAGAACTTCATCCTGTCGGTAAAGCATGTGATTTTGGTCTCGATATACCTGGAGTAAATATTCCTGGTGATTTCAAGAAACTAAGTGCGACATTGCAGCGTCCAAGCAGCAAGAAAGAAGAACCATTAAATCTGGAGCTTAATCCCGATAACACCTTGGGTAACATACTAGTTCGCTCTCCTACAATTTTCCTCAAATTTCTTCAAGTGATTTTGTCAACGTTATTTAACGGAAATAATCAAATGCAAATCCCAATGATCATCGTCAATGATTAATCGTCAATGTTTGCAAATATTTATCACATAATGAACTATCGAATCATCGAATCACTAACGCTTCTTCTTTGATTTATCGTGCCAATATTAACGTGTTCAGTTTGTTTTTAGCATGCTGTTTTCATTTTTATATTTGTCCAATAGGGATATCATTCGTTCCAACGGAGCCTGGAAAGCATCTTGTTCACGTGAAAAAATCGGGAGAGGAAGTTCCCGGCAGTCCTTTCGAAGTAATGGTAGAAGCTGCTGAAGCAGTGAACGCTGTCGGTAGACCGTGTGACTGCCATTTGGATATACCTGGTTTGAATTTGCCCGCAGATCTTAGTAAACTAAAATCAACCTTGAAACGGCCTGACTCTGATACAGAAGAGCCAATCAAATTAAAGGTACTCTCCGACAACACTCTTAGTGCGTCGTTTGTGCCCAGATCCCCAGGAGAGCATTTGATAAGCGTGAAGAAGTTCAACCGACACTTAAGCGGAAGTCCATTCAGGTGAGGGAAAATATTGATATTGTTAATAAAATTATCCTATTGTATTCTGAGAGTCAAACTACAATCGTAAATTTACTTAAAAATTTCCGAAAACTTTTGTCATATCGATTAATGAAAGCGTTTTCATTGGCAGATCACTTTTCATTTAATTATATATGCCGCTGAAGCTACTTTCTATTTTGTTCTAGTGTCATGGTAAGTGCCCCGGATGCTGCTAGCCAGTCTGTCGGTCGACCGTGTGGAGTTGGTCTAGAGATACCTGGTTTAAAACTTCCTGAAGACTTCGACCTTCTGACAGGTGTTTTGAAACGCCCCGGAAGCACTGTGGAAGAGCCGTTGAAGCTCATTCTCAACTCAGATAACACGCTCAGTGTATCGTTTATACCAAAAGAAACGGGGGAGCATTTTGTAAGCGTGTTTAAGAACAAACGTCACGTGAGTGGGAGCCCGTTTTCAGTGATGGTAAGCGGTCCCGGGCCCGCCAATGCATCTAAAGTAAAGGCCTACGGTCCAGGTTTGTATGTACGCTGCTTGAAACTTTTGCCTTTCAAAGGAAGTTTTCCAGATTTGTGTTAAACGTTTTCGACTGTTATTTCTTCATATTTTCTTTTATATTTTACATGTGCCTTGTAATTTTGTTTGCTGTTCAAATAACACCTAAACGAAATTATTTTACTCAAAAAGTTTTCATTTTGAATGTTTATTATGATATTGATATGCATTTTCTCGCAATTGATCCAACATGTAGCACTAACGACGACTTCTGTCACAGGTTTGAAATCCGGAGTGGTTGACGAGAAATCGGAATTCACCGTGAATACTCGTGATGCCGGATACGGAGGATTGGGCTTGTCCATCGAAGGACCTTCAAAGGCAAATATCAATTGCGTGGATAATGGGGATGGCACGTGTGCTGTGGACTTTGTTCCTACAGAGCCTGGTGATTACACCATTCACGTACGTTTTGCCGATGAAGAAATTCCCGGAAGCCCATTTTCGTGCAAGGTAGCTCCAAAGGGCAGCAAGCGTCCTGTTGTTGACGAAGGGATTACGAGGGAGATGGTTGATGGTGTGGAGAGTGCACCTGCGCAGAGAACCTCTCAGCTTCTGGATGATCTAATTTCCTTTAGTCCTCAAGAACCGCACGACTTTGATCTGGACCTTGCGGGTTACGATCTGAAAAACTTGAAAGCAACTGTGGAAACACCAAGTGGGAAAACTGAACCGGCCGAAATTGTCGAAACTGAAAACGATACTTACACCATTCGCTTTGTAACAAAAGAAGGTGGAATATACAAGGTTTGTGAAAAGATATTCTCTAGTTGTTTGTAAATTTATTGTAGTAAATAGTTTGTTACACTTGCAAAAATACTAGATGAAAAAATGTTTGTGCTCAAGTCAAGAGGAGACTTGCCATCGAAGCACATTTCATGCTCTTATGATCACTGTTCAATTTTCCTAGATCTATGTGAAGAATCGCGGTCGAGATATACCTGGAAGTCCTTTCCGAGTAAAGGTGGAAGCACCGAAATGGGGTGGCGCAAGTAAGTGCTCAGCTGCGGGGCCTGGTCTTGAACGTGGCGTTGTGAACCAACCGGCAAACTTCACCGTCTGGACACGTGACGCTGGCCCAGGAGGCCTGGCGGTTGCAATCGAAGGTCCAGCCAAAACGGAAATTAATTGTAAAGATAATGGAGACGGCTCGTGCAGCATCACTTACGTTCCAACTGAACCTGGCGAGTATGCCGTGCATGTCCGATTTGCTGACGAAAATATCCCGGGTGCACCGTTCAATGTCTTTGTAACAGCGGAAGAAGACGAGCGTTTCCGAGATTTGAGTGTTTCCGACATGTTGGAGAGTGGAATTATAGTTGGTCAACCTGCTTCTTTCTCTGTTCAAACAAACGGCCCAGTTGGTAAAGTCACCGCTTCTGTTATTGCACCTTCCGGTACCGAGTCCCCAGCGACCGTTTCAGATCGTGGTAATGGTAGCTACGCGATAAGATTTGTCCCCAAGGAGGTCGGCATTCATTTTATCAATGTTCGATTCGATGGTGTGCATATTCCCGGTTCTCCGTTCAAGGTTAAAGTTGGTGGAGGTGAAAGTTACCCCAGTAAGGTAAAGGCATACGGTCCCGGATTGGAAGGTGGTGTTGCCGGCGAAGAAACCTACTTCACTGTTGATGCTTTACGAGCTGGCACCGGAGCATTGTCGCTGTCGGTTGATGGACCTGCAAAGGTACGAATGAATTGTACGGAAAACCCCGATGGAACGTACAAAGTAACGTATCATCCAGTTATTGCCGGCGAGTATAAAATTGTCATCAAGTTCGCCGATCAAAACATCCCGAAGAGTCCTTACAATGTTACAATATCAAGCGACGGTTCCTCTGCATTTGCCGAAAAGTGTAAGCCGGTCGGATCCGGATTGCATCGTGCCGTTATCGGTGAGCCAAATGCGTTCACAGTCAACTGTAGTGATGCAGGTCGAGGGTCTTTGATGGTCGGCGTAGAGGGACCAGCTATTCCTGCTAAAGAAATCAAGATTAAGCACACTGGTGGAAAAGTTTATGCCGTTAACTATACCTTAGAGGAACCCGGAGAATATGTTTTGAAAGTGTTGTGGGGTGAAAAGCACATCCCTGGCTCGCCATTCCATGTAACTGTATAATGACGCGGTTGAGTAATTGTGTTTGGATCATGTCTTACATGAAGTGAATATGTAGTTTTTCATATAATTTTGCCAAATGTCAAATTTTGCAATGTCGACTGAATTATTTCTAATTCTACTCAATCATAAATACCATTTCAATACTAAATGAATTTTGGAGTGACGATTGGAGTGTAGGTACTATTATAGTTTTGTATTTTCTCTCTTGGCTAAGAGTTTTGGCTTTTTGATATAGGATGATTTTTTGTAATAATTAATAGGTGCGCAGGTCTTTAATAGATTAGCTAGTCCTTTGTTTTCTATAAAATTTGTATTGAAAGTGTTTTTTGAATAGCGAAAATATTAAAAGTAAAGTTTGTTTAATTTGTCGTTCCGTTTCTAGTCTCGTTTTCGATACAGTGTTTTCAATACTGTTTTTGAATCCTCAATTTACATGCAACGCAAGACGGAATACTGGATCTAGCTCAATTCGTTTGTTTTTTTGTTATTTTCATGTCGGCATCACAAGGCTGATGAAATACTTTTCCATACTGATTGCTTTGCAAGCAAAATAGCTTTCTTGTGGTTATTTCGATGTTTTGCTTTGCACTTGGTAATCTTTTCTATGTTACTCTGCGGGCACCAAAATACTCGTAATTTTATAAAATTTTCTCACGCTGCTTGGAAAGCATATCATATTTGCCATACTGCTAATGGTTCGAAAATACCAACAGGAGTTTAAAATCTTTCGTGACCCAGGTGCCTTGTTGATGAAAATTATACTCTTACAAAGTGACTACGAACAGCGTAACTGACAGCTCGTAATGCCACGTAACCAGTACAAATATAATAACGAAATTGGTTGGTTATTGGTATCCAATAGCGTGCACTAAATGATTCGTATCATTTTAAACATTTCCCACCAGCATGTGTGTTAATTACGTACAGTAATTACACACCTAGCCTAACGGTATTGACCATGATTAGTGGCAGTCGTACACGGTGTCATAAAAATACCCGTCTAGTGTCGCGTACATTAACCTCTAGTTGAGCATTTCATGTCCTCTCTCAGATAATCTGCTGGTGGTCGTGTGTCACATTAGCAAATTGCAGACAGCAACATAAATATATTAAGGTTTTGATAGCAATTAGGTTTTCAAGTCTTTATTCTTTGTTTTTGTAATTGAGTTTGAATTACCATAAATGCACGCTGTTTGGGTTTGAAAAACTGCGGGGTGTCTCGCCTAATTTATATTTTCTCTGAGTCAAGGGCAATTAACTGCGGTTCTCTTGTTCCTTTAGATAGGTCATACCAATAATAATTTGGAATTTTTACTCGTTCAAGAGAATACGACTTTGGTATTGTCGAAATTTCGAAATTCGAACCCGTTCTTCTTCGAGGCTTTTACGAATGGTGCTCGTGTAGTTTGTCGTCAAGAAGTATTCCTAAATATTCTCGAACAAGGTGAAAATAATTGTGAGTACGTATCTGAAATACTTCTTTTCTCTTATAATGTGCAATAATTACAATTGAAGAACGCATCATTTCGTTATGTAATACAACATCAACCTAGCTATATTCAAGCGTTTAATTGTAGCTAAAGCAGTTAGTGTGTACGATCGTTCGTCGTTTTTCAATTGGCCACTTCAATCACTTTATATATAGCTTGATGAAGTGATTGTAATGATGTCAACCTATTGCTCGCTCCTGACTTCGATGAAATCTAGCAATTTTGTCAAAATCTTTTACTATTGATACTTAGACACTCTAGAAAAAAACCTTGCAAGCATTATGAACTTGTACTTCAGATCATCCAGAAAAAAAGCCGTTTATCTATTCAACTGGCGTTCGTGGTTTTGATTTAGATTAAAGATCTTTTCAAATAACTAGGAATTTAAATGAAATTTATGAAATTTAATCAAAAAGAAACGTCGAAAGGTTTATAGGAGACAAATCTTGCATCCTCATTTTGCAGTTGTGAATGTATGTTTCTGTATGACGTTGATAAAGTTCTTAGATGACTCGTGCTTACACACCATTAATTTCAAGCATTTCCTATCAAAAGTGAGACTAGCGAGAGGGATGTTTACATTTCAGACTTCCAAATTCTATAACTCCTTTTGTATGTAGAAGAGAATCAAAAGAGATTCTAACCCAATATACAGTGCTGTACTGTTGCTATAGCTTCTACTTTTCAACTATTCGTGAAATCAGACTTTACAGCACTTAGTTCATTATATCAACCACCTAGATCATCGTTAGCTTGGTAAACACCGGCAGTTTTTCTAATCCGGTTTAACTAGCTATGATACATTTACTGAAAATTTTGCATCTTGAAGATAAAGTTTGCTGTGAAGTTTCACATACATGACGTGCTTCAAGGTATTTCGAACATGCTAATATTCTTTATGAGTTTTTTTATGAAATTTTGTCTTTGTTGCTTACGTTGTCTCTTTAAAGCTTTCGTTGAACTTGGCTTGTCTTAAGTGGCTAGCTTATATGTTATTGTAGTTAACGCTTGATATAAGTGACGCAGTTGGCAACTAAACGCTATACTTTGTCTCGCTTGTTTTTGTCCGAAACTCATAATATACAGTTTGTTTTGACATGTCTGCATGCTTAATCACAAAGAAAGTTTTCATGTGTTTTGACAAGAGTTTGCATTCAATATATAAGAGTTGATAGCTTGATTACATGTTAAAAATATGTTAACCTTTATTTCGTATCATGCCAAGAATACCAAACAAAATAGTTTTATTGACTACGATTAACAAATTTTATAGATAATTATTTAAAGTGATATGGCCTCCAGCATTTTAAACGATACGGGAGTCGAAGAACTTTTAAATTTCGATTAATTTCGATGGCGAAGGTCTAATCCGTTTGATAAATTGCTACCTCAGCTAGTTGACTCACACGTCTTAACAAAAAATCACCTTTGTCAGTTTTAAAAACATTGGACTAACGTACCGAGATAGAACGGTAAACAAAAACGCTTTTAACAACAGGTATTTTTGAAAATGCGTGACATCCCATCGAGTCTTTATAGCTACATAAGTGATATTGAAATTAAGCTCTGTAGAAAAATGGAGCGGAATATCGTGAAGAGCAATGTGTAGGCTACAAATCTAAATACGTGGGAAAGCTATGGACTATAATTTCCTGTGCATTATTGAACACAAGAACTTGCTAGGGATTGCTATGCTTTTTGAAATATTGTAAAATTACGTGTGCAAAAACCGCAAAATTAACTAATGAGCTGGAATAATTATTTTGTCTGATGTATCCGGTATGCTGGGATAACCTATTGAGGAAACCTATACCCAACGTGAAAACGCTTCTAGACATATTCGAACTCATTACTGATTTGCTTTTCTTGTGTAAAGTTATGCTACAACCTTAACTTAATTTGGACTTTTTCAGTTAGTAGCTACATCGATTTTTATGCAAAAAATCAAAAAGCAACAAAAAAAGAAGTCGAAAAAAGCAATGTTTCACTTTATGCCACTTTTTTTTTTGACGTACTCATCCAGGCTTTATGATCGATGTCGAAAGACTTTTTGAAGATGCTTGCTAGATTCTATTGCCATTTCTCAAATACTCCTTCTGTAACGCGACACGTCAACTATACGTGGCAAATGTATCATATTTGTTTGTTTGTCAATTATTGTCGTTTTTTGTGCGGTTTACCTCCCTTAATATTAATATATTATTATCTATTCCTCTACGAACAAGCGGTCCTCCTTGGGGTGATTTTCACCAATTATAACCGCTGTAAATTTTGATGAAAAGTTTGCCAGCGGCAATATCTGTTTAATTTTAGTAAGAGGACGGATGTATAATTTTGTAACGTTAGAAACGTGTTTATAAATGACCTAAATAGCTCGATGAACATTAGAAAGGACCGTGATGTTATTTTTTTTTATAGATACGATAGTCAGAAGACATAATGTTCGTTATACTTGTTGGTCTTATTTTGTGCACAACGTTTGTCACTTCAAACGGTGAGACAAAGATTTTTTTAAAGCAGGGCCACTTCTGACAGTTTGAATTTTTGCATGACGTATTTGTGACGCGTAGACATCGCTAGGGAATCCAGTTCGGACTAGAAACATGAAACAAGAGAGTGCGTGCTTGTGTGGTCTGCTGTTTATGGCTGTTTCTGTTTTGGTTTTTCAGCACTTTTGACATTATGTCGAACAATGTCGAATCAATAAATTTTTAATGTAATACATAAGTAAAAACACTCATATTCTAAATTACTCATTTTCCAATCAACTCTGCTAACATGCGATCGCTCACTCTGCATGAGATAAATGTGTGCCATATCGATTCAAAACTGCTTCATCTAAACATTCTAAATATTTTGAAAACTTCAATAACTACTATAATGCAGTGTACGCAACAGGTACTTATTAAAATGAGCGTGTTTTTTACACTTTATGTCCGGGTGAAGCAAAAATGTGTCCTTTTTAAACGAAAGTATGTGTCCTTTATAAAGAACTAAAATATATTCTGTCGTGATCACATTATAGCTTTTGATTTTGGACTAAAAAATCCTCCAATATGAACTGAAAATGAAGCGATTCCTAAAATCATCCCAATTTGATTGCTCACACAGAATGCTCGAAAGCAAAAAAAGTAGGAAGCATAATTGCGAATGAGCTGCGCAAGTTAGTGGTGTGACACTGGTGAGGCAAATGTAGAACAATATAAAGAAATCAACTGAAACTCGTTGGGAAAATATTAAGATCTTAATATGTGTCATTGTGTGTAAAAAAATATTATTAAAGTAGATCTGCAATTATTTACATGTCTTTTCAGAAAATTACGAGGGTCCATCGATCCTTTCAAATCCAGTAGACACCATAGCACAGCCAGGGATTGACATATCACTGTACTGCATCACACGTGGTCAACCCACACCCTCCGTGACCTGGGAGAAGGATGATGTTCCCTTAAAAGGCAATCATTTTGATGTATTGCAAAACGGTGGTCTTCGCCTGAAGAAAGTGGACGAATATCGTGATAGTGGAAATTACCGCTGCCGTTCGAGTAATCCAGTTGGAGTGATCAAAAGTCTTCCAGCCAGGCTCGACTTTCCTTGTAAGTTAGGCTATCTTAAAAATTGGCTTTAATACCTGCTATGCATGGGATGGAAAGTCAGAGTTCCTTTTACGTGCATATATTATCTTAACTTAGTTGTGATTGATCAATTTACCTCGTGTTTGAAGCTATGATCTCATAGACTCACAGAAGATTAAGTGATTAATGTCCGCGTTTTCATTTTGTTTTTCTTTTGATCTTTTCATGTACATCTATTGTTTTATGTATATCTTGCTTTAACGTCGCATTCTCAGTCGTGACGATTAACGTTATCGTCAATCAGTCTTTTTTCACAAACCTCATCGTATAAAAACATTGTGTCAGCATCCTATATTTATTGGCAAAACGGATAATATAGGAAGATACTACATTTGTGTTCAAATCGACATGTAAGATGAAGTAATATCCTTCATTTATACCTACTCCAAACGTGCTTAAAATGACACATGAGCCATCAATATACACAAACAATTGCGGTAATTTCTCTCTCGTTGCTATGCAGCTAATTGTTTCGTACTGTTGTCTCATTCACTCAGTTCTAGATAAATTTTCCCAACCGTTTCAAAAAGTAAAGGCGAACAACGCCGATGCTGTAATTCTACGATGTCAAATTCCTAACATGAAACCGCGGAATTTGCGAACTGTTCGTTGGTCAAAGAAAGATTTTCAGTATACCGACCTACTCCCTCCTCTGGAAGATGCACCCCACTACACGGTGGGTTACAACGGCGATCTCTATTTCTCTTACGTCACAACAGCCGACTCGGGAAGTTACGTGTGCGTAGTTGGGAACACAATGCTTGGTCGCACAGAGAAAAGAACTTTAAAGCTTGCTGTTGCAGTTCCGATAGGTGATCGACTAATTAAATTTAAATGACTAGCATCCATGCTGTTGATTGCGTCGCAGAGCGTTTTCGCATGACGTTGTTACCGCCATGTTGGTTTGCCAATTGAAAAGAATTTTAATGAAGTTCTTTCGTTTGGAATACCAATGTTGCTGCTTTATCCATCGTCTTGCTGATCTCTGGAGAATGATTGAAAACGATTTGTCAGATGCAAATTACACTTAAGCATACACGTTTTGACTATTGCTTACAGTATAAAATTAACTTTTTTCTGACACATCATGACGTAGTTCACTTTATGATACACCATAGAAAACGCATTCCTTCAATTGATTCCAACACCAAAAAATGCGGCTAACTGTTAAACAAAACTATATTTCCAGTGTAAGCATATAAACTTTAAACCGAAAATGGTTGAGGTCAACTTATGTTGATTTTATTTTTTCTGTACAGAACAAAGATACGAAGTGAAAGAACCAGGTATCTTCAGTGACTTTAAAGAACCAAAATACGCCATTAAAGGGAAAACATTTGTCTTGGAATGCATTGCACATGGCAGGTTGGTTTATTTATAAAGATACATTCGGGAAATTTATCGAAAAAAGCTGTCAAAACCCGTTCATCAGTAATGCAAATCTTGAGCTCATTGTATGTAGCCAAATGAATCTTGCATTGAAAATAAAATGGATAAACTATATTTTGTTAGACCTGTTCCTCTCGTCTCTTTGACGCGTTTGGGCCAAAAGGAAGAGCTGGGGAAAACGTCGTCGAACAAGAGGCAATATGTCATTTACAATTTTGACGCAAAGAATGCTGGGACGTATGTTTGCAGAGCGAGAAATAGTTACGGTGACTGGTACGAGGCAACCACTACAGTCACAATGCTAGGTAAGAGTTGACGACTAACATGAATTTTCCTCTGAGCGATCCATGGATGCCCAAGAAAAAATAAAATTATCTTGTGCAAATGAATGCACCACCGACAATAAGCCCGGAAAGGCAACCTGGTTAAACTAGGAACCTGTTGTCAGAAATTTTACAGATCTTTCACATAAAAACTGCTCTTCGAATGACATGAGAAGGTGTAATGTTTACTTACATGAAAGACGTTCCAAAAGTGTTATCAATAGCGGATTCAGCGCTCGTCAAAATAAATTGCAGCTGCTCAATTTTAAATTCTTTCACGAAATTACTATTGGTTTTGCATTTCTAAAGAATATAATTTTATCGATGACTTGTCTCTAATGAGGCCTAAAAATGTAAATGTATTCCAAAATGTGCTGCAGTAATTTATTTTGACGCACCCTAGATCCGCTACTGGGAGGGGGGGGGTGTTAGGATGACTCCGAAAAGTTATCTTAACATAGTCGTTGAGACTATTTTTGTTAATGTTTCTTTATATGGTTGCTTTAACGTGATTGGTTACCGTCCATCAATTTTTAGAATAATATCATAGATCAATGTAAATGATTTACAAAGCAATGAAACCAGACCTTGCATCAAGCTTTCTACTGCCGCATAGAAATTCATTTCTTATCGATTTTTTAAGGAAAGATCCATTGGTAATAAATTCGTTTCATTTAAACTTGAATAGTCTACAAACAGTAGAAATTCAGTAAATTAAATTTTAGTAGATTTCCTCCTGTAATGCAGCTTGAAAATTTATTTCAAACGCAGTGCAATTAGGAAAATCGTACAAAATATTGAAAACAAAAGGCTTAGACATTGGTCAAAATTAGCCATCCGCCTTTCTTAATATTTCCAAACCGTACACAATGCAACTAAAAATACATTTGTTTCGGACAAGGATGTTCTTCTGTAATGCTGTTCTATATTCAACAGAGGAAACTCAGTGGATTAAACGACCTACAGACGCTTCAGTTGACGTAAATTCCAGCTTGACATTGCAATGCGAGGCTAAAGGTGTACCTCCCATCACTTACGCATGGTTCTACAACGGAATAAGAATGATGTCATCGGGTAACAAGATGAATTGCGTCATAAATGAGGGATCGCTGTGGTTTCCCAGCGTGCAAGTTGGCTACAGTGGGATGTACCAATGTGAGGCGTCAGACAGCGTAAAAAGGTTAATGACGTCTATGAGACTTTCTGTGAAAGGTAAACGTTATGAGGACAAAATTTATTTTTGGATGATTTCTCGTCGGCAGCAACCGAAAACAAACATCTACGGGAAACACAGTTTAGAACAATAACAAATAAAGTTACAGCTGTTGAACGCTTTCCCTGTGTCCCCATAGATCTCTATACATCCTGTGAACAGTGGCAGATTACTAATTACGAGGCCTGTAGGCTAAGACAAAGTTAAGGGTCTTTATGCTATATCTATTCCTTCTACTAAGTTCAGTTTTCCTTTGCTTTTCCATCTCCTGTTTGTAACTCCATAGGGTAGAAAATAGGAAAAGTTTCAAAACGAAATTTTGAAAATCATTGACATGGTCAGGGAAATAGTAAAAGCCAATACTTCATGAGTTCTGAGTATTGCGCATTTGAACAGTAGACAGTACTAAGGCCATTTTCCCTCTGCATTCAATAACTCGTTTAGGTTTTCATTAGCATAAATGATCTAAATTAAGCTCGTTCAGCCAGCCCAGAATAGCAATAACGTCTAAATCATAATAATGTCTAGATACAACGGGCCTCTCAAAAGCCCAGGCCTGTAGGCTTAAGCCTACTTAGCCTAGTAGATAATCTGCCCCTGCCTGTGAACACTTTGAAATTGATAGAGCTATCCAGTAAAAATAAACGTAAATCATAGTTTAGGTTTGCTCCTTGTTGTAAAAGTAGCACTGGAGCAGCGACAACGAAAGATCTCCTTATGAAGCCAGAGGAAAAATCTAAAGTTTACAATGTTATATAGCATGAAAGAATTCCTAAATCACAAATGAATTTTGTATTAAATATTTTTTCAGCTGCTGCACCAAGTTTTACGAATGGGGCCATCGCTCCTGACGAAGTAACAAACGCCGTCGTGAGTGGAACAATTAGTCTTCGTTGTAAGCCCATTGGTTCACCCAAGCCACAAATCTTTTGGTTTAAAGGCTCGACGAGACTTTCTTCAAATGGCAAATACACCGTGGATAGTGATGGATTTCTACGTATACATGATGTGAAAAAGAGTGATAGGGGAACATATATGTGCGTTGGACGCAATTCGTTTGGAGTTGCACGAAAAGAGACGTATCTTCTTGTAAAAAGTTTGTTCTTCTCATTTTTCATCGTACTGTAGCTTTTTCTTTTAAGATTTTTTGTGTTTTGCCAATCAGCAGCAAGGGTTGTCTCATATGGCATCTTTACAATAATTTCCTCACTTGATTTGCTCACCGTTCGAATTTCTCTATTGTTGAAACCCTAGTTCGGTTTGATGATTCAATGTGCATATTCCGATTGGTTTGTTGAAAGAAATTTCCTGAACGTGATGTGCAAATCATGTCTGTTTTCATTCACTGGAAAATCAACCAAACTATAAAAAACCTACTTCTTTGACCATCTACTAGTGCGTGTTTCTCACGTGCTATACTTTGAGATTAAACCTTTATCCTTTCATTGTAGATGGTCTGGTAATTGTAAACTTTCCCAGACACTTGGATGCAATTGTTGGACGAAATCTGACGATTGTTTGCGAAGTGGCACTGGAAACGAAGTCCGTAGTCACGTTTAAATGGTCGCAAAACCTGCAACCCTTAACCGAAAGGAATATCAAAATTACGAACACCGAAAGGAGAAGCGTTTTGTTCATAAACTCCCTCACCAAAAAAAATTCGGCAGTTTACATTTGCGAAGCAATTGCTGATGGCTTGGCAACAGCTGGAAGAAGCAAAGACATAGCAGACATTAGGATACAAGTTGAAGGTAAGAAGATGTCAGTGAACCTAGATGATAAACGCTGTCCTTGTCCCTGTAACTTGTTTTATCGCTCCTAGGCCCTCCGGAGCCCCCGATTTGGATCAGTGTGAGTGCAGTTCGAAAGCATCACGTCAACATAACGTGGAAAACACGTGATGTATCCGAAAATTGGAACAGAAAGCCCACAATCATTGTTGAATATAAAACATTGTACGAAAAAGACGTTTGGTATTCAATTGGAGATGCAAGGATAGCAGGGGATAATATGGTTGAGATTAAAATCTCCCCGTGGGCATTCTACATCTTTCGTATTGTACTGATGAACGAGATTGGACGAAGTCAACCCAGTCCTGAAAGTGGGTTGATACAAAGTCCTGCAGCTGGTACGTAATGTTTGTGTAACTTATCATGTCTTGTTTGACTTCTTATTGCTAAGTGAAGGGTTCCTAGTTTCAAACTGAAACCGTCTTAGCAACTATCCTGAAATGATCTTACAAAGAATTTAGCCTTTGCTTGTAAATTAATTTTTCTTGCGAAAAAAAGGTTGCACAGTTGCATTTTATCTTCGTATAGCTCCTGACAAAGCTCCTTCAAATATAACTGGTTCGAGTGACACTGCCACTGAACTCACAATATCTTGGAAGGTAATAAAGATTGCCCATTCATAAAACCCGTTGTTACTCTTTGTCGAGCAGATGAGAATGAGCTGTATATACAATCTTTTTCTTTAGAAATAATCCATAACTTCTCAATTTATAGCTGTAAGATTTTTATCTCACATAACATCTGTTACTAATTCAGATTCCAAGCTTTTCAATTTAATCATAGCCTTCTCTAAGTTTGTGTAATTGCTTCACGACATATCATGTTTGCCCTGGTAATTAATTATGGCCTAATTAGCTGTTGCGAAATTGAATAGCTGACGTAATTAACGATTTTTATGAAAATTTGCCTTCATTGATAGTTCTAATTCACTTTACCCTTTCAAACCGTGATATTTTCATTTCATTCACTTTGAAATAAAAAAAGTTTCAGAAGGGGCCCGACCACCTGTATGGTATAAAAACACGTATCCGCGTCAACTAGGACAAATGAAAGAAAGTAATTTTTAGCTACATAATTTAAAATGTAAGTAAAGTAAAGTGTGTTGGTGTAGGTTGGAAGAGTCAATTGAACGACGAAAAAACAGCCATTTCCCTAAGTGAAATGAGATAAATTAGTCATACATCACAATAATAGTCAGAACTTAAATATTTGATAAAACTTTTCAGCCTTTGAAACCTATTGAGCACAACGGACCCGGATTGAGCTACGCCGTATTCTATCGTCGCGTCTCGGATCCATCGCCTATGATTCGCGTTCCGGTGGAGGAGACGACCGCAAAAAGCAAACTGGAACACACGATTCGGGACACGGAATTCTATGAGCAATTCGAGTTTCAAGTTCAGGCAATCAATGCACTGGGCCAAGGTCCTAGAAGTGAGATCGTTTATGGGCATTCAGGAGAAAAATGTAGGCTTTCAAACTGTCATTTTCCCTCCCCCGTTGCCTGTATAGCTACGAATACAGCTCGAGACTTTACTGTCTAGAAATGTAAACTCTGAACTCAATATGATAACAAGTCAAAATTTCGAATTTATTAGAAATTCGTCATAGACTAAGTGACAAGCTAATAGTGGCTTTAACTTTACTTTAGCTCTATCTTAGCTCTTTATTTTTTAAATGTGTACTGCTTGTATTCACCGTTGTGAGAAAAGAGCATTGCATGATTTGAAATAATTTTTAAAATGTTTTACTATTTTCGCTTTTTTCAAGCATCTGCTGGATTTTGCAGCTATTGACGTAATATTTTACCTTGTTTAGCTCCTGTTGGTGAACCACGTAATTTACGCGTTCAAATTATCAACAGCCGGTCTGCCAGGGCGACGTGGAGTGGCATAAAAAACGATCGAAAAACGCGCCGAGGAAAGCTGCTTGGATACAAGGTATGCATGGCAAAATGTGGGAATTTCATTGGGTATAAGTCAAACAAGATTTGTAATTTTCAAACTCCACTCCCCAATTTGTAACAACTAACTATGAATTGTTATCAGCAAAAATGATAATCAGCTCATTTGCTATCTTTACTAGAAAGCAACTTGTACTGCGACAAGTTCAGCTTGAAATGTCCGACTAATAGTTATTTTTCCTTTCAAGGTCTACTATTGGTCAACGCAATATGGACTGCGGCCGTCTGACGCTAATTATGAGCCCACAGATGATACGGTTACTGTGGTTGGTTTGGAATCCTTTACCACATACTTCTTTCAAGTTGTCGCGTACAACAGTAAAGGTGATGGTCCTGGGAGCAATATAGTTGGACCGCTCTCAACACCTGAATCAGGTATATTAAGGAAAAAATGAAATTTTGCCCATTAAGTTGAGTAATGTGCAGATAACATTGCTCAAAATCTTGAGCTCGTGATGACAAGATGTTTCATCGAAAAGTTGCGAAACAGTTACAATAGCAACAACAATTAGCTATGTTTCCTTGGCGTAAGAAAGAAGTAATTTCGAGAGGGCACAACCTTACATCATTGATGGTAGAGGACAACAATTATCAGTACATAGTAAATGAAACAAAAAAGTTGCAACTTTTACCTTATATGTCAAACGGTATTAATCAATGTAATATTACCAGATTCACAACATAATATATAGCAAATATATACTTTCGAAATTGTGGGGATGTGCCTCCACGCTCCCCTGTTTCTATGCCACTGTGTTTTTAACATTTACCACACTCATCTGGAGTCGTTTACACTGTTCCTTTGCCATCTCGTCACGTGTTCGTTTTCCCACTAGTGCCCGGGACGCCATACAGCCTTGATGTTGTAATGAAGATACCCGAAGTGACATTAAAATGGAAGCCGCCATTAAAAACAAATGGAATCATGGTTGGTTATCAGGTGACGGTGAGGAAGCTTCCCATTGGACAAATAAACATCATTGATGTGAGCAATCAAAGACTTGAGCAGGAGTTTGAGGCACTGGATTTGAATGCCAAATACCAGTTCGCGCTTTTAGCTCGCAACAGAGTTGGATTTGGCCCGCCTCTTGTCCTAAATATCGATTTGGGAAAAGGTACATGTCTACTTATCAATGAAAAATTTTCTTAAAATTCAACTCTGACTCTAAAAACAAACAATTGTTACTCCAGTTCAACATGTACTTAAAATCCATAAAGATGAGCAGAAAGTTTTGAATTATATGTTCACTATTTTCCTAAACGTCTAGTACCTAAAAGAGCTCCCGAGGACGTTTATATCGCAGTGAACGCAAGAGAAAACACAGCAACAATCAAATGGTCAAAGGTCGAGGGAGAGATAAACGGCTATCGGGTTCGTACAACAAAAACTCGTCTTTTCTCGTTCTCGCCCTGTAGAACACTCCATGTCATTTTTATGACTACCGGTCTATTTTGTCGCTACTAATGTTGTGAAGGAAGTAGTTTATAATGAGTTATTTAACCATCAATGTTTGCTCATTGCTATACGAGTGTTGCCGTTGTATTGAATCAACACAACCGCTTATGAGCATAGGACAGCTTGCGGATATGTGACGACTGTCTTATAAAATCATGTGTTTGCATAAAATGAGAATTCAAATATTCTCTGTTATAGTGAATAACATATTGTTGCAATTATTACAAACACTGCATGTAACAGAAAAGATATCTAGAAAACCTGATGTTCATGGTATACTTGTAGGTTATGCATCCGACATAATCCGTGTAGTTTGATTGGTTAGCCATTATTCCGTAGGTCTGTTAAAATTTCTTAATAGGAATTATTCTGTTGCAGGTGACCTACTGGAATACCAAAGACGGTCCAGAAAAATCGACAATGTTTCAAGAAGTCGACGAAAAAGATGCGAGGCAGGTGGTTGTAAATTTGAAGGATAAACTTACGTATATGTTTCAAGTTCAAGCCTACGTGGAGTTTGGCGACAGTATTGTCCTTGGCCCAATATCTAGTGTTCAGTCTTCCCCAACAGGTGAGCATATAGGCGTGAAAGTTGATAATTGTGACCATCTTAAAGTAATGTAGAATATTTTAACGAGCTATTTCTCTATCAAGTCTCTGTCAATTTTGCTTCGTTTCGTCTGTGGGAAGGTTGACGATATCAAAGCGTACTTATTTTTGTCTGAATATAAGACTTTTCAGGTGGGCGAAAAGATGTGAAATCTTTAATCGCATTACAAATCTTACTCACATCACAAGAAAAATTTCACCTTTCTTCCCTACCTTTTTCCACACATCCAAGCACTTGAAAACAGTATGATAAAAAATGGCTGTTCCAGTCGATGAAGTGTTTCCAGTTTCTAGCTACACGCAGTGACGCAACCAGTCTGTAGGATTTGTTCCTCCAATGGAAATCTCAGAACATCTTTATTAACATTATAGTGAGTGAACAAAAAAGTTAACACACAGAACTAAATAAACGGGTTGGCTACGATATTGGCTAGTGGCTACATTATCCAATGAAATCTTAGATCGGATGCCGTGCGACGTTTCAAGAAAGTTTTAAAAATCTCCCTTTATCGGCGGTTTTCTTTCAATCAATGACTGTAAATTTCATGATTTGACAAGTGTAATACGATAAAACAATGAAAAACGATTCTCTGGCATCTAAGAAATTTCTCTTTCAACCCTTTAGAAGACCCTCTGTCGGATACGAATTCAGCCACCGTCTCACATGCAAGAACGTGGCTGTTCATCTTGGGTTATTGTTTGGTGGTCTGTTATGTGGCACAATAAATCCGAGCCACCAATGTCCTGAACATACAACACCTGATTACTTTAAGCTTCGAAAGCATTGAAAAGATTATCATTGACAGTGACAAAAAATTTTTCAAACTACAGAGTAGTATAGCAATTTTATATTATAAAATTTTATTGGTAAATATGTCTTTCTGCATTACAAGGAAGATACCCTGCATCATGTGAAATAGCGTATCCGGGGAAGGTCAGAATATTGAATACGCTACCAAACATATAATTTAACATATTTTAAAACAAACAAGTATTTTAGCCTATCCTGGATCGCACGTATTACGTAAACAAGGTGCCATAAGAGGTAACATTGAAGTAAAAGCCATAAAATCCCCTGGTCTTTATTTCTTATTTCTTATTTCCCCTCGAGGTTTAAAATATGGAAGAGAAGAAATGATACAAGGTAGTCCTTTTAGGGCACAAAAGGTACAACGTAGATGCTTTTAGAAAGAACTTTTGCCATGCAAAAATCCATTAAATAGGAGATTAAGGGCGATCTTTTAGTAAAAGCAGACACAAGTTACATTATGTTTGTAAAATTGATAAATGGTTATTTCTACGATGCAAACTTTTGGTTGTAGCAACATTTTGATAACGTTCTTCAGTATGTTCAATCGATTAATGTATATATTGTAAAGGAGTATTGACAATTTATTTAATTGATTCGATATCTTTGCATGTTGTATATGAAATATGCCTTAAAGTAATGAAAAATGCATTCTAGTGATTGGGAAAGGTTGCTTGCTGCCTTTTCGCTTATCAGGAAATAATCCTCAACATAAGCACAAGCACAGCTACTTGACACGAAAGACAAAAGCAAATTGTAAAGAAAATTCTTATTGTTTTGTTTCCTCCAACCTCTGGAGAATATGCTTTACTTTGTTTTGTCGCTTGTGCTTATCCTTTAATTGAAAATTAGGCTTTATGAAACTTGTGATTCTTTTCCCCTTTCATTCTTTTCTTTCTGCTCGTTTTAAAAGAGCAACAAAAAGAGTTGAATTCATTTTTCTGATGATTACAAGACATAACTAAACAATTTACCGCAAGAAGACAATGCGATAATTCAGTAGCTTAATGTATTCAAAATTATTAGATTCAAACAAAAAATTAAATGAATGCTCATTCAGCAATGAAACAATAGCGCTCAATCTTTAGATTTACTATTTCTTTGTGTATTGTACGAATGTACGTTCTTCGTAGTACTTCAAACCAATCATATACTCTGATCATGCTGGTGGATAGCAATCATATATTTTTGAACAACCCAGCCTGTTATTATCTGTTTGGTGATTGTCGAGTGAGGATGTCTAGCTGTTAAAACAAAATTTTCGCTGTTTTGTGAAAGTTTGGTAAAGTTCAAGGATAGTAACTGGTTTGAGCTATGTTATATAAATGCCATGTTTTGTGTGCCAAATGCCATGTTTTATAACACAAGATGAAGCCATGAAGTGTCAGAAGCTGTGTTTCATGATAATAGCTTAATAACTACAACTCCATGGCTTTTTATTCGGTTGAAGAGAAGAGAGGTCCTTTGTCAAGCCCAAAAGAAGATGGGCGGCGATAATTGATTGATCGTTCGGACGATCTTGGCATGAGATCGTTGATACTTTGCGTTATAGCTGCTTAAATTACGAGTTTGAAGATGTCATGGTAAGGTTTACGATGTAGTTAAATGGGAGAAGCAAAAACAGTTTTTAAAAGAAGGCATTTAAAGTGTAATTAAGAACGTAATGCTCTATGACTTCTATTCAAAAAGTGGGGTCATGACGTTAGTTAATATCATCTTGTTAAACGATCTGCGTTTTCTTGCAAACTGCCGTTAACTAAAATGATTGCCTAAAAGAACCGCCGATCGACCTTATTAAGTTTTCAGTTTAAAAACTATATGATTCTTTAATTTAACGAACGCGGATGATGATGATGCCAGCTTTACAATAGTGCATTACGCACGAGCAAGAAATCTTAAGTTTTCTTTTCTCGTGAGACTAAAAGACAAAGAAAACGGAATGTTATGCTCATTTTTTGCTTAGTTTAAGCCTAGTTTTCACTACTAACTTCATAAACATAAGTGAGAAAACAAAGCAGAGCATGTATTCTCATAGAGGAAACAAAAAAATAGTAATTTTCTTTTCAGTTTTCTTTTGTTTGAGCTTACGCTTCTGTCAAGTTGCTTTGCTTATATGCTTGTCCTTTATGCCAATGCTGCATGCTTCACTTGTCGTCTTAATTAACTTTAGATCAAGAATTGTGTTTGTGCTCATTTCAATTTGTGTCTTATTATTATGTGTGTTTACCTGACGGGTCTGACAAAGAACATCCTCCCTCTTGTTTAACTTTGTTACTGGAAACTGCTTAGCAGATATCAAAACCATCTTTCACAACAATCGGCTGAGAACTTCAGTTTAAAACCAATTAATGCATCAAAATACGAATACCATAACGAACGAGTGGGAACCTCTGAAGATAAACGGGAAAGATGGCAGTGAAGTGAGTCATGTCACAAAGTATATAACAATTAAAAGAAGAAAGATAAGCAAAACAAAACATATAACATATACTACTATATAAATACCAAGATGTACTTGCACATAGCGATCATATCCTATTTTTCCTTTATTTCTACAGACAAAAAGTTCTCGTCAACTTGTTGCAAATGGGAGAAAGAAATTATCTTCCGACACAAAACATCCTTCTTCATCGTCCATATCAGTTCGACTGACCTAGTTTTCGTCTATCCTGCTATCCGTACTTAGTTGTTTTTCTTATTGCCTATTTCTAGCAAGTGTATGAAAATTTTGGTTTAAGGAAATGTATAGTAATTATGTATTAACTTGTTGACTGACTGGCGCTTCTATACCATTTGGTGTAATGCTATAGAGGTTGGCACAAATCAGCCAGGCAACATTCTTTTAACATGTTAATATGGTGGTGCTTCTTGCATTTGAATCATGCATGTAACATTGAAATGAAATGTTATTTACAATCGATCTAGTTTAAAGTTGAAAAAGAAATTGCAATGCGCTGGCAGAGTATTGCAAAGTCTTCCAATTCAACGTCCATTTGAAGCTATCAGCTTATCACTCAAATAAGCTATCGGCGTTCGATACGTTGAGGGACGTTAAAACAGTGTCTGCCACAGCAATTTAAAAAATTAACTTCCAGTAGGTAAAGGTTTCGAAGGAAGCCTTCACTGTAAATGTTTTTAGTTCACAGCTGTCTTCTGCAAATCATCGTGAAGTACGAGTTTCAAATGAAATTTTAAAAGATCTTCTGCAAACACTGGTTTTTGCAAAATACAAGTGCTTTAACAATTTGTCGTGATTTTATTTCAACAATTATTCTTACAGTTATCGATACGTGGCAACAGTTGCCGATTTTGTCTGCGGTATGCGTTTGTTTGTTTGTTTGTTTCTTTGACTGTTTGTTTGTTTTCACACTCCTAACATGTTATGCAGTAATTTTAGGCGCAGAGGGACGAGAAGATACAGAGGAGCACCGAGTTGTAAGTGGTTTTGTCTCTCATTCATCATGTCTATCAATGTTTGCTTGTGTCTCTTTTAGAACGACGTATAGCCTAGCACGCGCAGTCAACAAACGTGCCTTACGGTAAGTTTAATCAATGAAAGCATTTTTTGAAGAAAGCAAAATCCTTGACTTCGATTATTCGGTGTTTGCAGATGATCAATGACATACTTCCATTATGAAAAGTGTAAATGTCATTAACGAACTTACATATAAACACTCTAACATAAAATCATGCACACAAAATCAGTATTTTCAGCATTCTAACTAAATTAGAGAGCTCCCTCGCTCTCTAAATTAGGGATGAAGTTCTTCGAAAAAGTTGATAAATTCCAAAATAGACTTCTGCCAACTATTTTGGAATTTCCTTTTTTGTAATTAAAATATAGGATGCTTAGTACATAGTATAAAGTGTGTTGGAATCAGGACACCAAGTATTTGAAACATTCAACAAAATGACAACAAAAAATATGATAGGCTTATTCGTGGAAGTAGTAAGTGGTTGTACAGTGTATTAAATTTAATGGAAACGGCTGTGTGATCAATACGATGCTAATTTTAGTTGGTCGTATAGTGGGTTGTTTTGTTAAGATTGACGTTGTCAGTCATGTACGGAATGCCAAGAAACATCACCTATGAAATTTACGCCAAGATAACTTTACACGTGTGTATGTTCGAAAGGTTCTCTCCGATCAATGTAATAATTTGCAATAAAATTTTAACGTACATCTTTTCTAAAATATATTGAAACTTGTCTGTAATTATTGTCAGGAGACAATATCATGAAATTTGCGATAGTCTTTAGACTTGCAACATCAAGGATCAATTTCTGACTAAGGCTGGAATTACGAAATTTTTTTACGATACTCATCAAGAAGAAGCAAAAACGCCCTGGCAAAAGAGTTATTGAAAGAGAATTTACATAATTGAATATGTGCTTCCCCACACACACACACAACAGTGGAGCCACTATTAACTGCTTCCCCACCCATATTCAACGAAGTACATTTCCTTCCCAATTATTGTATCGATGTTATCAGGGCGGTTGGGCTGTAACTAGCATGAGGTAAACGTGGCACATGCCTCGGTTAAATTTGGCAATATTTTTTTGCTAATGCTTCCATTTACAAATATTCCGTATGCAATGAGCTTTGAGAATGATTAAGGTATGAACTACACTGTTATCAAACGTTTCTTCGCCATGTCAAGTTATCGATCTTTCATAGTTAGTTACATGCTGTATTTTTATAAATTCTGACCAAGAAAACAACACGAAAAGAATTGAGATTGAAGATGGCATATACTTGCATAGTATGTTCATATCTTTTCAAAATTTGTTTCCTGAGTGTGCTATAGCTTTTTTATGTAAACAGCATCGTCAAATTGCTCTGAAAAATGAGATCTTTTTTCCGAGCAATGGCGATCAATGGCTTCGGTAACCAAAATAAGCTCACACGTTCCTGTTTATATATTATTTATATAGGTAAAAATTCATGTAAACACTTTTGTGGTTTCGGTATTTCAAGAATATTTAACTCGGAGTTTTTAGGAAATTTGTTTTACTGTACGCGTGGAGAGTGGAGAGTGGAGACGGTGAGAGCCGAGCCCTGCACCACCTGCTCATCGCCTTCTTTTTGGAGGCCATTTTAATTTTTGATTTGAGATGCTTCGGAGTGCGGTTCTTTTTGGTATGTAAAAATACATTTATTTTACGTAATATTTCAGTAGTATTACTTCCTTGTATTATTTTCGTCTCATGCTTGTTTTAAATTGATAATACAGGCTGTTTATGTGTCAATATTTTATGATTTGATTTGATAATTGAGTTAAAAAGCACCTGGTTTGAGTTGACGTGTTGTAAAAGCATACGCTTATAGCTAGTTTCTTCTGACGTAAGGTTTGCTTCTTCACGCGTAGTATTGAGAGTAATTTAATGTAAAACAATTTACTCTAAAGCAGTTAGGAAAGGATGCCTGAATAAACGCTGAGATGTTCCATGTGCTAAAAGGCTAGAGTGTTGGAAATTGAAAAGTTCCTCCATTGATGAAAATTTTAATAACGTCCAAATTGTTTGTGCACAACGATCATCCTTTAAGAGTAAATTAATAATACTTAACTACCATATGCACTTAACTCAACAATAATTTAAAAATTAAATGAGATATGATCTTCGCACTTAGCTGGACAATTTAAGCAATCGTCTCAGGACCTGAAAAAATCAGGTGACTCAACGGGATTCGAACCCATGACCTCTGCGGTGCCGGTGCAGTGCTCTGACCACTGAGCTATGAAGTCACACAGTGGTGAGCAGGTCAATATTGTTGGGCTAATGTTTTCTCGTGAAATGAATGTCATATGAATGTTTTTTTTTATGAATGTTTTTTAATTTCAAACACTGCACTGCATAAAAAACATTAATAATTTAAAAAGGTGTGATTTACATGAGAGTCTAAATGTTCCTCAAAAGATACATAGGAAGTGAAACTTGTCATTGGTACTCCTTGTAATTCTTTATTTATCATCAATACATCCGTTCACAACACTGCAGTTCTAAATTATATCCAGAATTTCCAGAAGCTTGATCTGCTCAACTTAATTGGCTCAATTTTTGTGCTTATAATCGACCATTTCATAACAAAATTTGTTTTCCTTTTCAATGTTTTGTGATATCTTTTAACTTGAAGTATATTTTTAATCCCTTTACTAGTTCATTCAATGTTTCCCAGTACGAAGTCAATTGCATTAATTCAATTCATTTTATATCCATTCCAAAATAGATTGTGATACATATTTTTCCAAATATTTTCTCCTCTGTTATACAAATGAGGATTGTGAGATATCCATACTTTTACCCTTATCCTTTCCATATTCACCAATAAAAGAGCCCGTTTCGGAGAAGTCGTCATCAGAACCACCATATTCCTCCAAACTGTCATTGTCTTTCAATAAGGGGTCTTCGTATTGTGGAACAGTAGCATTGCTTGCATTTTGTCTTTGTGGAGGTGCAAAGGTCCTTCAATGGAGAAAATTTTTTCTAAAATATTCTTGCCTTACTCCAAAGGAATAAAAGTGAGATTTACATGGGTAGGAAAGGGTGGATGTGTAGAAGAATGGCCCCAAATAAATGATTTCAAAGTATGGGTAAAGGCACTATGAGAGGGAGATTTTACATTTGTATATTGGGAGACAAGTAAATTTGAACACATAAGCATTTTGGGTAAAGGATTTTTCTCTACATTGGTGTTTGCATGTTGCTCAAAAAGTAAAAGGTTTGTAAATATGATTTGAGATGGCTAACCGACTTGCTTCAAGCAAAATTTCATAAGAAAGTGAGGACATTGAATAATCTTGTCTTTTTATTATTGAATTTACATTTAATTTAGAGATGCTTATATGATCAGTTTATGTATTAGTCAATATGTTTAGCATTAGATGCTTGTACAGTAGATTAATATACAACAAGGTCCAGAAATATAACTCTGTGACTTAGAGTGTTTTTTCTGCCTTATGCGGTAGAGATGGATTGTTTGTGTATTACAATTATAATTTGTTTATTGTTGTACATTTTCATGATAATTGATTAATTATGTTAATAAAAATCTGTCATTAGATTGCATGATTAATACATGTTGAGAAAAATCTTAACGTTATGGAATGTGGCCTTGATCAAATGGAAACACTTTTAAGCAATGTTAGCGAACAACAAACAGCCAACTTATATCTGACAGTGATAATCCAATGAAGTTATTGAAAACAATGCTTGATAATTTGCAGTTGTTGAAATTGTTAATTTCTTAATTCATAAAGACCTGAACCAAGCCATAGCCCTCTACTTTCGATTAACAATTTTGATGAAAAATTATTAGGTTAGGAAGTTTGGACTGTCTGTTACAAAAATACTTACACTTCAGGTTCCGTGAAAGTTTGTTCATCCCCCATTTCAAGTGTATCATATACTTTACGCTTTCTTTCTCGATCACTCACTAAAATATGTACACAAAACAACACCTTTAGGTGCGATTGGCATAGCATTGCTATGGTTTTGATTAGTTACTTGGATATTTCTACATTGTCACTGTTTCAATATTGAAAGAGCAACAACGGAGCGTAGCCAGCCTGCAAGTTTAGTCGTGCTTTGTAAATTTCTCCACAAAAGCGTTGTTCATTTCTCTAGAAAGTTAGTGTTTTTACAGTAAGTTGACACCAAAATATTTACATAACATGAACAAACTTGGGGGTTAGCCACGCCACTGCACTCTTACATGTGTGACACGAATTTTACACAATTTCTAAAATAAAAATTTCCCCTGAATTTTTTTGTTGTTGATCATTACGTTTTCATGCGCCTGCATTCTAAATCTACCGTGTATTTACGAAAAAATTCTCACGAGATACAAAAAATATTTGAGCTCGCGTTATATTATAGGCCGCAGTTGGGTATTAAGAGTCCTTTTGTAACAGTATTTCCACTCTGAAGGAAAAAATAAGAACAGTGAAAGGAATCGTGTTTTTTAAAAGTGGAAACAGTGCCATGTAACGATAAGTTATTGTCAATTAACATCAGTCGAAATATTTACAAACCATTGTATGTCTGTTTAGGTTTTCGTCGAAGGTACAAAAGCAGTAGGAGGAGAAGCAACAGCAGCAGTATGAGGATAAGAATGATGTAGAACCAAACTTCACGGTATATTGGTGAGCTGCCCTTTAGTTCTAAAAAATGAATGAAGAACAATGTCACAGCTTAGTATCTACAAGACTTAAGTATCTAGACCACGCTAACAACGATGATTATTCTCGTAAATGGCTAAACGCAACGAGGTTAGTGTCATATTCGCAATCGTCGGTAAGATGAAAAACATCTTATGCGTAAATACATCAAATACGGACAAAAAAACATAGTCCGAAAAAAATATATTTTCTATTCTCAAATTCAATTCGTAAACAAGGAACAACTTTGAACTTTAAGTTTCATTCGTATCCGTCGTTTATGGCTTGAATTCGTGTTAAAAGATCGTTTTTTCGAATTTTGTTTTTTCTTTGTGTAATGCTGTTCATCGAATCGAACAATGTTGGGTCCACATTGTTAATAGTCAACTGCGAACAATTCGGCAGCATAACATTGTTTAATTCCGTTTTTCAGCAAGTTTTTATCCGTGCATAAGACGCACAATAAAATTGGAATGCGCAGTTAAAAAGTTCTGTGAGGGAACCACATTTTTCTAAATCGACAAACTTGCTCTTTACCTCTTATGGAAATTGTGCGTCCTTCAGCAAAATCACTCCAGTTGCTTTTCAAGTCACCGTTGGTGACAACAGTTGCAAACAAGTAAACTTTGGTATCGTCCAAATCATCAATCTGGATGAACGATTTTTGTCCATTTTTCTTGATTTCGATGGCCTCCGTATTCTTTAAGTTTTCATCATCTTCTGTTGAAAAAAGAATTTGTATTTATATGCAAAAAACAGATTTCTAACTAACTACCCTGACAGAATAGATGCTTAAAAACTCTTTCTGAAGTTATGAATTTGACCAAATATGCATGCAATTTGTGGAACTATTGTAACTATGCTCAAAAATTCAAAAGAATTTTCGCAATACACGCGACGCAAGTCAAAACTGAGATGTTGTCAAAGGTTAAGTATTGCGTTGCATCTTCGTGATTCATTGGCAGTCATTCGCGAAAGGATTTGTGATGCGTTTATCAAGCACTCATACAATTTCGGTAATGTTCGACATAACATGTGTCACATAATGTTGCTAACGTAGGAAATAACTACGGACCTTTTTCTCTATAAACAATGTAGAATTTTTCCGGGTATCCGCCTTCCTTTGAGCTTGGAACGTAGGTGACATTGACACTATCTTCGTCGATGGCTTCAACTATTGGTGGAGGTGCCACTGCGGGAGCTACGAAAAAGAATAAATTATATGTTTGATGTCATGCTAGCAAGAAAATCCCCATTTGCGTCTTGGTAAAAATACACGTTTTGTGGTTTTGAAAACAACACGCGTGAATCCATGGGCATTTTGACGTTTTCATATTTTTGATGTTGCGTTGTTTTGTGTGAAGTTATCTTGTGTTACGTGAGGTTGCGTAAGGTTATGATTATTAAAATAATTTCTCACTTCTCATGTCTGTCGTGCGGGCAGAAGTTGAAACGGCTTCTCCTGAGCCTGCGTTTGTTTCTGCGGTTATAAACACAACGTACTCTGTCTTCGGCTGTAACTTGTCGAACAAATATTCGAGAACACGACTTCCTACTGTAAAGTTAGAGCTATTGATCCTTAGTTGGTAACCAACAATAATACCGTTAGCCTCGATCGGTGGTTTCCATTGCACGTGCAAATAACGTCCGTATGACGTCACGCTTACGTCATGTACCACTCCGGGTTTTCCTTCCTGTGTGGACACTTTAATATGATTACTTTTTGGTCCCGGGCCAATTTGGTTGTAAGCTTGCAAGTACATGGTGTAGTTCTTAAATGGTTGCAAGTCTCCCTGTCTGTATTGGGTCGTCATTACGTTTTTGATAAAGGTTACGCACGCGTTCTTTTCTCCCACACACGAACTAACCGCGCGTTTTACGCGTGTCTTACTCCCGTCTTCGTACCAATAGGTTAGCTGAAAGAAATGTGGCATGTCGAGTCAGAGATAAAAATTTAGACAAGATTGTCATGGAAAAAACATATTATTTTTTCGATGGACAGCGAGTTGTTTTTTTGTAAGTGTAAATACGTAGCACGTCATTTCGTTAATATTCCTATGTGTATTTCATGTTCATTTTAAAATGAAGCTCAACAAGCAGGAAACATTACTTACTAATAAAACCCTATCGAAACTACTAATGCATTGCACTGTTTTCAAATCATGTAACTACCAACTTTTATGGACATTTGGTAGTTGTTTTGCTAAACTAGTTCGGTATTTATCACCAGCAAAGGAGCTCCTCCTGGTTTCTAAAGACCCTTCAATGTTTTTTTGTATTCGTTTGTTTTGTTATCTAAACATTCGTAAAGATACAATTGAAGGCATTGACGTCTTTCCCAAATCAGCACATTAGTAAAATAAAAACTTTGCCGTGGTGACAAATTTAAAAATTACCCTAAAAAAGAGCAAATACCATGGTGAATGGTCAAAATAATGACGTAATAGTTCGAAAAAGAACTGTTTAAAACCAGAACACTATCCCAGCAATTCTAAAAGAACTGTTTTTGAACCTGAAAAACACAGTTCGTTAGCTTTAAAACAGTTCTTTTAGAAATATTGGGTTAGTGTTCTGGTTTTAAATAGTTCTTTTAGAATTATTGGATTAGTGTTCTGGTTTCAAATAGTTCTTTTAGAATTATTGGGTTAGTGTTCTGGTTTTAAATAGTTCTTTTAGAATTATTGAATTAGTGTTCTGGTTTTAAATAGTTCTTTTAGAATTATTGAATTAGTGTTCTGGTTTTAAATAATTCTTTTAGAATTATTGAATTAGTGTTCTGGTTTTAAATAGTTCTTTTAGAATTATTGAATTAGTGTTCTGGTTTTAAATAGTTCTTTTAGAATTATTGAATTAGTGTTCTGGTTTTAAATAGTTCTTTTAGAATTATTAGGTTAGTGTTCTGGTTTTAAATAGTTCTTTTAGAATTATTGAATTAGTGTTCTGGTTTTAAATAGTTCTTTTAGAATTATTGAATTAGTGTTCTGATTTTAAATAGTTCTTTTAGAATTATTGAATTAGTGTTCTGATTTTGAATAGTTCTTTTAGAATTATTGGGTTAGTGTTCTGGTTTTAAACAGTTCTTTTAGAATTATTGAATTAGTGTTCTGGTTTTGAATAGTTCTTTTAGAATTATTGGGTTAGTGTTCTGGTTTTAAACAGTTCTTTTAAGAACTATTACGTTATTATTTTGACCATTCGCTATGGTATTTGCTCTTTCTAAAACAATTTTTAAATCAGCACATTGGTAAATTTCTGCGAATAATCAAGATCATCACGATTCATTCTTTAGTGTGAATTTTTTTATGTTTGAAAAAGGTCGAAGTTCATCTTTGATTTCATTGAATTTTTATCGGAAGTGAAATGGTTCATTTTATTTGCCGTACGCGAATTTTAACTCCAGCGAAAGTAAAAAATATGCAATGACCCTGCTATGTATGTGATTTATAGTATGTTGAAACCACGCTTTAAAGGTCCGTTCACACTGGAGAAGCGGCGCTCAAACCGTATGCTGTAACTCGTCCAAATTTAGCCTTCTATATTTTATATTATGTCGTACACACTGAGTGCAGCGTTACGGCTTTGCTAACTACGTTAGAGGCTAAATTGGACGAGTTACAGCATACGGTTTCAGCGCCGCTTCAAGCTTCAGTGCGAACGGACCTTAAGAATGAAAGCGATGATAAAATCGCCACTGATTTTAAAATATGTCACAAATTTTTGTTCTCATCTTGTATCATAATTGTTTACTAACTCCCTTCCATAACATACCTTGTATCCCTCGATCGGGCTGTAATGAACTGGGTCCCATTCCAGCAAAACGTAGTCGGATCTAATTTCCTTATGCCTGAACGATTGTGGGGCCACCGTAGGTGCTGTCGTTATGAAGGAAAGAGAAGTTGAGCGAGTTGCCATTAAATGCGATGATTTTTAATGATTTACCTTCGCTTGCTGATCTTTTAATAGGGCACTCTGGACCATTTCCCTTCGCATTTATGCTTTGCACTTGAATTGCCCACTGCTCATCGACGCTCATGTTCATTAGTATGTACACTTTTCCATAAACTAATTTGTGTTTCCACTTCGATCCGGTTATTCGGTAGCTCACGTTGTACCCAAAGCCTGGACCATTTTCATAAATCTTTGGTACTGCCTGAAATGTATCGTTAGTTGTTCATAATTAGTTTTCTCTAGTTCCGAAAGAGCGGGCGTCGTTCATAGTGACATGAATAAAGTAGGGTGATCATGGTTTGGAAGAGGTTGAAGCACAAATTGATGTAAAGTTGTGGATTCTCAACATATATTTTAGAGCTCAACAAATAGTTTTTAGCATAGCCATATAAAATTTGGTTTTATAAAATTTATTGAAAGATTGACGTTTCGTCTTTACTCAACACATCTTCAGACTAATAAGAAAGTTAACAAGAATTATAGATCTTGATGATGGATCCCCGAAAACCTCTTCATCTCCAAACTAAAGCCTTCACTTGACACCAAAGGCAGTTCCATCCCTCTTAAGCTTTTCCAGTCTTAACACCTCACCCTCACTTTCAACACATCGCACTTACACATCCACAGTAATCTGATACCTCTAATTATATAAATAACAACGTTTCCCGCCTTGCAGCAATATTGGTAAAGTTGTGGTTCGGAGGGAGATGTGGAAGGAGAAGTCTTAAAGTTGTTGCTTTCAGGAGTTGACTTAAGGCGGAAATTTAAAGCTGTTTTTGGAATTCATGTGATACAAAAGAGACTTACAGCGAAAAAATTTCCGACGTTGAATTTTTCTTAAGTAATATTCATCACTTTATTTCAGACATGGTGATTGTAAGAATTTCAGTGTCTTTCAAATAAGAGATGCGCATGTCATGCAAGAGATGTTTTCGTCCATTCGTATACTCACCTTCCATTTAATTTTAAGGGTTTGCGCCATTTCTGAATAGGCAGTGACTCCAGTAGGACAAACTGACGGTTCTAAAGCAATTAAACGAGAAAAAAAAACATTCATGTTTTCGTTTTAGTTATTAGTCGATTTCTACAATTGAATGAGAAATGATACATTTCTCATTTGATTTTTTTTAAGCCGAACAGCAAACTCTTCTCTGCTGTTTTACATCCTTTTCCTAGGTGTGAAAAGATTTTGGGGAAGTCTACATCTTAGACGGGAACAGCTAATATGTGTTTTGTACTTACTATCAGCTGGGGTTTTGCACGGTTGTCCTTTTGTGTAATTACTTGGCTCGCTCAATCCATAAACGTTCTCAGCAATGACTCGAAAAACTATGTCTGTGTAAGGATTCAGTCCCTTCACGATACGACCATCTAGGTTTCCACTTACAGTCATGTTGTCCGTTACATTGTACCACATAGTCATATTTTCCATCACACTCCACTGGATGAAGACTCTGTCCACAGTGTGATAAGAGTTGAGATATAATGTCCAAGTAAGATTAGCAGTGAAGTTTTGACATCCTCCATTGATGTTTAAATTTTGTGGAGCATCTGGAGGACCTGTTATATGAGGTTGAGATCACAGAGTTATCAAACAACCAGGAACAGTAACGATAAGTTACAAAGCTCAAATTTAGATCTGGCAAATACATATCTCAGACAGTGACTTTTGAAAAGAAGACACAAAATTCATGCTCTTTTCAGTGGGATAAGAGAAAAATGTAGAGATCACTGGATAATAATGTTACCGTTTACAATCACAAGGGCCTTTGAAGTTTTTCCTGTATTGTAAATATTCGTCTTGACAAACGCTCGACATTTATATTCTCCGCTGTTTTGTAGCTAGAATAAGAAAATGCAACATATATATGACGTATTACAAATTTACTTTGTATCGTCCACAATATTGGAAATCGCGTTTTCAAAATAACATCTTTTTTGAAGTGATCGGTTTGAATCTGGGAGTATCGTTACATGTTTGTAGAAGATACACTCATCATCCAGTAGAGTGGAGTTTTGAGTTGGACTGTTTGGCGTTGGTGTCAATTCTCGATATTGAAGATAACTACTGCTTATATTTTTAAAATGTCATTCAACACCAGCACCAAATGTCCTTGTGATAACTCCACTAACCTGGATGATCTCCATCTACAAACATGTAACAACTTTTTTTGATTGGAAATTGCGTCATCAGATCTTGACATTTAAAAGTACATAGGTGCCCCTTAATCTATCATTGATAAAAGAGTGCCGCAATTTCAATTTCTGACTGACAGTTGCATTTTGCCTTTCGCCCTTATGTTGAAACTTGCTCAAACCTACTCAATAATATCAACTCGACATCATCAAACTATTATCTAATGAATGGCAATACTGTTTCAGCGCACATGTTTTTGTTAATCGTTCTGATGGTAACCAAAATCGGCATAATTGGTAATAGGATTAAAATTTCTAGGGTATTGGGACCTTACAACAATATTTCTTTCTCGTCGCACAGCGGGATTTTATATTATTCGGCCTTTAAGTTTTCAAGTTCGGGTTTTCACTTGGAGATTCTACTCACTTGAGATGAAGTCACATTTAATGTTTGATTGCTTTTTCTCAAGTCTTTTCCATTGTGAAACCATTTATATTTGATAGGTAGATCTGGCTTGGAGTAAGCTTCACATTCTAGGGAGAAGCTTTCTCCTTTCTTCACATCTGTTTTGTTCTGAGGTCGTGTTGTAAAGATGATTATTGCTATGAAGAAGCAGCAAAACTGGAGTAACTTACTGTTCATAAAGTCCATCTTTACCCATTTTTACCCTTTTGTTTATCTTTATAATTCTTATCCATTATTTACTACATCTTTACTCATTTTCTTAGGCCATGTTACTCCATCTCCCAAAACAAACCCATTTTTACTTATTTAATTCTTGAAGAAAATTCTATCTTAACTAATCGTATCAATGTTGTTTTGTATTGCGATATTGCTTTTACATGTACCGTCACTTTCCGAGCGCGCCTGCGCTGTAGGACATTCACCACTTCCACCTTCGCTATTGTACGTTAGTACGCGAAATTCCCACAACTCTAACGCAGAAGTGCTGTTGATGGTAAACTCCGGGGCGTTGCCAAATGGTAAAACTTTTTCCAGCCACATTTGACGTCCAGGTTTTCTGTATTGAAATATATAACCAAATCCTGGGCCGTTTTGAAGCAGTTTAGGGACGTCCTTAACAAATTAAGACATATTGCGTTAGGCACTTTGGTTTTGGATGCAATGATATCAGTGTCTTACCTTCCAAGTTACTCTGATGTTGCGAGGATTCGTTGAGCTTCCTTTAACATCAATGGGACAGAAGGAAGGCTCTGTGAATGAAGGAAACGATCATGATTTGAAGGCGTTTAAACCTTTTAATTATGATAAATTTCTCATAAATTTTGCGAAAGTATTTTTTGCAAAATATTTTTTAAGAAAAAAGCCGTTCTCGCTCTTTTGGTATCAAACAAGCGATCATGTTTATGGTTATCCTCCCCTGAAGATGGTTGGAATCGAATGAAATATATTTTCGTGTATTTGTCACAATTGTTATTTTGCTCAATGTCCGTATTTGTAATATCCTTCGTTGTATTATTGTTAATTTTTGGGGGTGTATAAATTTGCGATAGGTACAGTACAGTTCATACATCTATAGTACTTACTATCAGCTGGGGTTTTGCACGTTTGTCCTTTTGTGTAATTACTTGGCTCGCTCAATCCATAAACGTTCTCAGCAATCACTCGAAAAACTATGTCTGTGTAAGGATTCAGTCCCTTCACGATACGACCTTCTAGGTTTCCATTTACAGTCATGTTGTCCGTTACATTGTACCACATAGTCATATTTTCCATCACACTCCACTGGATGAAGACTCTGTCCACAGTGTGATAAGAGTTGAGATATAATGTCCAAGTAAGATTAGCAGTGAAGTTTCGACATCCTCCATTGATGTTTAAATTTTGTGGAGCATCTGGAGGACCTGTCATATGAGGTTGAGATCAAAGAGTTATCAAAAAACCAGGAATTTGTTGATGAAAATTACAGAGCTCATATTTTTTAACTTTCAATTACTTTAAAAAGACTAAGATGAAATAAGAAAACTGTTTCCTCATCTGAATAAGAGAAAAATGCGGAAATCACTGGATAATAATCTTACCGTTTACAATGACGAGGGCCGTTGAAGATTTTCCTGTATTGTAAATGTTCGTCTTGACAAACGCTCGACATTTATATTCTCCGCTGTCTTGTAGCTAGAATAAGAAAATGCAACATATATATGACGTATTGCAAATTTACTTTGTATCGTCCACAATATTGGAAATCGCGTTTTCAAAATAACATCTTTTTTGAAGTGATCGGTTTGAATCTGGGAGCATCGTTACATGTTTGTAGAAGATACACTCATCATCCAGTAGAGTGGAGTTTTGAGTTGGACTGTTTGGCGTTGGTGTCAATTCTCGATATTGAAGATAACTACTGCTTATATTTTTAAAATGTCATTCAACACCAGCACCAAATGTCCTTGTGATAACTCCACTAACCTGGATGATCTCCATCTACAAACATGTAACAACTTTTTTTGATTGGAAATTGCGTCATCAGATCTTGACATTTAAAAGTACATAGGTGCCCCTTAATCTATCATTGATAAAAGAGTGCCGCAATTTCAATTTCTGACTGACAGTTGCATTTTGCCTTTCGCCCTTATGTTGAAACTTGCTCAAACCTACTCAATAATATCAACTCGACATCATCAAACTATTATCTAATGAATGGCAATACTGTTTCAGCGCACATGTTTTTGTTAATCGTTCTGATGGTAACCAAAATCGGCATAATTGGTAATAGGATTAAAATTTCTAGGGTATTGGGACCTTACAACAATATTTCTTTCTCGTCGCACAGCAGCATTTTATATTATTCGGCCTTTAAGTTTTCAAGTTCGGTTTTTCACTTTGAGATTCTACTCACTTGAGATGAAGTCACATTTAATGTTTGATTGCTTTTCTCAAGTCTTTTCCATTGTGAAACCATTTATATTTGATAGGTAGATCTGGCTTGGAGTAAGCTTCACATTCTAGGGAGAAGCTTTCTCCTTTCTTCACATCTGTTTTGTTCTGAGGTCGTGTTGTAAAGATGATTATTGCTATGAAGAATAAAGCAGCAAAAAACTGGAGTAACTTACTGTTCATAAAGTCCATCTTTACCCATTTTTACCCTTTTGTTTATCTTTATAATTCTTATCCATTATTTACTACATCTTTACTCATTTTCTTAGGCCATGTTACTCCATCTCCCAAAACAAACCCATTTTTACTTATTTAATTCTTGAAGAAAATTCTATCTTTAACTAATCGTATCAATGTTGTTTTGTATTGCGATATTGCTTTTACATGTACCGTCACTTTCCGAGCGCGCCTGCGCTGTAGGACATTCACCACTTCCACCTTCGCTATTGTACGTTAGTACGCGAAATTCCCACAACTCTAACGCAGAAGTGCTGTTGATGGTAAACTCCGGGGCGTTGCCAAATGGTAAAACTTTTTCCAGCCACATTTGACGTCCAGGTTTTCTGTATTGAAATATATAACCAAATCCTGGGCCGTTTTGAAGCAGTTTAGGGACGTCCTTAACAAATTAAGACATATTGCGTTAGGCACTTTGGTTTTGGATGCAATGATATCAGTGTCTTACCTTCCAAGTTACTCTGATGTTGCGAGGATTCGTTGAGCTTCCTTTAACATCAATGGGACAGAAGGAAGGCTCTGTGAATGAAGGAACGATCATGATTTGAAGGCGTTTAAACCTTTTAATTATGATAAATTTCTCATAAATTTTGCGAAAGTATTTTTTGCAAAATATTTTTTAAGAAAAAAGCCGTTCTCGCTCTTTTGGTATCAAACAAGCGATCATGTTTATGGTTATCCTCCCCTGAAGATGGTTGGAATCGAATGAAATATATTTTCGTGTATTTGTCACAATTGTTATTTTGCTCAATGTCCGTATTTGTAATATCCTTCGTTGTATTATTGTTAATTTTTGGGGGTGTATAAATTTGCGATAGGTACAGTACAGTTCATACATCTATAGTACTTACTATCAGCTGGGGTTTTGCACGTTTGTCCTTTTGTGTAATTACTTGGCTCGCTCAATCCATAAACGTTCTCAGCAATCACTCGAAAAACTATGTCTGTGTAAGGATTCAGTCCCTTCACGATACGACCTTCTAGGTTTCCACTTACAGTCATGTTGTCCGTTACATTGTACCACATAGTCATATTTTCCATCACACTCCACTGGATGAAGACTCTGTCCACAGTGTGATAAGAGTTGAGATATAATGTCCAAGTAAGATTAGCAGTGAAGTTTCGACATCCTCCATTGATGTTTAAATTTTGTGGAGCATCTGGAGGACCTGTCATATGAGGTTGAGATCAAAGAGTTATCAAAAAACCAGGAATTTGTTGATGAAAATTACAGAGCTCATATTTTTTAACTTTCAATTACTTTTAAAAGACTAAGATGAAATAAGAAAACTGTTTCCTCATCTGAATAAGAGAAAAATGCGGAAATCACTGGATAATAATCTTACCGTTTACAATGACGAGGGCCGTTGAAGATTTTCCTGTATTGTAAATGTTCGTCTTGACAAACGCTCGACATTTATATTCTCCGCTGTCTTGTAGCTAGAATAAGAAAATGCAACATATATATGACGTATTGCAAATTTACTTTGTATCGTCCACAATATTGAAATCGCGTTTTCAAAATAACATCTTTTGAAGTGATCGGTTTGAATCTTACATGTTTGTAGAAGATACACTCATCATCCAGTAGAGTGGAGTTTTGAGTTGGACTGTTTGGCGTTGGTGTCAATTCTCGATATTGAAGATAACTACTGCTTATATTTTTAAAATGTCATTCAACACCAGCACCAAATGTCCTTGTGATAACTCCACTAACCTGGATGATCTCCATCTACAAACATGTAACAACTTTTTTTGATTGGAAATTGCGTCATCAGATCTTGACATTTAAAAGTACATAGGTGCCCCTTAATCTATCATTGATAAAAGAGTGCCGCAATTTCAATTTCTGACTGACAGTTGCATTTTGCCTTTCGCCCTTATGTTGAAACTTGCTCAAACCTACTCAATAATATCAACTCGACATCATCAAACTATTATCTAATGAATGGCAATACTGTTTCAGCGCACATGTTTTTGTTAATCGTTCTGATGGTAACCAAAATCGGCATAATTGGTAATAGGATTAAAATTTCTAGGGTATTGGGACCTTACAACAATATTTCTTTCTCGTCGCACAGCAGCATTTTATATTATTCGGCCTTTAAGTTTTCAAGTTCGGGTTTTTCACTTTGGAGATTCTACTCACTTGAGATGAAGTCACATTTAATGTTTGATTGCTTTTTCTCAAGTCTTTTCCATTGTGAAACCATTTATATTTGATGGGTAGATCTGGCTTGGAGTAAGCTTCACATTCTAGGGAGAAGCTTTCTCCTTTCTTCACATCTGTTTTGTTCTGAGGTCGTGTTGTAAAGATGATTATTGCTATGAAGAATAAAGCAGCAAAAAACTGGGGTAACTTACTGTTCATAAAGTCCATCTTTACCCATTTTTACCCTTTTGTTTATCTTTATAATTCTTATCCATTATTTACTACATCTTTACTCATTTTCTTAGGCCATGTTATTCCATCTCCCAAACAAACCCATTTTACTTATTTAATTCTTGAAGAAAATTCTATCTTTAACTAATCGTATCAATGTTGTTTTGTATTGCGATATTGCTTTTACATGTACCGTCACTTTCCGAGCGCGCCTGCGCTGTGGGACATTCACCACTTCCACCTTCGCTATTGTACGTTAGTACGCGAAATTCCCACAACTCTAACGCAGAAGTGCTGTTGATGGTAAACTCCGGGGCGTTGCAAATGGTAAACTTTTTCCAGCCACATTTGACGTCCAGGTTTTCTGTATTGAAATATATAACCAAATCCTGGGCCGTTTTGAAGCAGTTTAGGGACGTCCTTAACAAATTAAGACATATTGCGTTAGGCACTTTGGTTTTGGATGCAATGATATCAGTGTCTTACCTTCCAAGTTACTCTGATGTTGCGAGGATTCGTTGAGCTTCCTTTAACATCAATGGGACAGAACGAAGGCTCTGTGAATGAAGAAAACGAGTCTTTCAAGTTTGATGTTTAATGTGTACAATGCTGTGACGATTTACCGTCTGTAAATTTTTAACTCTCCCAAATTCAATAATGCTAATCTCATAAATTTTCCAAGAGTATTTTTTGCAAATTGTTTTTTAAGAAGAAAGCGATTCTGGCTCTTTTGGTATCAAACAAGCGATGAAATTTTATAGACATTCTCACATGACGATGGTTGGAATCGAATGAAATATATTTTCGTGTATTTTTCACAATTGTTAATTCGCTCAATGTCCACATCTGTGATATTCTTCGTTGTATTCTTGTTAAAACTCTCCGCAAACAAAGGATTTTTGGGGCTGTTTGATTTTAAAATGGGTAAAGTTGAAATATTGTTTGTACTTACTGTCAGCTGGCGTTTTGCACGTTTGTCCTTTTGTGTAATTACTTGGCTCGCTCAATCCATAAACGTTCCCAACAATCACTCGAAAAACTATGTCTGTGTAAGGATTCAGTCCCTTCACGATACGACCTTCTAGGTTTCCACTTACAGTCATGTTGTCCGTTACATTGTACCACATAGTCATATTTTCCATCACACTCCAGTGGATGAAGACTCTGTCCACAGTGTGATAAGAGTTGAGATATAATGTCCAAGTAAGATTAGCAGTGAAGTTTCGGCATCCTCCATTGTTGTTTAAATTTTGTGGAGCATTTGGAGGACCTGTCATATGAGGTTGAGATCACAGGGTTAGCAAAAAACCAGGAATTGTGATAAAAATTACAGAGCTCATATTTTTATATTTTTACATGTATAAAATTAGGATGAAATAAGAGAACTGTCTCCTTATCTGAATAAGAAAAAATGCAGAGACCACTGGATAATAATCTTACCGTTTACAATGACGAGGGCCGTTGAAGTTTTTCCTGTATTGTAAATGTTCGTCTTGACAAACGCTCGACATTTATATTCTCCGCTATCTTGTAGCTGGATTAAGAAAATACAACACACTCGTGATGTAATACCAATTTATATTGTACAGCATAAATTATTGAGAGAAGCATAATTTCTAAAATAACATCTCCAATGTTTAATCACGTTCTCGGATCCTCACACTTAAGTATATGCCCCTAATCTTCATTGAAGAGAGAGAATCACACTTTCAATTGTTCATAAACAACCTGTAGGTGTATTTTCCTCTTCTGTTATGTTGAAAGAATTGCTCAAATTGACACAACAATGTCTACTCATTGTCACCCAACAGTAATCAAATGAACGGTAATGCTCGTTCATAGCACATATTTATTTCAATTGTCTGCGACTGGTACTAACGTTAGTAAAATTAGTCATGGGATTAAACAGTTTGTGCAGTGTCTATGGTATTAGACTAACTAAGCTGGGTACTTTGAAAAAGCTCTTACTCTCTTTTCCCCACCACATCATTAAAGTATCGTGTCTCGTTATTTTTACAATGTTCTTATATTTTGGATATTCTACTTACTTGAGATGAAGTCACATTTAATGTTTGATTGCTTTTTCCCAAGTCTTTTCCATTGTGAAACCATTTATATTGGATAGGTAGATCTGGCTTGGAGTAAGCTTCACATTCTAGTGAGAAGCTTTCTCCTTTCTTCACATCTGTCTTGTTCTGAGGTCGTTTTGTGAAGATGATCATTGCTATAAAAAATGAAATAGCAAAGAACTGGAGTAAGTTACTGTAGATAAAGTCCATCTTTACCTATTTTTACCCTTTTTTTCCTATCTTTACCATTCTTATCCGTTATCTACTACATCTTTACTCATTTCCTTAGTCATGTTATTCTTTTGTAATCAAACACATTTCAGCAAATTTAATCTAAGTCTTGCTGCGAACTTATGCTACGTATTCGTTTCAATATGCAAGTAAGTCATTTACCGTCCTTTCCCGATTGCGCCTGCGTCGTAGGACATTCACCACTTGTTCCTTCGCTATTGTAAGTTAGTACGCGAAATTCCCACAACTCTGACGGAGCCGTATTGTTGATGGTAAACTCCGGGGCACTGCCAACTGGAAGAACTTCTTGCTGCCATATTTGAAGACCAGATTTTCTGTATTGAAATACATAACCGAATCCCGGGCCACTTTGATGCAGTTTTGGAACTTCCTAAAGCAATTTAGTTATCCTGCGTTAGGCGTTATGGTTTTGGACGAAATAATATCACTATGTAATTGTCTTACCTGCCAAGTTACTCTAATATCATGAGGACGTATTGAGCTTCCATTCACATTAATTGGACAGAAAGAAGGCTCTGTGAATAAAGGAAACGAGTGTTTGATACAATGAGCATGATTTGAAGACAGTTAAAATCTCTTAAATCTTCGTGTGCGAAAATTTTGCGAGGATTAAACGTTTTGGAAATTTTTTATTTCGCCCAAAATCTAAGCGATTCTAACACTCGAATTGAAAATGCAATTTTAAGTATTGTGCATTTAACAATATTGTTTTGCACAATGTTCATTTTCAAAATGTCTTTCGTTTACGTATATTTGTAGAAACTCTCAGCTAGCAAAAGATTTATGGAGTGTTAACATTTAAGATAAGTAAAGTTGAAATATTGTTTGTACTTACTGTCAGCTGGGGTTTTGCACGTTTGTCCTTTTGTGTAATTACTTGGCTCGCTCAATCCATAAACGTTCTCAGCAATCACTCGAAAAACTATGTCTGTGTAAGGATTCAGTCCCTTCACGATACGACCTTCTAGGTTTCCACTTACAGTCATGTTGTCCGTTACATTGTACCACATAGTCATATTTTCCATCACACTCCACTGGATGAAGACTCTGTCCACAGTGTCATAAGGGTGGAGATATAACGTCCAAGTAAGATTAGCAGTGAAGTTTCGGCATCCTCCATTGATGTTTAAATTTTGTGGAGCATTTGGAGGACCTGTTAAATGAGGTTAAGATGACAGAGGCTTCAAAAAATCAGGAATGGTGATAAAATTTACAGAGCTCAAATTTCTCTACTTTTACGTATATAAAATTAGGATGAAATAAGAGAACTGTTTCCTCTTCGGAATAAGAGAAAAAATACCGAGATCACAGGATATTGATCTTACCGTTTACAATGACGAGGGCCGTTGAAGTTTTTCCTGTATTGTAAATGTTCGTCTTGACAAACGCTCGACATTTATATTCTCCGCTGTCTTGTAGCTGAATTAAGAAAATACAACATACACGTGATGTATTACCAATTTATATTGTACAGCAAATATTGAGAGAAGCACAATTTCCAAAATAACATCTTCGATGTGCAGTTACGCGCCCGTAACCTTCATTGAAAAAAGAGGATTGCACTTTCAATTTTTGACAGATAACCTGTAGATGTATTTTCCTGTTCTGTTATGTTTAAAGAATTGCTCAATGTCATCCAACATTAGTCCAATGAACGGTGATGCTCTTTCATAGCTCATATTTTTGTTCATTGTCTATGACTGGTACTAATATTAGTAAAATTAGTCATGGGATTAAAAGTTTGAGCAGTGTTTATGGTATTGGACTAACAAAGCTGGGTATTTTGAACAAGCTCTCTCCTTTTTCCCACCACATCGCTAAAATATTGTGTCTTGTTATTTTTACAATGTTCTTATATTTTGGAAATTCTACTCACTTGAGATGAAGTCACATTTAAGGTTTGATTGCTTTTTCCCAAGTCTTTTCCATTGTGAAACCATTTATATTTCATAGGTAGATCAGGCTTGGAGTAAGCTTCACATTCTAGTGAGAAGCTTTCTCCTTTCTTCACATCTGTCTTGTTCTGAGGTCGTTTTGTGAAGATGATCATTGCTATAAAAATGAAATAAAGAACTGGGTAAGTTACTGTAGATAAAGTCCATCTTGACCATTTTACCCTTTTTTTCCTATCTTTACCATTCTTATCCGTTATCTACTACATCTTTACTCATTTCCTTAGTCATGTTATTCTTTTGTAATCAAACACATTTCAGCAAATTTAATCTAAGTCTTGCTGCAAACTTATGTTACGTATTCGTTTCAATATGCAAGTAAGTCATTTACCGTCCTCTCCCGATCGCGCCTGCGTGGTAGGACATTCACCACTTGTTCCTTCGCTATTGTAAGTTAGTACGCGAAATTCCCACAACTCTGACGGAGCCGTATTGTTGATGGTAAACTCCGGGGCACTGCCAACTGGAAGAACTTCTTGCTGCCATATTTGAAGACCAGATTTTCTGTATTGAAATACATAACCGAATCCCGGGCCGTTTTGATGCAGTTTTGGAACTTCCTAAAGCAATTTAGTTATCCTGCGTTAGGCATTATGGTTTTAGAGGAAATAATATCACTATGTCATTGTCTTACCTGCCATGTTACTCTAATGTCATGAGGACGTGTTGAGCTTCCATTCACAATAATGGGACAGAACGAAGGCTCTGTGAATGAAGAAAACGAATGTTGGATACAATGAGCATGATTTGAAGGCAATTAAAATCTTTACTGTTTAATGTGTGAAAATGTAGTAATGATTTGTAAGCTTTGGGTATCAAGTGAGGGGTCCCTTCTGTAGAAATTTTCATTGTAATTTTCGTGACAACTGTTTTGAGCGACGAGCATTATTGAAATCTCTTTCTCTTTGTTTTTGTTGAAACTCTCAGATGGCAAAGGATTTGGAGGATATTCACATTAATTTGTACAGTTCATATAATATTTGTACTTACTCTCAGCTGGAGTTTTGCACGTTGGTCCTTTAGTGACATTACTTGACTCGCTCAGTCCGTCTACGTTCTCGGCAAACGCTCGGAATACTATCTCTGCGTAAGGTTTCAGTCCTTTCAAGATATGGCCTTCTGCGTTGCCTTGCACGTGATCTGATGCGTTGTACCATGTAATCGTGTCATGTGATATAATACCCCACTGCAATTGGATTCCCGTCAAGGGCTTGTATGGATTACGGTATGAAATGATCCATGTGAGGTTTGCAGTGAAGTTTGTGCATGTTCCGTGAAGTCGTAGATTCTCCGGGGCTTCTGGCGGTCCTGTAGCATAAAGCGCGTTTTTTAGACTGCCAGGCGTGATACAAAGTTTCCATTGATATGATAATATGCGCTATCGAACAATGTACTTTTTTATTGTTAATTAATCAGCGATTGCTTCTCTGTGACTTATCCTTTACAAAAGGAAATTCAGGTTAACGCGTGTGGATGTATTTTTAATTGCTCGTTTACTGTTTCTATTTCTCTGCTTACCGTGGACTATCACAATTGCGCTAGATCTTTTCTCCGAGCTTGAGCTGTAGGCAATGCAGGTGTAGACGCCACTGTCATGGCTCTAAAACAACATGCAGTCAGTTGAGGAGCTTTTAAAATTACTCAACTGTGAGTTTTTCTCATTAATCAAAACACATTTCATTGACTCAATCATTAATCCTGTGAGAGCATAAGGCAATCCACATGATAATTTGGCTTGCGAGTTAGACAACAAGAAAAGCAGACCTTCGCATTTGATATGGTTAACTTTTTGTTCGTTAGATCCCATAATGCATTGCTTTTCATCATTTCGGCTCCGTTGTAAAGCCATTTGTAACGAATGTTCAACGGTGGGTCGGAATCAGCTTCGCAAAGCAATGAGAAACTTTCTCCATCCATCACATCAGTCTTGTTTTCTGGTCGCTTGATGAAAACAATTTCCGCTGTAAGAAAAAAAATATCGTGATTTTACCCGTGACGCATGTAGATGATCGACCAGATATCTCGTATATAACAATACGAACGTCGAGGTGAGTGGTCTACTGCAATGTCAATGATTTGAGGCCAGAAAGATCTAATAAGTATATCAAAATTATATCTAGTCTTGATAAAACAGTCGCTGCGTTTTGTGCAACAAAATGCTCATGCGCAGTCATTGTGCGTTCCTTTTGTCTGATTACGCACCTCTTCACACGATATTGCGTAATATTGACATGAATATCGTTGAATGAAGGTTAGTGTACCATAGTACTTACCGACTTTAATAAACCTGTCTTTACTGACACTGCCAAACATATTACTCGCAATACAAGCATAGATCCCGCTGTCGTTGTGGGATAGATTATGCACGAGCAAGTCTTGATCATCTTTGAGATCATATTTTGTCGTTTTGTTTATTTCCAACTTTTCTCCTTTGAAAAACCAATCATGTTTTGCTCGCGGAATGGCTTCCGATATACACGAGATCTGACCAGTGTCACCCACAGTAAAATCCTTTGCTTTCAAATCTGATGTGATATCTGGAGGCTTCACTGAAAATACGACAAATAAGGTTTGCTTACTGCGGTTTTTGTTTTGTATTTAACTTTGTAAATCTTCTATGACCTGTTGTTATACGGAGTGAGAAAGGAGCATGTCGTCTTTTGTCAAGGGTGAATCAATAATGGTGGTAATAAAACTCTAAGCCTGAATTAACGGTTTACTCAATATACATCATTTTGAAACAATTATAAAAGGCATTCATTATGTTTCGTTTTAATTCAAAAAAATTCTTGAAATTGGAAAGACTATCTGGAAACACAAAATGGAAAATTTATTGGAAGTGAAATCTATCGTTGCACTGCATATGTAGTTGTGACCAGTTGACAAATGGTTGTGGCATATGTGTACCCCACCTTGAACTTGAAGCGACACTGTCTGATATGCAAAACCAAAAGCATTCTTCGCAACACATTGATACATTCCGTTATCACTGGGTTCAACACTATGAATCGTTAGTGTTCCGTTTTCGATGGTGTAACGGTTGCTATAAACGATATACGTGAAGGTTATAGTCGATTGTATTGATATATAAAGATGGTTTTGCTTTCAAGAACATGACCTACTTATTCCCGTGATAAAAACACGGTTATGTTGACTTAGTTCAATGTCCGCTTTAACTGCATTGCCCTAAATCATGTAAACTACTAGTAAACTGACCATAAACATTCACGTTGCAAAAACTCGCGTGGGTTATTTTTCGCGTGCACTTGCTATTTACATGTAATTAAGTGAAAGTTGATTTCCAGTGCTTTGTAATGTTTAAATTATAAATGGAGATTCGTCTAGCCAACAACGTTTTGTCACATCACGTGTTCTCTCGGTTTGCTTTTCGTGGAAAAAGCTTGCGTGCGTATATTTCTAGGCGTAGACGTCAACTTCAAAAGCCACCTGTGTTGTTATGTTTTATCAAGTGATGTTCCTACTTACCTCACATTGCTCATAGCGGTTGTATTGGCATACCATTGGAGCGTTGGCTCCGGATCACCTTTGGTCAAACAACTCCAAGTATGCCGAGAAAAAATGTTCGGCGTACTGCTGACTATTGTTTTGACAAACGTAGGCGGTTCTGCAAAAGAATTTTAAAGTCATTTTAGCATTTAAACGTTGTCTAACTTAGGCATTTAAAGGCATAAATACATTTCAAAATTAATGAACTGTTTGATTATTGGGAAAAAACATCGTTTAGACGTGTATGCCAATGTGCCTCAAAGGCGTATCTTATGTTTCATCCTATGTGAAATTCAACCGTTAACAAGTTTCTCATGTACCTCTAACGACAACTTTTGTTTCTTCTGACGCAGTTCTCTTGATATTATTTTCGTCAATGGTCACGTGACACGTGTAATTTCCCGCGTTGCGAGACTTCACGTTTTCAATCAACAATACTCTGTTGTATTCCAAAAGATCGACGCCGTCAATTTGATGAAACACTTGGCTCTTTTTACCCTGCAAATCCGTCTTCTCCCAACGATACTTTGGAGTTGGACTGGATGATTTTAAAAGAGACGTTAAAATTAGTTGAATTTTGCTGACCGCCCATTCTACCAATTGTCAAAGGAAAGTGATTTGGCACGAAGATATGGCGTGCTTTTGGATTTGGGCTGGGAAAAACTTAGTTATAATGTTGGAGGTACTTGGTGATCAGACACGATTGAGGACTAGTTGTACCTTTCCATTAGAAATATTGTAGCTTAGTTTCGTAGCGAGTAAAGAAAGTGATGAACTGCGAACTTACTATCCAGCGGCAACACATCTTAATTTTACTGTATCTCCCCGGGCAACTTCTTGGTTTGGGATTTTTTGAACGTCAGGACCAAACGAGGTGATGTTCTCTGGGAAAACAAAAAATCGTTTGTGCATATTGTTTTAACTATATGTATTGTGACCTCCTGGGTTTTTACTTGAAAAAATATATACCTACCTCCTGTAGTTTTGAATCTAAAAACTCCAGACTTTTGAAAGTTAAAGCTTGAGCCGCCTTCGTTAGCTTCGACCAGGCATCTTATGCCATGCTTTTGTTTAATGAATGCTAGATTAGCTTTGGTGACGTGAGAAAAAAACAATCTACCATCTCCCATGACCAATGCGTTCTCGACGTCGGAAAAGAGCCATGTCCCCAAAGCAGTGAGGCCACCCCATTTGTAAATGGCGTACTTGGTGTAGCCATGAGGTGGACAATCTATTGTTAGTTGTTGTCCGACAGTAACATTAAGTGTTTGATCGTTGTCGTCGAAAAAGCTGCCAGCAACTGCAAGGAATGATATCATAGTTTGCAAAGGAATCGAAAAAAACGTAAATTTTGCTTACGGCGGACATTGAGATGCGTGTCAAATTCAAGTGTCATTCATTCTCTTACGTACCCATGAACTCCACTTTAATTTCACGTCCAAAAAACTTTCCTATTCGTGCTGTAACGAACAACTGGTATACTCCTTGCATTGCTATTGATTTTTGTAGGGGTAATAATATGGAACCTACTGGCACCATCGTAATCACGTCGATTTTGCTTCCATTGTGATACCATTGATACTTTGGATCTATTGCCCCCACTACCGTGCTTCGTAAGCCCCTGAAATTGTTCATCAAACCGCGATAATCCGTTGGTTCGTTCGTGAAACGAGGTTCACTTTCGACTAAATGAGAGATAAATAATGTTAAAACTTTGTTCGAGTATTTTTTAGGGATTGATAGAAAACGCGATGTCGATTTTATCATTAAAGATCTTCACAAAACATATCATTTTCATCTCTTAAACACCGTGACATGTTAGGATGTACATAAACTCAATGTGAATAAAACAGTAAAAATTAATATTGTTGATCACAAAACATAACATTTTCATCTCTAAAACACCGTGACGTGTTAGGATGTACATAAACTCAATGTGAATAAAACAGTAAAAAATTAATATTGTTGATCACAAAACATAACATTTTCATTTCTGAAACACCGTGACATGTTAGGATGTACATAAACACAATGTGAATAAAACAGTAAAAAATTAATATTGTTGATCACAAAACATAACATTTTCATCTCTAAAACACCGTGACATGTTAGGATGTACATAAGCTCAATGTGAATAAAACAGTAAAAAATTAATATTGTTGATCACAAAACATAACATTTTCATTTCTGAAACACCGTGACATGTTAGGATGTACATAAACACAATATGAATAAAACAGTAAAAATTAATATTGTTGATCACAAAACATAACATTTTCATCTCTAAAACACCGTGACATGTTAGGATGTACATAAACTCAATGTGAATAAAACAGTAAAAAATTAATATTGTTGATCACAAAACATACATTTTCATCTCTAAAACACCGTGATATGTTAGGATGTACATAAACTCAATGTGAATAAAACAGTAAAACTAATATTGTTGATTTCTATGCTTTTTCGCCATACTTTGACGTGGTCAACCTATGTTGTTTTTCTACTTGTTTAGTATGTAACATATACGTAACATTGACATGTGACGAGTGTAACACATGATATAAACTATTTGTTAAGTTTGTTACATATTCGTGGCATTGACATGTGACACGTATTACACGTGATACACACTATATGTGAAGTGTGTAACATATTCGTGGCATTCCTTCCATATTGTAAGGCTGAGTTTACACTATACCGGATTCGCTCATCACGACATCTTCATTTGCTTTAAAAGGTTAACTGTTCGGAGTAAAAGCTTATTAAGCTGATAGATTTATTCTAATTAATTGTGTTTCTGACGTTGAACAATTTCACAACCTTTTAATAAAAAGAATATTCAACCTGCTTCAATAGCAATCCGGTATAGTGCAAACGGGGCCTAATATTTATGATCCTTTGATTTCAGACTACATATCAGTACTACTATTCCTTACCGGTGTGTATTTTGTAACACAGCAACACAGCCGTGACAATAATAGTCAGTGATTTCATATTTGTTAATGAATTTTTCAGTTCAAGACGATAGAATAAGCAAACGTTGTTGAGAGATAAGCCACAGAGCAACTGACTATGGTATTTGAGCAGTCTTTAGCGATGGTGTATCATACATCAGAAGGATATCCCGTCAGTATTTTTCTTCTAGTGGGTGAGTTTTTTCTGCAGGACTTCCTCAGCTGTCATCAATTCTTGTTAGTTGTGGTTCTTCCGAGCGTTTTTCCTAAAGAAAGAGTGTCCCAGACCTGTCGTTATTAATATTAGGTTAGTTTCAATATACTGCGCTTGAGAAGCAAAATATCAATATTTTTCAAGGTTATTTCAGTAGAGGTAACTTTTAGGATCTTTTCTTTTTGTTTAACTCGGCTTAGAGCATACTTTTCAAGACAGACAACTTTGCTTTAATGTCCTTACAGTCGTCGAAAACATCACGACCTACTGATGATTTCAAAACGCTGTCACACTCGAATTAACCCGATTATTGTTTTGCTTGTTTTGAAATTTTCATATGCACACACTGCGCGCATTAAGTTGTCAAAGTTGCGGGCCTGTCATCGTGCTGTTACCTTGCTATCAGTATGTTCAAGGTGTCGTTCATGGCGTTAAGTCAATGATTACTCCCATAAATAATAAAAGAATAAAATTCCTCACGTATTGCGTATAGAAATGGATGATTAATCGGTGATTAAGAGATAAGAAAAAACGTGCCATTAGTGTATATTGGCAGGCAGACGTTAAATTAAAATAAAGTGTACTTTTTAAACGCAAAGTCGGGTGGGGTCATTGCTTGATGCTAGTTTTGCGTGTCAAAAGTTACGAGTTTTGCCACACACTAGAAATAAATTGTCCACTCACCATGTTGCTGCCACGAATAAAAGGTTTGTCACAGTGTGACGCTCAAACGAGAAGAGAAAGTGATTATCCAAACACCGAGATATTTCAACTCTTTGAAAACCTAGAGCTGTGATTATCCAAACACCGAGATATTTCAACTCTTTGAAAACCTAGAGCTGTGATTATCCAAAAACGGAGATTGTTTAAATTCTTTGAAAACCTACAGCTGATTTTACCAGTTAGGAAGTGAATTTTCTAGAATAAGCTACGTTTGATTGGTTTCGTCATGGTTTTTTTTAACGATCCTTCTGGACTTCCTTGGAACAAACTTTTCTCGCGGAAAGGACAAAATTGCTCATCGAATGGGGCTTAATGCTTTTTTAATCAAAATAGGAATCGGCACTGGATGACCTGGTTGTACGTCGATGTGTGAACATGTGTGTCGATGCGATTGTGTTGTGAGAACCAAACATTTGTAAAATTTGAGGTTTAGGTTAGCTCCGTAGTTTATTACGTGACAAACATACGTCACAGTACAGCGTAAAGCTAACTTCGTAGCTACGTAAGACAACTGCACCCAACCCTTGTCCAGTTTGGTCGATATCTGAGTTGTTCTAACTGTCTCTGCCTTAAATACGACCAAACACTTGAACCCATAATAACTTATGTTTGCGTGCGATAATGTCTGTTTAAGAACACTTACTAATCACACGGTTTGTAATTTTAAAATGTAAACACTGGGATGAAATTGGCTTAGTGTATTATGAATGTATGTAAATCCTAAATGACAGGCCCTCGTTAAAGAAAGAGATGCGAAAACCGCGCGTTGAACTTACAATCATCTTGAAATACGCCTTCTGTTTGAAAAATGGAAAAATGCTAATTTGCCGTATGGCGTCACAAATCAACGCTTTGTAAGATGTAGCGATCATGACAACCGAAGCAATCCTCAAACGTTGAAAATTTTCCATTTGTTTGATCTCGTTGTTGTTTTATTTGTTTTGTTGCAATTTTTTAAACACTTGTACCTGTCTTGCGTCATTTAATTTCGCATTTCTCCTTCAAAAATGTCTTCATGTCACACGAAGTCACCCGAGCGGGCAGTGTGTCACCGAATCGCTTTTTTCGGCGCATTTTTTTCTCCCTAAGTGATAACAAGTTTCGTTTACCTTCTAGTGTCCAATTGCTTTCCGAGAGTGGTCGGATCTTTTCAATGCACAGGTAAGATGCAATAAAATCCCTCTTTATAATTAAGTTGATACAAACGAACAAATAGTTGGTTGGCAGATGGCTTCTGTCTATAGCTTCCACATAGCTCTTGTTTTGTGCACCTTATTTGTGTTAGCCACGTTAAAACGGCGTATGCGTCTGACTTGAGCTTCGAACAGAAATGATTAGAACGTTGTTATAGATGTTTCAAAACAATATATCGGTCTGGTATCGATTCGCTCATTTGAATACGATGAAAAGGCGTTTTTGGTAAATTTGCATATTTTTGAAAACGTCATCTACAGGGCAGACACTTGATTTTGCAGGCTTCCATGAGAGATATTAATTTTTATGAAAAATTTTCACCTCTCAATCGCTATATATACATAACGAATTGCAGATGGAAATTGGCTGTACCATGAAAGATTTGTGATTTTGTGTTTACACGTCTTTCTATTAAATAAACCCTAAAATTAAAATATTAATAGAATGCTGAAGAAGTTTTATCAGTTTGTCAAATGTGAAAATTGGTGTTTTGCTCATATAATTGTAATAGTGTGCATAGTTTTTGTTATTAAATTATATTGAATATAGAGCAGTAAATACCTTGGGTGTGTACCAGAACGCTTGTAGGCTCCAATAGGCCGTTGCTCTCGATTAAAAAAGGATGTCACAATGCAGTTTCGCTATTTTTTCCTATAATATTTAAAATACGACAACATTTTCCTCAAATAATAGACTTACCTACAATGAACGAAACAATTGAAGTTATTTGTAATTGGATATGTTTGCGGATGAAAAGTTCAACGACGTTATTTCAACACTATTTTATTTCGTTGTAAAGTGATACGTTTGTTTATTGGGAGAAACATACTATGTTATTGTTATTGCATAGTATGATTCAGCATGTTCACGTTAGTTTCTGGGAACAATGACACATGCTCTCTAGTTATAGAAATTCTTTTATTTAACACAAATGGTAGAATTCTACGCCCTTGAAGACCTTATATAGTTTGAGGTTAATACTCTATAGCAAAAAGAATCGAATTTTGTTTATGATTTACTGTATAAACAAGCACAACTTACAATGTATAAACTGCTTTCAACATGTGTTGAAAGGATGTCCAAAGACACGGTTGAAAAGCTAATCAAGATTAGTTATAATAATAGCGCAACTAATCACATTTGTTTCTGATTGGTTATGTTGATGTACCGGCCAATCAACAAGCGATTTTTTTAAATCACTGGCGCGACCTTTCGAACCTTGACATAAACACTTAGAACACGATGACAAATGTTCGGTTGAACTGGTTGAACTGTGCTCAGATTGAAAACGAAAGTAATGTACAAAAGTTATGTAAATCTTGTACAGAAGTTGGCATTGCCAATCGGTAAAGAATGATTGTTGCATTCGATAAAATTTGAAGAAGCTCGGTTGTATCGTCTTTCGTCATTGCTGATTTTTTTGTTTTGAGTACAAATCTCAGATGAAAGGTTTTGAAATAATGATTTCTTGTGCGGATCATGCAAAGTTACGAAATATTGTGTTTAGCATGTCCTCTCAAGACTATGAAGTAGCAGTACCAATTAGGACAATAATTAAGTTGTATAATTTCTAATTTGCGACCATTAAATCAGCTGTGTTCCCATTTAGCAAACATTTAGCAAGCTTTAGTCGAACGTAAGCATAAGTAAGCAAAAAATATATTGATTTGAATTGGGAATTTTTAAAATTTCTTATCAGACACCTAATCAAAACCTTTCAGCTTTAAACCCCATTCTATTTTTCTTATTATCTTGTGTGGTTAACGTCTTCTTTCGTGCGGGATGTAAGTCTCGCTACGTTGGCGAGACTGCCTCACCCGCCATCTGTCCACAAGAACTCAAAAGAAAATGCCATTTCTGGCAAGAGCTCAAGCATGTTTCTCCGCCGCGAAAATAACTGCAATTCACAGTCCTGGTTTCCTGTATTAGACGCAGCGCACACTCCTTTCTCTTTAATACGCAAAGAGTCGCTTCATACAAAGAAACTCGAATCTAATTTCTAAACCATCATCGCTATCTTTTTATTTGCTAATTACTAACATTACGCGCTACTATAAATAAACTTCCGCGTCTATTGCGTATTTTACATATCAAGAAGCTATATATGTAAATGTTTTATGATAAATATTTGCTTGAGCGTAAGAATGCCGAAACATGTTTGCTTTCAAAAAATATGTCGTAACAATATCAGTTATTGGTCTACAATAAATATCTAATAAATAAACTATCATGCTGCTGTTAACTATGAAAGCTATTTTTTGTTATACTGACTAGAAACGAGATGGATACAAAATGAGATAAAAACCCTATTTGTACTGATACGCTTGCAAAGTTCTGTTCCATTATATGAATAGGTTTTTTGGTATGCATGGTATGCTAAAACTGCTTGAAATATTTCGTAGTTCATAGTTTATGGTAATTTATTTCTAAGAAAATATTTGTAGGAAAAGCAGCAAACTTTGATGAAGTTTTCGTAAAAATTTTCAAAATTGTGGCGTGAACTATCTATTTTACTTTCCAGTTGCCATGTCAGGGTCGATGTTAATATGATCATGAAAAACCCTCTACGATAAAATTTGCTATTAGTCAAAATGAGTTCGTTTGGTTTTTATTCATTTAACTACAACGACATGTAAGTTGCTTTGTCTTCTTGAAACATTCTTTAAAGTTTCTATGTTTCCTTGGCAGGATTGCGTTTTGATTTTTGACCAGCAATTTCTGTGGAGTAGTTGCGTTCAGTCATAGCATTTCTTTGTTCTCAGTTGATTTCAAACCAATCCAATCTTTTTCTATATATAGGTTTGTAATGGCGGATGACGGTTTTCCTTTTCAAACTGTCGCTTAAGTCCTTTGTGTTATGTGCTATGCATGCAAGATTTTAAGTTCTGGAGCCGGTTTTATGAAGCTCTTAGCAACTTTTTAATTACACTTTTTGTAGTTATATCCCGGTCACAATTCTGAAGAAAAGTCAAAAAGTAGTTGAATTCAACCTCGCAGTTAAGTCAATATGTATAAAAAAAGTAGTTAGCGCATACTGTATTTTTATACAACCAGCCCCCTGATGGTTTTTTTTCAAAGGGGAGGGGTTATGCTTCCCTAACATCTTGAAGAGTAGTTTCTGCCAAATTTCCGATATTCCATTTGGGTCTTCTGCAGAAGGTCTCATTTTCCCATTGTTGTTTTAGATCATTCTTAAATTTTTTATTTATTAATTTTCATGTTTTGAGTTTCAGTTGTGTTTTCTTGTTTTTGTTAGTAATGGTCATTTTAGCCTAACCCCGCATGTGGTTGAATACTTGAATTCCACTCAAATTCCCAAAATCTTTTCGCGGGTCATAAATTATGAAACAGCTGGCGTACATGCATGCATTAATATATTTTCGCCATGCGTAGCGTGAACAGCAGCTGGGTCGCAAATAAGGCGAAGCCAAGGAAAATATGACTAATGGGCATTCGTTTTGTCAAAGAATTAGGTCACTTAGCGTAAAACAACTGTATATAAACAAACATGAATTTTCGTCCATGCAAGACAGCAAATTTCGAAGTTTGGATTTTTTTCTGCTTAATATTTATGTCATTCGTTTATTCAATTATTCAACTGATTACTTCAGAGAGAAAATGGACTTATGCATATTTAAGTAGTATGAAGAGCTTCTTATCAATTGTCGCATTCAACAAAATTTGCCTGCCCTAATAGCTTCGAAGGGGAGGGCAAATCACTTAGGAAGTGCCGAAATAAAGCAATTTATAGCTGTTTGTTGTCATGAAAGGGAGGGGGGCAATTGCTCATGTTGCTTCTCCCTGGCCTACGCCCCTGTTTTATAAAGAAAGGTATGCGTGTGCACTCTCTACGAAAAATAAAGTCCACAATTCTTCTATTTATATTATATCCAACCATTCTTTTGAACAACGTAACTGGCAGATAAAATCGAACTGTTTATTCGTATTATTACGCACTTTTTTCGATTTACGCACGTTATGCTTAACTGTATCGTTAGTCCCAGTTTCTCACTCCAGTCTCGCGATGTTCCATACAAAATCCTTAAGAAAAAACACAGATTATAGCTATGTGGAGTCAACCGAACTGAACATACTTGGTAAACTTCATTTAAGGGTATAATGAAGTGCAGCAACTTGTTATGGCTACTTAGGCGAGTTGACACGGTCGTGTTCTATAATAATTTCATAAAACGTGGAAAAATTTCTTTTCGATTTACAAATTGAACTGCAAAATTACCGAGTTGCTCGTTGAAGCAGTTTAAAAAACAAAAACGCTCTTGTGCTGATCATTAAGTTGTAGCCATTCGACATTCTATATTTTTAGTGTGGCATCTCGCTGATTCGTTTTTTAAGAACAAAAGAGTCCTTTTCCTGTTTTAAAGTGGCTCAACATTTTATTTTTCATCTAGTTCTTCATTCTCTCATTTCCTGTCGTTGTGAAATCTGCTTATCAAAACTAATTTATAAAACAAACACAATAAAACGCATGCGTTGATTGGTCCATGGATGCGTTTGCATTAGCCTGTGCAAACCGATCTGAGCTCAACCAATCAAATTAATCAATGAATCAATGAAAAATTTTCAAATAAATCATGAATACATTTTGAAAGAAAAATTAAAACGCTTGTTTTAAGTTTGTCGGTCGTTTTGCATCATTGTTATTTTATAAAAGAATTTAAAGATGTTTTTCGTGTTTGCACCGGCACATGCAAACCTCAGAGACGTTTGTGAAAACTTTGCATATACCTGTGCAAACACAGTAAACATTTTATTTTCCCCTTTAGTGAAAGAAAATTAGAATATAATTTCTATGTTGTATGTATGCTCAAAGTGGATGGCTCCTTTCGTCGGCACTTGTAATTTTTAAAAACTTCCTCGAATTTTTCTGTAGGATCGTTAGTTCGGGCAAAGACTTGAAATAAACTTCAAATCTTTGAGAGAAGACCCTAGGATCGAGGTACAGTCATTTTTATCATTTCGAATATATTCATTTTTACGAGATAATTTTTGCGACCCTGCAATGTCATTTTAAAACGGCGATGAGTTATACTTCATACCCATCATACTATGAGGAGTCAATTTGTCTCGAACCAGAAAAACATGAATGCACCAGTGATATGCACCGTCTTACCCTCACTTGCGACATGACCATAAGCACAAGATTACCAAAAATCTCCGCTCTTTTTATGCTTGTGCTTATTGCAGTTCATTGCAAGTGAGGATGTTTGTGTGTATGATTGTGTTTATGTTAGAAGTGACGACCAGGCTGCTGCTTGAACAGGAAATCTTTCAAATGCTAATATTTATGCAGAACACTGCAATTATTTTTTCTTAGAACTAGTCTCATTATTTCTAGTAGTAACCACTGATCTGATAATAGACTGGATATAGCTTCTACTGGTAGCAAAAGTGAAGCCTAATTATATATGCAAAATGCACTTCCGGGTACCACAAGAAATACAAATTACTATAGAAATGTATGGCGGATAACGTTTACATACAAGGATTTTCGTGACCTTTTACTAATCTCAAACATCTGTCATGGATAAATCAAGTTATGTTAATCAATTTGACATCAAAATGATACCAATATCTGCAAAATATCGGCGCTCGTGTTCAATTGAAAATTGCGCGTGCAAGAATCGAATTTGCCCCATCGTTGCAAAGGCAAGATAATTCACAGCTCATTTTCCAAGTTCAGAGGCAGTTATGATCTATAATGAGTTTCGATGCTTAAAAAATTCGTTTAGTACCTTTCTTTTATCATTCTTTATTATCTAGACATTGTTTTATGTTACTTTTGCCGTGACTTCATTAGCTGGGTACTGTTGTTGTAAGAACAAGACAAATTTACTAAGCTTTCTTCCTCTCTTTATTCTTATTTTCATTTCTGTTTTTATTTTATAAAAATAATACAATCACCACACCTTGCTGTAGCATTTGTATATAGCCATGAGTAAGTATGGTTGTTATTGACAAAAGTATCCAACATTTTTATCAATTGCAGTCTATACCGTAGCATCAGGAATTGTATTCCTATGTGGTAAACTGCCATCTGAAGTTAAAAGCACCTTTCTGTTTTATTGCATACTTGAATAACAATAGCTGTTGGTTTGAATCAAAGTACTCATGTCTTTTAAAGGCAGAAAAGCAGATTCACTTTAGTAATTTTTTCAACCAACAGCTTAACAAGTAGGGCAGGTGGTTTTCTTTGGCAGCATCTGCCTACAAAATTAGCCATGTATGGTATTGCAATCACTTTAAATTCAGAAACAATGGAAAAGCTGTGTGCACTACTATAATCTTGATAATCATCACAGTATATATTTTGTCTACAAACAGAAGTAATTTGTTTCAAACCAACAGCTATTGTTATATCAACATGAAACAAGGCAGGATGGTGTTTTCAGCTTCTGATGGTAGTTTATTACATGGAAATACAATTTCTGTTGCCGAATCTTTGTATACAATGCAATTGATGCACATGTTATGTCAATAACAACTTTACTCACTCATTGATGAAGACCAGGTCCAAATGTATTAGCAAGGCATGGTGATTAAATTATATCTGCAAAATAAAAACAGAAATGAAAATAAGAATAAAGAGAGGAAGAAAGCTTAGTAAATTTGTCTTTTTCCTATAACAAGAGTACCCACCTAATGAAGTCACGGCAAAAGTAACATAAAACAATGTCTAGATAATAAAGAATGATAAAAGAAAGGTACTAAACGAATTTTTTAAGCATCGAAACTCATTATAGATCATAACTGCCTCTGAACTTGGAAAATGAGCTGTGAATTATCTTGCCTTTGCAACGATGGGTCATATTCGATTCTGCACGCGCAATTTTCAATTGAACACGAGCGCCGATATTTTGCAGATATTGGTATCATTTTGATGTTAAATTGATTAACATAACTTGTTTTATCCATGACAGATGTTTGAGATTAGTAAAAGGTCACGAAATGCCTTAAATATTCGAAAATCCTCGTATGTAAACGTTATCCGCCATACATTTCTATAGTAATTTGAATTTGTATTTCTTGTGGTACCCGGAAGTGCATTTTGCATATATAATTAGGCTGCACTTTTGCTACCTGTAGAAGCTATATCCAGTCTATCATCAGATCAGTGGTAGTAACTTGTAACTGCTTATCATTCGTAGCAATTTTCACGTGCTTTGCAATGGTGATGCACATGCACACGACCTGCCACGCGTATGTCAGTAATATTTGCGTTCAACAGTTGTTGTATTATCTTTTTGTATTCCCATATTGTTCTTCTGATTTTTGTTATTTGTGATGGATGAACTCACTAAAAATCATTTTCAACTTTTGACTGATGACTGTAGAATTTGATGCTGAAGGAAATAGACTGAGTAATCAGCAAAATAATTACAATTGAAAATCATTCGCACGGTTGAACCGTCGAAACATATAGTCGGAAGTCCTTTAATGTCATGATGAGAACATCATTGTGCCACGTGCTCAGCATGCGTTTGCGCGAAACGATCCAACGTGCTGCTAAACAGAATGTATTACAATCTGCTTTTTGAAATGAAGTAAAAAAATTTGGAATAAACTTTTTACAAACGTTCAAGGGAATTGTTAACTGGTTGATATGGCCACCAAATTTAATAATACAATAAGTTCAGACAGCCAAGGCAATAAGTTCAGGCAGCCAACACGCCGTCTTCACGAACGCACAACAATTCTTTCACGTGAACAACGGATGCAAATGGAAGATAAAATGCTTAATAGTTTTCTAATTTTTCATCATTTGTGGGACACGTTCTCCTCGTAAAGACAACGTTAACGGTTAAGAAATTTTTACAAGTTTGTTGTTGCGATGGGCAAAGGAGAGGTGATATTTCAACGAAGCCTAACACGCGTCGCTACCACATCTAAAGACAAAGAGTTTTCAGTCGTGTCCTACAATATACTTTGTGATGATGTATTTGAGAAAAATCCGAACTTGTATTCGTATCTTGCTGTGGATGTAAAATGTCGTGGTCCATTACCAAACGATAGTCCCAGACATACACAACTTATTAAAGAGGTAAGAATCTTCGGCCGGTTGCATTTATTTATGTGAATTGAAAGCGTGTCAAAAATTTTTCATGTTTATAATTATTAACCACGGATGCATCTTTGGCAAAGATTACCGAATTACAAAGTCATAAAATCAGTGATGTCTTCTCTGGGCATCAATACTTCCCCTCCACATAAAAGAAATTTAGAGTATTTACTACGACCCTTTTTAATTTATTCGTTGTGTTCATGGAAGGAGAGACCGGTAACTGTTATTCGTCACCTCCTTGATAGTAATATATGTATATAGTAATATAAAGAAAGGATTTAGCATGTGTACATGCTCTCACAATCGAGATGCGAGTCTCGGACAGTTTTGAGTTTTTGGTTTCTCGCCCGGACACAATAACCCCCAAGTCAACCTAATCCCCATGTGTATGTGTCAATGGTGTTCCACGTTATAATTTATTTTATCATTTTCATGTAAAGAATTACCCAAAGAACACCTAAATGATTAAATTGCTCTTCCGGCGCATAATCTTTTCCTGAATGCCTATTGAAGTTTGCGCATGTTTATTCTGTCATTTCTGTAATGTCAAATCAACGCGTGTAATTCAATCGACTATAACGCATATCCTGTTTCGTCTTCGTTGGCTAGTTTCAATTTTCATACAGTTTGTCAGTTTCATGTTGAATATGATAGGCCAACATGAGAGTTTTGATTGAATCATTACGACAATGAGTTGGAAAAAAAGATTTCTTTAATAATAATATTAGCTCATATCCAAGCTTAAACCGTCTATTAACGCCCAAGGTAACTACATTCTCCTTAACCTTCTTTAATATGTTGCCACTTGACTTCTTTCCAGTCATCCAAGCTTCGTACTTTCTTCCTATGTAATTTAACACCCTCTAAATATACAACTACACATATAAATCATACCAACCAGAACTTAATAATAGGCTTAAAGCCAGCAAGAAACTGTCACTATTTTTATTTCACAGCAACACAATCAACTAATCCGTCCCATTCAATTCACATTTCCGTTCTTCCGTTGAAATGACGTAATAACGCCTCAGTTAGCTTGTATTTTTCTTATTCCTATGTTGGGCTATCATTATATCCTTTGATGAAAGTCGCTTTCCGCCGGACAAATCTCTGTTCACGAGTTCCTTAGTTTCTTGTATTTCGTAATTGGAAAACTTAGAGTTCAAGTCTGGCGGCAGCATATCTTTCTTGTGATCGATCTATCCTCTTTCAGATTGCATATGTTAATTTATGTGTTAAAAATATTTAATTGCTCATCAGTTGAAAAAGGGCGCTTTGCCTGGCAGAATGCACGTGCTTTAAAACAATTGTTTTATGTATTTTATTTCAGTTTGCACATATTTCAAGCCCTAGAAGCTATTTAAGACTTTTGACTAAGGTCCCTAATACTGGAGCATGTCGAGACAAAGGGCTGCATGTGACTTCATTTAACTGAATGTTCCAATTTCTTTACCACATTGCACAATTCCGATTTTATAAATTTCCTGTTTCTCCATCTTAGCTGCATTGGTTAGACGCAGACGTTATCTGTCTTCAAGAGGTCGACCCGTTTTATTTCCCATGCCTGTTACAAGAACTAGCCCCGAAAGGCTACGACGGAAGATTTCAACAGCACACTACACAAGGCGATGGCTTGGCGATATTTTTCAAAACTCGAAAGTTCGAGTTAGTGGATTATAGAAAAGTCGGCTTCAATGAAGTCCTTGGCAAAACAATAGATCTTGATAAATTAGCCAACGGGAACAAGCACAACCAACGATTTGCGCAGTACACTACTCTCCGTGATATTAAATCACAAAAAGAAATGGTTGTAGGTACGAGAATATGTGGATGAACATATTGAGTATATTTTTGCTTTAGTTCCTATAACAAGTGCTCTTGGGTGGGGGACTTGCTCTGGCTGGCTTTGCCGCGCGTTATTTTTCGCTCATCTGTTTTTATTTTTGCTTTTTTAGTAAATGTTCACTTGACATTCAATTTCTGGCGCGAACCAGATGTTCACGCAGCGCAAGCATCCGTCTTTTTCCGACAACTTTACGAGTTATTGCCGAACAAAGCCAAACACAGTACGCCATGGGTTGTCTGCGGTGACTTTAATATGCAACCTCATTTCCCCATATACAGACTGATAAAAAATGGTTGCTTATCAGAGTTGGATGCGAGAAAATTACGATCAGGAGAATATAAATATCCGGAGATAACAGAAAATATCACGGTAAGTTCATAGAGCAAACGTGCATGCATGGACATATTATTAATAATAATAACGTCATCTTCAGAGCGAGCGAACTATGTAATGTCATATGATATAATTTTTTGAAATATTTACCTTGGTGGGAAAATGATCTAATTGCAATTACATTAAGTCATGATGAGTCTGAATTGTACTGAATTTTTCAGAAACTCTAATTGCACATTAAAGTGATAACATCTCTAAGATTTTAAATACCTTTTTAGACGACAAAACACGACAGAGCCTTAGAAAGAGACGAAGATGTACACGAAATGTTATTGAAAGAACTCAAGCATCCATTTAAATCTTCAAGCAGTGCATATAAAGCAGTGCGGGTAGGTTTTCATCTTTAAGTACTGAGGGTGATTTAAGTGTAAATTTGGAAAACAACAATGTCTATTGTGAAATAAGTCATACTTTTCTTCAAGGATATTTTAGACGTAAATTTACATCAAAAACAACGTGTTTATTGTTAAATAAGTCATTTCTTATTTTTATTTGAAATTCTGTAACTTAAAAGTCATCAATAACCTTAGTTCAATTAGTAACTAATAACTTTGGTGTAAATTTTGTCTTTTTTCTTCTTTGCAGGGTTGCGAGCCAAAATTCACTCATTACGAATGTGATGATGTTTTTCCAAGCGTTTTTCATTTCGATAAAATGATCGATACTCTAGATTACATTTGGTTCTCATCTGACCTACTTCGGGCCAACGCTGTTCTGGAAATAGTGGACGAGGAGTTGATTAAACCTTTTTGCGCATGCCCAAACATGCACTTTCCGTCTGATCATTTATCGTTGAAGGCCGTCTTTCAGTTCATTGATAACGACAACGATTCTGCCTACAGCAGTGAAGAGTCATAGTTTTTTTTTGTTATAAATTGGCTCCAAATCGACTTTGTAAATAAGTATTTTGTATTTATTTTATTTATAATAAATGGGTAATATTATAGATATGATGGGTTTATTTTTTCTTTGTTGGTCCGAAATAATGTTTCAGCGTGTAACAAAAGCCTGCTAAGTGCGCGAAAAAGCAATCGACTTTAAAGTAAATCTCTGTTCAACTTTGGCAGTAAAGAAAAGTACAGGGCATAAAACTTTTTGGAGGGGGGGGGGTTGTTCGTTACGCTGTTGACGAGAAGTGCTTCAAGAAAAGCAAGAATGTGGTAGTTGTTAGATTTGGTTGAGTGAAGTATTTTATAGTTGTTGAATATAAGGTTTTCTATAGGAGAGGGGGTTCTGGGAGGTGGAGGGAAATCATTGAGTTATGAGAACTGGTTTTGTAGGGTAGTCAGGAATTAAGCGTTTTCGCACTAAGAGAAATGCTGGCCAACTGAACTAGAAGAGAGTCTGGTTGTATGTTCTCTGACCCGTACAGACAGGCATCTTTGTGTCATGCCGATGTAGGCTTTACCACAGCCAGGGCAAGTTATTTCATATACAAGATTATTGCGAGAAAGTGAAGGAAGTTTGTTCTTGTTATAATAACCCTTTCTCATAATCATGTTTTAACTTTACCCTTCAGATATTTTCTTCCAGTCACTTGGTTGCGAAGGAGCGTTCATGTATGTGGGGACCAGGACTCTCCAAAGTGCATTACACGTATCGTAAACAACCTCACGAACTGTGCTAGCCCCCCGACGATAAGCAAATGCTATAGACTGTGGGCTATCACATGTAGCCAATCTTCTTAATGTGATTGCTAGTCTTTCAGCAGGTCCAACTGATTGCCTCATTTGAGTATCTTGCATACGAAGAGATGGACCAACCAAAGCCAGCAGCTCATCAAATATTTGAGGGCTCATACGAAAATACAGATTAAACTGCTCCTCATCGGTTCATAGTTCTTGAACCAAGTGCAGAAAATCTCCTTATGCTCTCCTTTGCCTGTTTAATTGACGAACCCACCACCTTTTCATTTTATTATTATTTTTCCGTTTTTCAACCTCTTCCAGCTCGTACAAAATGCGAACAAATGCTAGTAACTTAGCATGATGACTAGACGCCATGTTGATAGTCGCAATGTGGTCGCAATGCTCGCTTTTGCATGTGTGTTTCTGACGTTCAAGCGACTAACGCGCGCGCATCAATTCGCTTTAGTAGCGCGACCAAAGCGACTGCACAGCGTGTTTCAGCCTTACAGTTGCATGCGTTCTTTTTCATACAGACATCATGTGAGCCTTCGTTTTCGAACTCTACCTAAGACTGCCGATGTTATCCTTTTCGATGTTATCCGAAAATAATTAATACCACGTGCTTATAAACCTCCAATTACAGTGTTGAGATACGAAATTTCACCTTGCAGTTTTCTGATTGCCTTTCAAAATCCTTCTAAACTGATGTAGCGATGTCTTCAGTTGAATTGCGTTAGTTCTTTCGGAGACTTTTACTTTGCTCATAATCAAATTATGACTTTACTTGGTACGAAAACATTTTTTTAAAACATCATTTTTTTCGAATGCTTAAAATATTTATTCCATTGATATGTGTTCAAGGTTGCTAAAGTTCGATGCATACTGTTGATGAAAACTACTGTTTGTCAGAGCTAATGAAGTAACGTAATATCCTAGTGATGATGTTGGAACGATCCTCAGATGAGGAAATTTAAATATTTTTAGAAAAGCAATCAGAAACCTGCATCATGTATTCTCAATTAACTTGGCTCTCGTAATTCCTTTATTGCCTGTGATTTTTTGAAGATAACAAAATTCAAACTCAAGAGTTTTGCTCAAAACATCACTGTTGCTGTTAGCTGAACTCCCTTTCACTGAATTGCAGCTTTATTTCGCATACACACGTTGCTCTCGACAATTGTATTTGACAATTGTATTGGAGAATGCATAAGAATTTGTATGAAATAAATGTGACTTATGGCTCATCTTAACAGTCACTTTCATGCTGAAGCTGTGAGTTTTGATTGCTCGAAACAAACAAGAACAGACACCAACAACTCAGAACTCAAAATGTTGAGTCAAGTTTTACACAAAAACTGCCAATATTACAAATCGATTTAATCGTGCTAAGATTTCTTTATAGATGTTGTATGTTTGTACTGTACATGTAGGTACTAAGCCAACAGCCTGGTATTCTATCTTACTGTTTTTCTTCATTTACTCTTTTTCAACAATTCGAACCCTGCTCATTTGACTTTTCTTCCATTTGTTGCAAGTATAAAATGCTTTTCTTCGATGGCCACAACTTCACATCCTCTCCTTCCAACAATATCTCGCTGTTGTTCACAAACTCCATTCCTAAATTGATACCTGGCTCTTCTTGAGGACTGTCGTTTTCATCCACATGAAGCATGGCGTGCTTAAGCGCGTATCTATTTGGCTTCTCTAGACACTTCGTAAGCATATCTTTTGGCAAGTCATAGGCGTTTTCGTAGTATTCGGTGCAAGGCTGTCGTGCCTCTTGTATCACGCTGTCTGGCGACTCGTAAATATGTTCTACGTCTGCATTGTTGTGATTCACCTTTCTATTATCGAATACGCCGTCCTTGTTGCCACGGTTATCGCCATCATTCGCATTAACATTGTCAGTCTCATTTGCACTTTGTACGCAATTATCAGTTGTTTCTATTTCTTGATCGTTAGGGATTGCTTCGGTGATACAAAGGTATTCTATGCTTGTAATCACTGATTCTTGCGTTTCAAAAGGCCTGTCATTTTCAGTAGGGTGTTCATGTGATTTGTATTTCTGTAAAACCTTATCCGGCTCCTCGTACAAAATATTTTCTTCCAAAGTGACCTGAACGTTACTGGACACGTGATCTTCATCCGGGATTGTTAGCTCCCCGCTCGAACAACTCGTCCACGAGGACATGCTTTGGAGATCATCGTTGTGATTTTCGGGTCCTGCGTTGTTTACGACACCCACGTAGTTCTTTTTCGTATCAGATTGCGTGTTATCTAATGAATGACGCGATGATGGTAATGTTCGGGAGTCCGACGCGTGGAAAATCACGCAATCATTTGGAAGCAAAATAATCGGGCAGGAAGATTGTGACCACGAGCGTGTGTTTGAGGCCATCTGTTTAACAAATAAGTAAAATTACAATGAGCAAATGCCAGGTGAATGAAATATTTATCTGTAGATTTCATAGCATGGCAATGTCAAAAAACAAAACGACTTTTCACTGAAATACACACAGCAGTGGTTTCAAGTACCGACAGAAGAGTGAAACCTATAAACAAAATTTTTCATCGAAATCTTACCAAATTTTCCTGGAATCCATTTTCGATTACACTAAACTTGTCTCTTGAGTGTAATGTTGAGTCATGCACACGTATACTGCTATATATCGGGTCTACTCTTTCCCTCGTCACGAGATTCTCTGCATAGTGCGGCGGTGGTGTTTCTCTTCCTTCCTGCATGCCATGATTATCTAATGTGAAATAGCAAAGCTATTTGATCTGATTGGTCGCCAAACATGTCTGACTGTTCAATGGAGGAAAATTTGTCACGAGTTTTTTTTGTATTTAGGAATTATCTTTTTTTAGAATTTTAGCTCTGCTAGCTAACTGACAAATTTTCATGTTTGCAGTGAGAATTTTGAAAAACTTCCTTTTTTGGGATTTGAATTTTTCGAGCTTGAAGTTTACATGGACTATCGTGGTCTTTTTATTTTATTAAATCATTAGTTACTGCGTTACATTCGCGGTTAAAATAGGAGTTGGTGAAAATACTGTACATCATTCGCGAACAATTTTCTTTGATTTTAGCAATGTTGTGAATTGTGATTCGTATAAAGACGCGAAAACTTGTTTCGAACTCAAGTGTTGCAAAATTATCACTGTTGAAAAGTGAATGTCTGCTGGTTTTGAATCAACATAACTCGCTAACTCACCATAATTTGACGTTGCAATATTCTCCAACCGCTTTCTGCATACAAGAAATTAAAGATAAATTCACAACTCCTGTATAAACACGAGAAGCGATGGTCATGATTATTTACTGTACGCATGCGCATACCTCAACTTTTCTTTTTGTTTCTTTCGATGTTTGTAAACGAGGAAGAGTATTATACAGAAGACTTCAAATATCGCAAACGCCATGAAAGTGTAAACCAAAATCCAAAATGTTTTTCCTCGTTTGTCTTCATTTTCATTCGCTGTTGTATTATTGGAATTCATTTTATTTTGAGTAAACTGGTTATTCTTTTATATCACGCGTAATTTCTTGTCGACGAGATACGTCATTCAATATGGTCATCTCTTGGTCATTGTTTCTTTAAACACGCTCACCTTTTGAATTGTCTTTGTAAGCCTTAGCTGAGAAAAAAAAGAAATTGTTGGTGTAGTCACAAGTATCAGGCTTTCGTGGGTCGGCTGTTAGCAGCACTTAAACATTTTCTGTGGCTGCGTATGTTTTTTTACACAGTGGCATTAAGTCTTTGAAGTTATGTTTAAAAAAGAAATCTAGGATATATTTTTCAAAGAATATCAAAACGCAGCGGTTCGATGTGCACACCATTGTGCACAAGATGATTTTCATCAATTTTTCAACAGTTATTTAATCCGACATCTACAATCTATAATTTGTTAACTGCTGTTTAATATTACTTTAATAGTCTTTAATAAAACATTTTGGTCAATTTCACTTCTTGGAATTTCAATCAAGTCCGTTGAAATTTTAAGCAAGTGCGTTTGATGGAGCACTCATTGCTCAACACACAAATTTCTATTTTTCATGCTCATGTGTCTATTATCTATTGAACACGTATTAAAGTTGAAATTTGGGAGGTCGTTATTTTAGTTCGCTATCTTTTTATTGCTCAAAGACATTTGGTAGCCCTTGCAGTCGGGATTACTTGTGAAAACCTTGATGAAATTTTTTGATGATGACATTTTTTTCATTTTATTTTTCAGAGAAAACTTGATCGTGCAATATTGGAAGATCAGGAATCATTAATTTGGTATGTGTTTGACTTAAAATTTTTGCAATATGACCTACTCATCTGAGTTTGCGTGCAATCGTGATTATTCTATCGAGTTTTTTTCCAAATAAATGCACTACAGTTTATGGCAACAAAATTCCTTTTACTCAAAGTCTTTAAGCAAATCTTTTTAGAAGTAATATCACAGTCGACTCTTTTGTTTCATTGCCAGCCCACGAATGAACTATATTGATGCGATGTTTTTAAGGCTCTTGAGTCCTCCCTATGTTACTAAGACGACGGGAAGTTTGAAATGCTTACGCGTTTAAGCCCCCATATTATGTAAATGCAATACAATATGTTATTTTAAATGATCTATAATTGAGAAATTTAAATTTGATACGATGAAAATGAGACGACAGAACTTGCTTTCTTGTGACGTTCTCAACTTCGCAGTAAAAATTAAGCATACTTTTGAGACATGCATTTGGTGTTTTTGCGCATTTCTTTCGAAGATTATACACGAGGATACATATAAGGATACACGAAGCTTCACTATTAAAATATTTTTAAGAAGGAGTGTAAGCAAATAATATACTATCTGACAAAAGTAGAAAATTATAGTTTAGAAAAAACATATTTTAATTTCATCCACAATTCAATATTCATATATCATGACAACTTAAATTCTGGAAATCTCATATCAAAAAGTGAAGCGACTCTTTACCTTTAAGAGTGAATATCGTTCTACTTCTTCGATGAGAACTGCTTTTCGAACCTCTCACGTTGCATTATTCTGTGGTCGTTTGGTCTTTATCATTGTCTTATACTTCGAATGACGAAAACTTGATGAACATTCGTGGTATTGATCGCTTGTATTGATAGATAATTAGAACACAACCGCGGAAGTTGTGCTTATAAAGTCAAGATCAAGGCATTCCTATGAAAGACATTTAGGCAGGATGTTACGACACGAAAGCGGTGCTTTTCACTAGCGTACTGTCTGTTCTAATGTTACTTTGTTTTAAAACATGAAACGGAGTTTTCGATGAAGATGTTAGCGCACCGTTGATGAGTGTTCGACTGCCATTAAGTGTCGTGATAGTACACAAGTCGCAACATTTTAGGCAAAAAGTAAACATATAGCAAAAGTGAAACATAGTTACAGCGAGAATTGCGCAACAGAAATTATGAGATCAGTTTTATTGGTAATTGGTAATAACCATTAATAATATTTCGTCCATGTCGCCAGTTTCTTTCATCAAAGTTACATGATTAGAAATATGAATATTTATAAGTAGTGGACGTTTTTCCAAGGCGTGTAAAGGTTCCTGCGATCTTATGATTAAAACAGGATTGATAGGACTGTTTGATGGCTGCCTTTGTGAAATTTCTTCACGCGCATTACTTGAAGGAACTTCTTTGTCGTCATTCAGTCAAAGAGCTTTAAGGTGGTGGCTTTTATATTACCCATTCAGAGGAAAGCGATGACAAACAGTCATTAGTTGTTGGAGTTATGAATATTGCTCTGGGAACTTTTTTGAAAGTGAACCGCTTTTGTATCGAAATATTTCAGATGAAACCAGCTTATTAATGACAAGAAATATATTTCTCGAGACTAATTTTATTCACCAATTGTTTTGCGTTCAAGATATTGTTTTTCTGCTTGTCAAAGGGGATTCCCAATAAGATTTTTTGGGAAAATGATAAAATATCGATTACAACGATTTTCTCAAAGATATTTTATGTCAAACCAGTTTTGCCAGGCCAGTGAAGATCATAGGCGCCAGTCAGTGTTGGCCAGACTCAAACCTAAGTACGCAAAAATGGGTTTGAAAAGTATCATAACAAATTGAGGTGAATATGGATTATAGGGTCGTCGCTATTTCTTATTGTCTGTGGTTACCAAGTTGCTAAATATGTACACACTCTAAAATAACTGTCAAAATTAAATCAGTACTTTACAAAATCAAGTGAACAATTCAGCTAGCAGCATTTTCACTTGTACGTTTCAATTGAATGAAAGCAAATGCAAAGAACGAAATTTTCAAGATGGAAAACTATAGCACTGAAAAACTTCAAACCAATATCCATCAGTGCAAGTATTGGAATCAAAGAATTGCTTCAATATTATAAACTAATACTATGTTTCAGACATGTACTAAAATAGGCATGCCTGCGGTGTTATTCATCTACGTCGCAATGTTATGGTCAAACAATATAAGCTCTCCTCTAATTAGGGTGTTCACATGTGTGAGTTTGAAAAAACTACATTATGTTACATATGTGTATATTACAATAGAATAATGTACAATGTTGTCTAATTCTTTGATTCTTCAGTTTTTGCTTTTGTTTTGGTAAGACTTTGATAGTAGTTCAACTCGTATTGTTGTTCTTTTAACGGGTTTCTTTTTAAACTCTGGTAATTTTCTGGGTCTTCATAGTTATCTGTGAATGAATAAAATGATATAGTATAATTTGCTGTTGGATATATGCTGCTTGACATGTTTATCGCAGAATTTAACTCGCCTGATGAACTTTCTTTGTCGCCCTGGATGCTTTGTTGCCCCGAATCTGTGGTCATTATCACATATGGTGAATAGTCATCTTCTACGATGTAATCTTTTGGCTTCTCAGAGTTTGTCACGAGAACACTGCAATTATAAATGCAATAAGATAAACACTAAACAAAGTAAAGTGGCGTATAAAACAGAGAGTTTGTCGTTGTGAAAGGCACATTTGCGATGGTGAACAGCCAAAAGTTTTTAGAGTTCCGAAAACCAATAAAAGCCCAAAAGTTCTAAAACCCAAGAAATCCATGAAAAGCTCAAGAGTCCTGAAAAGAACTGTTTTATACAGTTAGAGCAGTAATTGAAAAGTTCTGAAAAGAACTATTTTAGATAATTCAGACGCTATGAATTTAGGCAGACAACTCGTCAGATGTCAACGTCTGCCAGCTGTTTAGAGCGGTATAAAAAATGATCAACGTACATTTAACTTTTTTTGGCGACTGCACCATGTCACCATGATTATTACTATATGATGTAGCTATTTATACTTTTCATAAGCTGATTATATTTATTATATTTCAGTGATAGCCACTTCCAGGCAGCATTCCTAGACTACAATAATAGATGGAAAACTTATGATTCATTAGCACTTGAATGATTTTACCAACAACGTAGGTTGGTTACTTACTGGCAACCAATTTTTTACCCATTAAATTTTTACAATGACATGCAGTATAGTGTTGCCTTTATTCCCTGTAACCTATTCACCGTTTAATCTTGGACAATATTCTACACAAATACAAAAATTCCCTCACTTTCCTATCTTTTTCCTCAAAAACAAAATAACAGTTATCAAAGCCACGATAACCATTACAGCAAACGCCAACGTAACGACGAGGGCTACGAAAGATTTGTCGTTTATAAATGATTTTGCTTTTCCTGTACTTTTCATTGTAGTTTTTCTTTGCATTGCTAAAGACAAAGTTGTATAATGTGAGTGCCACGTTCGTGTAACTGCATATGTATAATTAAGAAGTAAAAGATGTTTGCTCTGCACAGGCTTATGCAAACCGAGGAGACCTTTGGGAGAAACTCGAGAGCAGATCAGTGCAAGCCAGAGACCGAAGGTCGAGAGTTCTCACAAACGTCTCTGAGGTTTTTTTTAAGCCAGTGCAAACACGAAAAACATCTTTTATTTCTTTTATAAAATAAAAATAATGCAAAACAGACAAGTTTAAAGTTAACGTTTTAATTTTTCCTCTAAAATGTATACACGATTAATTTGAAAATTCTCTTTTAAGGATTGATTGTTATGATTGATTTGATTGGTTGAGATGTGTTTTGCACAGGCTAATGCAAACACAGCTCTAGACCAATCAGCGCACGCGTTTCTTTGTGTTTATTTTATAATTTATTATCAAAAATGCGTTGATCTGTGCAAACTGCTTCCCTCTGTTCCAAATGTTTTCAACTATTTAAAGCAAGTGCGGTTGTGTAAGCTCTCCAGTGGGGATCTCGTAGTAAAAATTACCAAGTCTGGTCACAACGCACGTTGATCTCACGCATTCTGTATTCACAACCACCAGAATAGTTTTATGCAGGGCTCCTCGACGTCGATAATTGGGGGGGGGGGCAGCAATTAGTCGTATATTCGTAGTCACAGCTCGTACAAAACAATTGATTTCAAATGAAAGTAATCAGGCAAAAAATGCATATATGAATATTTACCCCTGACCCATTATCGACGTTCCAGCTTCCTGGTTTTAAGACATAGCTATGTAGTTATTATGCTGTATATACTTGCATGATGCTTTACAATAAGTAAATATTGAGAAAAAGCCAATGCAAGACGTTCAAGATCAATTCAAATTTTGAGAAGATGGTGGGCATTCCATGTTTTCTGCACAAATGGTCTTGCTGGCTCAGATCTTAACATGGGTTAGCTCACGTTACACCAACGAACATGTTGAAATCCGTTCTTCAGTAAACAAGATGGTTTTTTTTGGATGTGTTTTATGTTAAATGTTGTATAGAAGCTATAGACTTTAAACACAAGATCGTTGTACATACTCTTTATAAAGTGGATTGTTTCACTTCATGGTGCATTACCTTTTTTATCAATTGGAATCAAATATAATTTAACAATCTAACCTTTCACATTAGTAGTTGTTGATATATTTCTTGACGCTCGATATGTGAAAGGTGTTTTGGAAATCACGGAATTCGACGTTTTCTCTGAAATTTTAGGAATTCACTTTTGGTATATTGTAAGGTTTGAACGTGGTGTATAAAGCGTGACATATCATGGAAAATCTATTATCACGGTCATATATATAAGAGTGCATTGTACATCTGTAAAAAACAAAGTATTGCAGTCACCTGACATACCTGATGCCATTTGACAGCAGCGAAATTTATCGATATTGTTCAACTCATTTTTACCATTTCCACGATAGAGACCTGTTATGTAATAACCCACTCTCTTACAAATGGACCAGCCTTTTCTATTAAAATCTGTTAAAGAATGCAGAGGTTTGAATTAATATATTTGTCCTAGTAGCTGCACTTACTAAACGTGCGCAGAAACACTAGAATTTTGTTCTTTTGTGAATATAAAACTTTCTTAAAAACGGTGCTGGATGATAGTCAAAAACAGGCCTTATATCATCCATTTAATTGGAGTGATGAGCTTTTATGAAATATGCTTGAATATTTCAGGCCTAGGTCTGTTCACATTTAAAATATTATTGGTGTACAAGAATAACGAGTTTCCTGCTTTCCTCTAATCAACAGCTTGTTAACCACCATCTTCGTCGTGCAAAAAGATGAAAATCTCTTAAAAAGTCTTTGCATGCCTGTGAAAGTTTATTGTTCCTACACGATCATACATATGAATATAGCCACAACAAAAAAGAAAAAATTGTTTTTGGCATAATTCCATTTTCACCATAATGCAGTTTGGTACAAGAAACACTTGCCTTTTGCTATATTTTCATCATAGCACAACCCATAGCGAAGAGGGTGAGATTCTGGCCTACAGCAACGACCGCGATCAATCGAACTCAACGTTGATCTATTGCTGCGATACAATCCACTTAAAAAGTGCCCACGAGGACACTCGCTCCATTTTCCATTTCTAAATTAGTTTTATGGGCGATCAATGATATGCCATCGTAATTCGTTCTTATCCAAAATGGTAGTAGGAATTGTACCTGTTAAGCGACGTACTCAATTAGCTATCCGGCACACGCCAGGCTCGTTATCGTATGTTTGTGTTGATTCACAGCACCTTGCATCCTCCAAAAGATAAATGGGATCATTTTTTCTTGCAGTGCTACGACGAAATCCGGTGATGAAATGATATTTGTTCTTGCATATGGACCAGCCTCTCGAGTCAAAACTCAACCTCCAGCTAACATTTGCACATTCTCTTGTGCTTGCTAAAAAAGACACAATTGTGTTTGTTTATTTATGTCATAAGAGACCCTCTAAACAATCTTTTATTTACTGACACTTCTCCACTCTCCGTCGTTGTTTCTCAGTGGTACCATTACGAAAAAAGCTACTGAAGGAATACTTTCCGAATACCGCCATCCTTTTCTAGAAACTTACTTCTTCAACAAGAAGTAATCTCTGCATTATATTGTTCCTTCTCGAAGTCAATATAAACCTTCTGTGATCATTCAAATAAGTAGTGCTACACTTGGCAAGTGTACAAAGTCATTCCTTTTCTAAGTCACTGATCTGCAGTTATTGTTCATCTCAGTAGCGCTACCCTTTACACAACTATTCATTCTCTAACAAGACTATCATCCTCAAGACACTTTTTCTATTTCTCTGTCTTTAGAACTCTTTACATAAACAGTCATTGTTTCAACTGAATGAGGTTATGAGATGAACTGATGGATTGTTTTGGCCAGCTTACAGCTGAGAACCGTTTTCCCAATCCCGGCAAACGGAATATTTTACCAAGAACCAATATGCTGTTTGTCAAAGGTTGCACAATTCAGTATTTCGTACAAAAAACTTAGACGAGCTTTCTTCAATAGCCAGCTCATAAACATCGTTCTTTAAGTTAACATCCTCCACGTACCTTTATGCCATGCACCTAAAACTTTTGCTTTCACACACTGGTCGGTTGTGCGATCGGAAGTTGAAGGACATATGAATTGTAATGTAACGATCGTGCCTTTCAACTGAGGTACGGGTTTTAGCCACTAAAGAAAATAAACTCTCATTATACATTATGAAACACACATTGTACACTATGAACCAAATAATCATTATATTTTGCTGCAAGAAATCGTCTGGTTATACACAGTGATGTAGCAGACTCTTTACTTGGGAGGGCACATATTCATATATTCATGTTCTGCTGCATTAAATTCCTTTGAATCCATTGTTTTTAACAGATGCATATATGAATTTGTGCCCCCATTTAACTGGTACGCCATTGCTTTTACGGGGCGAGCCCTGTCGAAAAAAACAGAAAGAAGGTCTTCTGTAAGATCTGCACAAGACTTCACACTTGTTAAAGTTTGTTATTTACATGTGAAGCTTTTGTAAACTTTCCATGGGAAATGGTTAAACAACATGTAAAAATAAAATAAACATACGATTACTGTGAAATTTATGTTCAAGCACTCTATGTAATTTGGATGAAAATGCAATTTGCGACAAACGCTAGTGTTTGTTACTGACCACCACCTATTAGGTGTACATGGTGTACATGACCGTAATCTGTGAAGTTTGATTCGACGTGTATTACTATTAGTAATTTTGGTAATAATTATATGAATTTCACGATGTTTTACATATGTCAGATTATATTCATGTTTTTCTTGAATCGTGCATAATGATTTCAGGGCAAGTGAACTTACTGCATATGTCAACACTCGTGACATCCTTTTACATGGTAAATTTCTAATGCAAATGATCGAAATAATTTTCTATGTATTCACATCGGATCACGTGATCTCACTAGTGATATTTCATGTGAAATTTACGAAAGTGATGTAATTATCACGCACTTTTAAAGTTACGTTATTTTTTTGTGCTCTTAATTCAACGTAGGACGTGTTGAGCCAAGATTGCTCGCTGTCACGGATTATGTCCGGGAACTTCACCAGTGCTCTCTCGAAGCGACAGTTCCTCATTGAATTCCTGTGGGTGTTGAGTGCCGACCGATGTTTTGGATTGTGTGTCATTATATGACCACGCACTTGCAAGCATTTCTCTTCCTTTGGGGGATCTTGAAAACAAAGAAAAATAATCTATATTTGGTAAAAAAAATGGCGGAGCAAACGCAATCTGTTGCTATGATGATTCGATGGTAACTGCATATGGACGTATATTAAACAGCTGCCCTTTGCCTTTAAAAGGAAAAGTAACTATTTATCGCATTAGTCGCAACGTTTTTACAATCAACCTGGATTTCTAGAAAGCATGCGAGTAAATGATTTCATGTAGACGTCATACGCTGAAGAGCTACGCCTCCATACTTATAAAGCAACAATCGATATAGCCGATAGTTTCGTAATAGCTTGTACCGAAGAACACCAGGACCAACGGATTTCTTTTCAAAGTACAATCGCACATTCAAAGTCAGGCAGATCAATCGAGCAGAGTTGATAATCCACCCCACACACTCCTTCCAATAAACGTTGTATATTACGATGAACTCCGTCTCCGACAACACGTTTTGAAATTGCAATGTTTACAAGCATTTAGGAAGATCTTATGTTTTTATCCTAAGCTAGAAAATCGAATGCCTTTCGTAAACTTCCCCCTCCTAATCATGAGGACCACATATAATGGCCCTGATGATTAGGTAATCATTCGTTTATCATTAAGGCATATATGCGTTGGATATCCATAATTCTTGTACAACCTGTAGCTATTGTTGTCAAGCGCTTGTCCGTGTTGGCAACACATCCATATCGAACACCGTCGTTATAGAAAGAAGGATTTTCAAATGTGCACAAACAGGAACCATCTTTTTGACATCGGGAAAATCTGCTGCACACATTTGCATCAATTTTGCAGCCATTGATTCCGACATAAAAGCTGTCGATAGCGTTCCTGTAAACAGCGGTTGTTTGGCCGGTCATGGCAGCAAGACCGAACTGTAGATACCACGAAGTCATGAGAATAGACTGTAGGTGCCAGTTGTTCACTGACATCATTGACTGGTGAAGAAAAATTCAATTGAAACATGTGGTATTGCAGTACATCAGGATGTGCGAGATACTACAGTCCATCACATTTTCATCATTCGCAGAATTCTAGTAATTAGACGTACATTATTTTTTATACAAAGTGTGGAACATCTTACCAACGATCACCAGACTGAGGTACTTTCCTACAATGCAATTCACAATGGGTCAAAATGAATTATATGATTCATTACAGAATTAAAAGAATGTTCTTCATCAACATTTTCAATTCTTCGTCAATATTGACTTGACTGTTTTGAGTATTTCCATTTCCTCTTCTCAAGTTTCATATAAAGGAAGTATTTGTTGGATCGGTTGGCTGTTGCTAGCGTTTTGTAAACTCCTGTTTTCAGTGCTTATTCTTATGACAAGTTTAGACGGTGCTCGAATGACAAATTATGTCTTTCTTTTGTGTTTCAGTTTCGGTTGTTTAAGTAAGGGGCGGTCTTCAGCATGACTCAAGTTGCAGTCTCGTGATTTCAACACTTCAACTTCAGTCTATTCTCGTTCTTTAATATTTATCTAAGCTCAATTATACTCTCTAAGCGAAGGCGTTTCCAGCGTAGATGTTGAGTGTCGACATAGTAATGTCGAAATCTGCTTTCAACGCAACTAAAAGCCGGGCTGCGTGTTAGGGAGAAGCCAAAAGCGTTTACAATAACGTAATCGTAAAGTGATGTGACACAAGATAAGATTAATGAACTCTGTCCCGTACGCCTTCACGCAAGAATCGCGTGGCATCACTGAAATGTATAATGATAATTGTTTCTAAGTACGTACAATTATCATTGGTATTGTAAATGCTACCCAGTTAGTGGTAGCAGTTTCATTTTTACAATTTTTATGACCATTCGTGTATTCTTGAATTGTGTCGGAAAAAGGAGTGCAAATTAAGGAAAAAAATAGGAGTTTTCTACAAAAATTAAATAAATGTCATAGCGCTTCCTCTCTGTCTCTCATTTTTGTAAATTTCACGATGGTGTCTTCTGGTTTACTTTGTTTGTTTGTAATTGCTTGATATTTGATTAATGCTCATGCGAAAGTTTATATATATATTGACAAGGAAAAGTTGTAAATATTCACCGTTTGGGTACCTTTGTATACTAATCCAAAGCGTGTCACCTAATTTAAAGTCTATTAATATCGTATGTAACAAATTGAGTTTTTTCTCCTGCCGTTCTTTTAGAACTTTAACCAATGCTCAAAAGTTGCTTTTAGAAGCAAGTAATGAGCGATCTCAATAATAAATATACACTAAACTTTAATGAAATAATCATTATTGGTCTGTTTAGTTGCATGATTAAAACACTAGACGAGACGTCTTTATCAAACAAACTGTCAAATATATCACTTAATCTGTCAAAAGCTTGTGCTTTCAGCTAACGTCTTAGATTTTGACCATTTTATCGTCAATTGAATTGGTCTTGGGGTAAACATTGCTTATAGTCGACGAAAAATTTCCGTTTTTATTTACGCACTACACCGACGAATTTATTGAGACCATTGTGGTTGTCTCAATTTGTCGTCGACGTCGTATCGTAACACCTTTAAGCAGAGAACATCTAAGAGTTTCTTTTTGCGGAAGACTTAACTAACAATTATGGCTAACAGCAAGAGAAACTTTTGAAATGTCTAGAGAGAGAGTGTGTCTGAAAAGATGATGAAAAAATGGAGAGGAGTTGATGATTTAAGAGAAGCACTTCAACAGAGGATCCACGATTTCATTCAGGGCGGGCTGTGTCATTTGAGCATTTGACATAAGGAATTTTCATCAACAAACTGTTATCATAAATGAGCTCAGCTATAATGAATGCGCTCATGCTCTTGGACAGTCTTTGATCGCAAACAGGAAAGTTGCGAAAAAAAATGCTGATATGGTGTGTACCGTGTGTAGTGTGTACTAACTATTGAAGACTGGTTTGAATGAGAAAATAATGCCCATGTCATCAATAACATAGACATAAAGAATTGTCACTAGGCGAAATTGAAAAAGAAGAAGAAGAAGAAGATAAAGAAGAAGATAAAGAAGAAAAAGACCTATGCTTATTATTTCTTGCCTCTTTAAAATGATTAGTAAATTGTTCCTGCGAAATCTTACCCATGTACTCATCAAACTGCAAATTTTTGCTCAAGTGCTTCCAACTGAATGGGAGGTAATCAATTCAATGTGTCCAAGTAGAGTTGTTACCAAATACGCAAGCCAGCAAAAGTTAAACTAAACAGGAAAGTAGGAACTGGGCGAATGAAGGATGCTGGAACAATGTTTAATTCGGGGGATTGGATCCTCGTGCAAAGTTAGTGAAGTATTTTTGAAAACTAAAATAATTTCTTGTCAACTGACTATAAAATGGCCGTTTAAAGCCCTCTATAGGATCTGAAAGTATGAAATCTTCTCAAGATTTTGCATCTCAATTAACCCCTCCTCCCCTTCTCTAATATTAAAAGCGTTCCTGCGTCCCTAAAACTAAATATTTTAATTTTAGCAAGCGCATTTGATAAACTAAAAAAACCAAAGACGAAAATTCGCTTGACAAAGCTTCTATTTAAAGTATTTTTGATGAGGTAGTAGTGAAATTGTTATTGACGTCTCCTCTAGGGCATGGGTGGGCAACATACGGCCCGCGGGCCGGGTCCGGCCCCTGAAGAGATTTTGACTGGCCCGCCGACTGTATCCGACCATTGAATTCTGAATATTATTCATGTGATAATCCGGCCCACCAATAACTTCATTTTCCTAAATCTGGCCCGCCGACTGGAGAAGTTGCCCACCCTGCTCTAGGGACTGCCAAACAATGCAATAAAGAACGGAAGCTAAATAAAAATGCATTCCGTGTTTTATAAAGTAAAGCAATTGCACAAAGCAGGGGGTTCGAGTTTCCACTTAGAAGTAACTTCAAGTTAATCATACAATACAAGTTGTATTGTTGTAACAACACATATATCCAATCATTTATCACATTTAGGCCAAAATATTGCCCGCCATCTTGGTGATATTTGCTGACTGGGCGATAATTTTTGTCTAAGTGACAATTTTCCAAATCGGGTGGTAAACAGACAATCATTTGGTCGTGTTATCTTACATAATGATTGAATTACGTTTCCTCGGTGATTTGTCCTTTAATCTTTTCTAACATCTTTTATAAAAGCCTTTGGAAAACTGGTGCAACATTATGAAATGTTCATATACTGCGGCGAGTGAATGATTTGTCAGAACTACAACGAACGTAGCTACAAAGACTTAGCTCGAAAGAAATGGTATGGCGTCGAACTTGGACGATCGGGCATGTCCGCGGTTTTTGGACGGATTCCACAAGAACATTCTGCCATGGGATCGTTTCAATCGATGGATTACATGCTTCTGTGTGGTCACATTTGATCTCGAGTTGGGCCAAGCGATGGAGGTAGAGGAAGAACAGAAAAATATCTTTTTAATGTAGGAACGTTGAAGTTTTCTCGTGTACTGATAAACTCCAGCTGTGCTACTTGAAGAACAACCCTCAAACTGCCTTTTTTTTTGCATCTGCTTGCTAGTGCACGACTGTTTTGGATATTTTCCACTCTCCGATGTTGAGAAGACCTTGTATTGGATGTTCAATTTCCGTTTTTATGATAGCTTTTGTCAATAGTCATTTTGACAATTCTCTCGTTTTCTGCTTTTAATAGTTGATATATCCACGATTTGTTCGCCTATCTGAGAAAGAGGTAAAGTTTTAGGGAGTTGTTTTATGTAATTAATGTCTTAGAATGGAACAGCATGGATAGTGCTTACTTTTACTCCTTTTTGTGCAGAAAATGAGCATATGTTATTCAGCATTTCCTGATTCCAATTCAGGCAAGTTTTCTTGTCAATAAAGATGATGAAGTCTGGCACCTGTATTGAAAAGCTTCTGTTTTCTTTTTAGGATGTATGGGGGATACCCAGTTTCACTTTCGAATGAGATCAGAATCTGGTTCATGCAAGAGTAAAAGCTGTTGTCGATCCAATGAGAATGGCTTGCCATTTGGTTACAAAGTATGATAAAGTAACAGTGTTTGTATACACAAAGAGCATATTCACGAGAAACCTTCAAAATAACTGCATGTTGCACACATTCACGTCAGCATCATTTTGTCCAATAAATTTACATTAAAGTCAGCCGAAGGAAGAGAAGTCAAAGTTTGCATTGTTTCCACCACATATTTTCCCCAGCTCTAAGTGTTGTTGAACAAATAGGATGCTGACACAGTGAACCATTTGTTTTCCCTAGAGTGACTTTGGGCATTATTATGGCTTTGTGTATTTTCGTCAAGTAAAGGATCCTTCCATACCACGAGGCTATTTCCAAAAGGTTAGATCAGTATGATGCGCATTTGATTGCCTTGCTCATTGTCATGGTTACAAAGATGGAGACATTGTCGTGCCTTAATATTTTCTAATTCAGTATGATTATTTTTTCAGTCCATAGTGCTTATCACCAGGTTGCCTTATGTCAACTTTTTTTCAGCTGTGGTAAGTGTGTCAAACTCAACTTCCCAATGTCTGTAGATAGGGAAATTACTATTATCATCCATTGCTTATTGTTAACATACACCCAAGTAATCCATTGCTTACTAATCTCTAACTGTTTACAATTCAATGAAACAGTTTTATTCGAAATAATCTGTTGTATGTTTTAAAATTGGTTTTGATGAAGGCATGCATACTACATTATGCTAAGCATGATAATGCTTCTACATTATTTATGCTCTACAAGTACGTTCTTGGGAGGGATTTGAATGTTTTTTAAACTTGAATTTGTTGTGATATATGGAACATATAGAATAGAAGCTTTGTTTTTAATCAAGGTAAAACTTGTTGCTCCTGGATATTTCAACATACTTGAGCTGGCACTTGAAGCATCATGTAATGACATTGATCATTGGCCCTACCCTGTTCCTGGTCAAACGCTTTCACTACCAATCATGGGCTCCTTGATACAGGTTTCTTTGTAAAACTTGTGGATTATACTGCGTACTTGTGGTAACCAACCGAAATTTGTTTAGTAATTGAAGTCTGTCTTTGTACTTCTTCTAGGTTCATTTACCGTCAGGAAAAGACAAACCTGGAACAATTCTCTCACCTAGTTCAAGTCTTGAAAACACAAATGCCATTGTAAGTTGAAACAAATTAAATGCTTAAATTTTTTGTGTCAAACATCCTCAAACTTTGTATATCATTTCGTTCTCATATTGATGTCACTTGCTGACTTTAATGACAACCAATGTGAGATTTATTTTAAAGATTGAGTTTTTTGTGTGACAAATTCATTGAAGACAACATGTGGGTTTAAATGCTTTATTTTTTCACAATTGTACTGTACTTATATTTCTACTGTAATGCATTTGCAGCACACATAGTTCAAAGTTTGAAACAGGTCTACATTAGTGAACTGTATTTTTCTTGATGAATGCCATAATGCCCTTATTTTTTTGTGACATAAATTGAATGTCACTTTGCGCATAGAAATGCTACAATGTAATAATTTCTGAACTGAATCTTAGTACCATGTCTATTTAGCCAGCTCCTCCAATCCAGATTTCAATTCCTTTACTTAAAGAAACAGATATGTATAGGTAAAATTTTATAAATTGTGATTGGTTGTTTACTCTCTTGAAATATCTCCACCATGAAATATGATGCAGGTCATGGCAATATTGTGAAGATTTTATTTGTAAGTATTTTCAAAACTATAGGTGCATCTCTCCTGTTTTGAACAGCATCCATTTGCTCTGGGAACTTGTTTTATTGAACGAGGTTTGGCGCTCTTTGCATTTATTTACTTTCCATTTAGATAATTTAAATTATTCGTTATTCCGTTGTTCACAATGAATGAATGAAAAATGATATGTTGAAGTAGAGTTGCAAAGTACATTTTCGAGACATGCATCTTGACAGTAGTCGTGTGCCTCTGAATTAGGGAAAAGTCAGTTCGGAAACTTCAAAATTATCTTTTGCGCTGTCGTAAAATAAATGACTTGATTAAATCTAGCATGCGTAATTAAGTATTAAACATCGAATAGACCTTAAATAGTAATACATTAGTAACAGAATTTAAATCAATGAATCACATGTTGACAATTTTTCTTCCGTCCAGCCTAAATTCAAAGGCCTGTAAACCGGTAATCTGTTGTTCTCTGGTACTAATCTTGCTATACTACGTATTTTCCAATTGTACTTAGATAAATTCTGTTTTTGGATTGCAATAGTGCGATTTTTAGTCGATCGTTTTTTGCGTTTTTTCAGCCGATTGTTGTCATGGCTCCTTCATCTCTCTGTTCGGACGTTGTCCAGACTTTGATAACGTATGATGAATTTAAATATTAATTCGGTTTGAATTTTTGTTAGTCTTTTCATTTCCTAGCTGTGTCGTATTTCTGGTGACCATTATGTGTAGTCTACTTTAACTTAGTTTTTGTTTGTTTGAATCTTGAGTGTCTTGAATTTTTGAGTGTCTTGAATCTTGCAACCCACAACTAATACATTCAATCACAATTATATGTTTTCTTTTAGCTTGATCCATCCACTGCATTTCAACTCGATTTCCGCCCATTTTTACAATACATGATAGTGAATTCAAAGAATACACAACAAAAACGCACTCTCCGTAAGGAAAAAAATGTGTTTCTTATTCGTGAATATACAAAATCCCATCTACGTACCTACGTAATATTCGATCATGTACTTTTTCACCTTTAGTCCACCAGTTATAATTGGAGTGACCAATCCATTTTTTGCTAAAACCTTACAACATTGGCCTCATATCTTACGAATAGGAGCAATGAATGACTTAGGTAAGACTTCAATGGTAGTTTTAATGGGAGCAATGAATAACTTAGGTAAGACTTTAATGGTAGTTTTAATGGGAGCAATGAATAACTTAGGTAAGACTTCATTGGTAGTTTGAATGGGAGCAATGAATAACTTAGGTAAGACTTTAATGGTAATTTTAATGGGAGCAATGAATAACTTAGGTAAGACTTCAATGGTAGTTTAAATGGGAGCAATGAATGACTTAGGTAAGACTTCAATGGTAGTTTAAATGGGAGCAATGAATAACTTAGGTAAGACTTCGATGGTAGTTTAAATGGGAGCAATGAATAACTTAGGTAAGACTTCAATGGTAGTTTAAATGGGAGCGATCAATAACTTAGGTAAGACTTTAATGGTAGTTTTAATGGGAGCAATGAATAACTTAGGTAAGACTTCAATGGTAGTTTAAATGGGAGCGATGAATAACTTAGGTAAGACTTCGATCGTAATTTAAATGGGAGCGATGAATAACTTAGGTAAGACTTCGATGGTAGTTTAAATGGGAGCAATGAATAACTTAGGTAAGACTTCAATGGTAGTTTTAATGGGAGCAATGAATAACTTAGGTAAGACTTCAGTGGTAGTTTTAATGGGAGCAATGAATAACTTAGGTAAGACTTCAATGGTAGTTTTAATGGGAGCGATGAATAACTTAGGTAAGACTTTCATGGTAGTTTTAGTGGGAGCAATGAATAACTTAGGTAAGACTTCAATGGTAGTTTTAATGGGAGCAATGAATAACTTAGGTAAGACTTCAATGGTAGTTTTAATGGGAGCAATGAATAACTTAGGTAAGACTTCAATGGTAGTTTTAATGGGAGCAATGAATAACTTAGGTAAGACTTCATTGGTAGTTTAAATGGGAGCAATGAATAACTTAGGTAAGACTTTAATGGTAATTTTAATGGGAGCAATGAATAACTTAGGTAAGACTTCCATGGTAGTTATAATGGAAGCAATGAATAACTTAGGTAACACTTCAATGGTAGTTTAAATGGTAGCGATGAATAACTTAGGTAAGACTTCAGTGGTAGTTTTAATGGGAGCAATGAATAACTTAGGTAAGACTTCAATGGTAGTTTTAATGGGAGCAATGAATAACTTAGGTAAGACTTCATGGTAGTTTTAATGGGAGCAATGAATAACTTAGGTAAGACTTCAATGGTAGTTTTAATGGGAGCAATGAATAACTTAGGTAAGACTTCAATGGTAGTTTTAATGGGAGCAATGAATAACTTAGGTAAGACTTCAATGGTAGTTTAAATGGGAGCAATGAATAACTTAGGTAAGACTTCGATGGTAGTTTAAATGGGAGCAATGAATAACTTAGGTAAGACTTCAATGGTAGTTTAAATGGGAGCGATCAATAACTTAGGTAAGACTTTAATGGTAGTTTTAATGGGAGCAATGAATAACTTAGGTAAGACTTCAATGGTAGTTTAAATGGGAGCGATGAATAACTTAGGTAAGACTTCGATCGTAATTTAAATGGGAGCGATGAATAACTTAGGTAAGACTTCGATGGTAGTTTAAATGGGAGCAATGAATAACTTAGGTAAGACTTCAATGGTAGTTTTAATGGGAGCAATGAATAACTTAGGTAAGACTTCAGTGGTAGTTTTAATGGGAGCAATGAATAACTTAGGTAAGACTTCAATGGTAGTTTTAATGGGAGCGATGAATAACTTAGGTAAGACTTTCATGGTAGTTTTAGTGGGAGCAATGAATAACTTAGGTAAGACTTCAATGGTAGTTTTAATGGGAGCAATGAATAACTTAGGTAAGACTTCAATGGTAGTTTTAATGGGAGCAATGAATAACTTAGGTAAGACTTCAATGGTAGTTTTAATGGGAGCAATGAATGACTTAGGTAAGACTTCAATGGTAGTTTTAATGGGAGCAATGAATAACTTAGGTAAGACTTCATTGGTAGTTTAAATGGGAGCAATGAATAACTTAGGTAAGACTTTAATGGTAATTTTAATGGGAGCAATGAATAACTTAGGTAAGACTTCAATGGTAGTTATAATGGAAGCAATGAATAACTTAGGTAACACTTCAATGGTAGTTTAAATGGGAGCGATGAATAACTTAGGTAAGACTTCGATCGTAATTTAAATGGGAGCGATGAATAACTTAGGTAAGACTTCAATGGTAGTTTAAATGGGAGCAATGAATAACTTAGGTAAGACTTCAATGGTAGTTTTAATGGGAGCAATGAATAACTTAGGTAAGACTTCAATGGTAGTTTTAATGGGAGCAATGAATAACTTAGGTAAGACTTCAATGGTAGTTTTAATGGGAGCAATGAATAACTTAGGTAAGACTTCATTGGTAGTTTAAATGGGAGCAATGAATAACTTAGGTAAGACTTTAATGGTAATTTTAATGGGAGCAATGAATAACTTAGGTAAGACTTCAATGGTAGTTTAAATGGGAGCAATGAATGACTTAGGTAAGACTTCAATGGTAGTTTAAATGGGAGCAATGAATAACTTAGGTAAGACTTCGATGGTAGTTTAAATGGGAGCAATGAATAACTTAGGTAAGACTTCAATGGTAGTTTAAATGGGAGCGATCAATAACTTAGGTAAGACTTTAATGGTAGTTTTAATGGGAGCAATGAATAACTTAGGTAAGACTTCAATGGTAGTTTAAATGGGAGCGATGAATAACTTAGGTAAGACTCGATCGTAATTTAAATGGGAGCGATGAATAACTTAGGTAAGACTTCGATGGTAGTTTAAATGGGAGCAATGAATAACTTAGGTAAGACTTCAATGGTAGTTTTAATGGGAGCAATGAATAACTTAGGTAAGACTTCAGTGGTAGTTTTAATGGGAGCAATGAATAACTTAGGTAAGACTTCAATGGTAGTTTTAATGGGAGCGATGAATAACTTAGGTAAGACTTTCATGGTAGTTTTAATGGGAGCAATGAATAACTTAGGTAAGACTTCAATGGTAGTTTTAATGGGAGCAATGAATAACTTAGGTAAGACTTCAATGGTAGTTTTAATTGGAGCAATGAATAACTTAGGTAAGACTTCAATGGTAGTTTTAATGGGAGCAATGAATAACTTAGGTAAGACTTCATTGGTAGTTTAAATGGGAGCAATGAATAACTTAGGTAAGACTTTAATGGTAATTTTAATGGGAGCAATGAATAACTTAGGTAAGACTTCCATGGTAGTTATAATGGAAGCAATGAATAACTTAGGTAACACTTCAATGGTAGTTTAAATGGGAGCGATGAATAACTTAGGTAAGACTTCGATCGTAATTTAAATGGGAGCGATGAATAACTTAGGTAAGACTTCAATGGTAGTTTAAATGGGAGCAATGAATAACTTAGGTAAGACTTCAATGGTAGTTTTAATGGGAGCAATGAATAACTTAGGTAAGACTTCAGTGGTAGTTTTAATGGGAGCAATGAATAACTTAGGTAAGACTTCAATGGTAGTTTTAATGGGAGCGATGAATAACTTAGGTAAGACTTTCATGGTAGTTTTAATGGGAGCAATGAATAACTTAGGTAAGACTTCAATGGTAGTTTTAATGGGAGCAATGAATAACTTAGGTAAGACTTCAATGGTAGTTTTAATGGGAGCAATGAATAACTTAGGTAAGACTTCAATGGTAGTTTTAATGGGAGCAATGAATAACTTAGGTAAGACTTCAATGGTAGTTTTAATGGGAGCAATGAATAACTTAGGTAAGACTTCAATGGTACTTTTAATGCTAGCAATGAATAACTTAGGTAAGACTTCAATGGTTTTTTAAATGGGAGCAATGAATAACTTAGGTAAGACTTCAATGGTAGTTTTAATGGGTGCGATGAATAACTTAGGTAAGACTTCGATGCTAGTTTAAATAGGAGCGATGAATAACTTAGGTAAGACTTCAATAGTAGTTTAAATGGGAGCGATGAATAACTTAGGTAATGCTTTAATGGTAGTTTTAATGGGAGCAATGAATAACTTAGGTAAGACTTCGATGATAGTTTAAATGGGAGCAATGAATAACTTAGGTAAGACTTCGATGGTAGTTTAAATGGGAGCAATGAATAACTTAGGTAAGACTTCAATGGTAGTTTTAATGGGAGCAATGAATGATTTAGGTAAGACTTCAATGGTAATTTTAATGGGAGCAATGAATAACTTAGGTAAGACTTCAATGGTAGTTTTAATGGGAGCAATGAATAATTTAGGTAAGACTTCAATGGTAGTTTTAATGGGAGCAATGAATAACTTAGGTAAGACTTCAATGGTAATTTTAATGGGAGCAATGAATAACTTAGGTAAGACTTCAATGGTAATTTTAATGGGAGCAATGAATAACTTAGGTAAGACTTCAATTGTAGTTTTAATGGGAGCAATGAATAACTTAGGTAAGACTTCAATGGTAGTTTTAATGGGAGCAATGAATAACTTAGGTAAGACTTCAATGGTAGTTTTAATGGGAGCAATGAATAATTTAGGTAAGACTTCAATGGTAGTTTTAATGGGAGCAATGAATAACTTAGGTAAGACTTCAATGGTAATTTTAATGGGAGCAATGAATAACTTAGGTAAGACTTCAATGGTAGTTTTACGTTTGAGTTTACTCGATGGACGGAATACTATATCAAGTTGTTAAACCCAAACTCACCTCGAGGGACCTTCCATTTTTTAACGTCCTACGCATATCCTGACGAGACATAATATTATCGTCAATTCTAGCTTCATTTGAGCTATTACATGAACCTTTTCCTCTATGGTGATTGTTTAGATTAAGGGTGCCGTATACACGTATGTTTATATTGAAGAAAAAACGAAGGTGTTTTTCCTTTTGTTTTGGCCTACTTTTCACATGCAAACAATTTGTTGAACCATTTCTCAAATCTAATTTGAAAGCAACTAAGCTGTTTCATTATTTTATGCGTACACTTTGTAATTTGTATATTTCCTTTTTTAGTTATTGGTGGCCGGCCTTCTCCTCTAGGGAACGAGAAAAGATCTTTCGAGGCAAAGCCAGGTATTTCAATATACCATAAGATGGATTGCGCTCAACTTATTTCATGAATAGTTTAAAATCACCATGCATCCGCGTTGGACCGCATCTTGTTTCCAAGATTTTGTCCAGCGTGTATCACGTGCATAACATTGGTTCAAATTTTTAGGTATTTACACCCGTTATAAACAGTATCTACAGAGAGATAAATTGTTCATCAAAGCTATAAAAAGGGTATTGCGTTTTATGGTGTTGTGTTTCTATAAAATTGATCTGAAATTAGTTTGGAGAGTTTCGTTGTGTAAGGTATAATTGATTGTCACCCTCACATCTGCTATATGGCTGCAAAATCTCCTTGATCTTGTGTTTACGTTATGCTTTCGTAGTCGTATATTTGTCACCTTACTGTGGTGAAATTCTCAAAATCATTAAATTCAATTCGCCGACGTTAGAGAGCAAGTGAAATACGAATGTTATTTTAACTGTTTAGGGAGGGCAGAAGAAACGACCTGCAGAAGCTCAGGTACGATAAATTTGTACTACGTAGATACGAGTTTTTGTTCTATAGTCATATATTGCAGTCAACAATTTGCCCGGAAACTAAAACGAAACAGTATAAATGATACTCACGTGACATTTTTACTTTACGTATTACGTCTGGTTTGTCGATACACTGGCCGAAATGTCGTGCATACAATGGTTCATGGCAAACTGCATTAACATTTGAATTTTACAGATGTTTTTATTAACAGTATTTAGACTATTCAGGTCGTGTGTCGTCTTTCTCTGCAGTTTTCTGGGGTTTTTCATTATTTCCTGTATTTCGTGGATGTTGTGTTCATAAATTAAAGCTGTGTGTGTTGATAGGTCACACGGCGTGGTCCTTGAAGGTCACGACAACTAGAAAGCACTATGTGCCTTTTTAACTTAATTATCTTTAAAATATTCGCCCCTTTGATACCATGTGGGGCGTCATCGATCATTATTAATTACGATGTTATATAAAAAAATTTTCTTAATTGTAAACACACGTAGGAGAACGGAGATCTCCTATATCTGCGTTGCGTATATATGGCATATGTATAAGGATACCATTTAGAGTTGGTTTTGTTAAAAATAATGCCTTTTTATTTCCACTTTAAGGAAGGCGACAAAGTCGAGTTTAATTCATGCACTTCGTGAAGTTGATCTGATCAAAAAATTTTTGTATTACAGAATGCTATTTTGAGAAAGCACATGAGGGAACTCACGCAAAGTTTCATTATACCATTGGTAAAAATCCTATTTTTCCAAATACATTTGAGATTATCCGCCATAGCTAGCTACATCCTTAATGGTAGTTCTTGAAAGGCAGAATGCATGCATACGTAATCCAGGATTACGTAAGAGGATTGCTGGCGATTGCGGCTGCTTCGAATTAAAGATTTACAAGCTTTTAAAATTTGAGATTCAAAATGTTTGATTTTGTTTCGTTTAGGAACGTTACGCTGCTAGTTTGATGCCTTTACAAAGAAGTATTTCTCCGTGGAAGGTACCATACATATTCATATGTGTACATACAGTTTACATGCTTGGTATCCCATACATATTCATATGTGTACATACAGTTACATGCTTGGTATCCCCATACATATTTATCAGTGTACATGCAGTATTACGTTCTTGACTTTCATTAGTGTTATTGAAGTCTCGAAATTTGGTCTCGCCCATATGCTGTGTGGCAGGTTCCCCTATGATTTTCAATTTTCAATGAGCCAAGTGTCCAAAATTTGTCTTGTACTTTTTGGTTCTTTAATCGGCCAACTCCCGTATTTTAGTCATGCCAAGTATAAAGTCACGTAACCGTGTAAAAACCGTGCATAACCCTGTGTAAAAATCTCCGCAATTTTTCACGTACCCAATGGGAAATCTTCCAGTGCACGAAACTTCACTATGTTGCGGTTTTTTGTCACTGCATGACATGCGCTAAAATTTTCTACATATCTTTGACAGCTACCCCCAAAACTTAAGTCTTTCGATGCCGAAGAGTTTTTGAAAACAGTTGAACATTCTGGTCCCCAACTTACGACTGGATTAAAAGGAGACTGGAAAGGACTTTACAGGTGAAAATATACTTACATGATTGCGTTAATATCTTTGTGTTACTTGCATTTCGTTATCATTACCCTTGTTCGTTCATTGCTTTGTTCCAATCGTATTTTTTACATTCTTTAATTTTAATGACTTTGATTTTTTTTCAAGACGCTTTTTCAGGTCAGCCAACTTCGAAGGATGGTTTCGAAACAGACAACACCAAATTCAGCAGAAGTTACTCTTACTCCATTTGGAAGCGTTGGCCGTTGCTGTATGTACATATATGTTTCACTTTGATTCCAATCATTTTTCATTCACAGAGATACACTTACGACACATAGACTTACACAAAGTAACTTAACTGAATCTTAAGTGTTATAGTTATAATTGCCATGTATAAAATTCCTTCAATTTAATGGTAACCTAGATGATCAATACGTACTATCACTTACCGTCTATAGACTTGTACAGTCTTCTCATCTTTCCCAAAGTGATCAACATGTAAAAAATTAGGAACCGGCTTTATTGATGTTTCAAAATAAAGAAATTCTTTAACATTGTGTTCAGTAATACGCCAACATGGCGGCTATGACGACTAGTGAAAACCCTCAATGCTATCATTCATATGCATTCGTGAAATACTTATTTACGCGTTTTCAGGATATGTCGTCATGGATGACCGCGAAAAATGAGGTCGAAATTGTGGATTTTATCCTCAAAACACGAGAAAAAATGGTTCGTATACCTAATAACTGTCACAATTGAATGATGAAAGTTCGTATAGCTGATAAGTTTAAACATATATCTATACATGAACGGCATCATGTAAGTTTCCCGATTTAAACATACGTATATGATGATTTGCATTTGTTGTGTTTATGCTCTCGCCTGTGTTTCGTCCCCTGTGCACGAAACATTCAGCAAGACCATCGAAAATGCCTCCAATGTCAACCATTTTACCTTGCAGAAAAGTGCTAGGCATTTCGAAACCCAAGTCACAGACGATGTTTTGAAAAAGCTATGTCTTCAGATGGAACAAGTGTTGGATACCTTACCACAAGATCTTCAACACATTCTACGAAAGGGTTGAACTTCATTTGGTGCAAGAAAGTTGTGGGCACCCAACCGGTGAAGGGAAAGAAAAGATCCGGTCTTAGGAAGGGACGGCCGCACAAAGTTGCCATTCTAAGCTCTTTCCAAAATTTTTTTGCAAGCAATTGCTTAAATTTCTTTGAGAGAGAATGCGGATTTCCATGTCAAAAGTCAGTCGGGAAATCTATGCGACAACGAAGCAAGCTTCGGGGAAAGAGAATGTACAAATTTTATTGGAATAAATTGGATATATTGTACAATGCTGTGCTATTCAATGTTCATGTGATACATAATAAAAGGCGTTGTTTTGTTCTGGTGGGTAATTTTTATTTCATTTTATTGCGAAATAATGACGACGATTTTCTTATAGTCTGAGCATTGCATTTGCAGCCGGATCCATTTTTTGTCATAAATTAAAATATGTTTCTAAACTTAAACCAATGAGTTCTTTCGTACATGTCGCAACAATCGTACCCAATCGTACTTGATTTCTCACGTGCCACTGTCATCTCTGACCAATCAAAAGTCGTGTATTTTAAGAAATGGTATCCACGTGCTGTAATACTTTACTTCTCAATCTCCCTCAACTTCGAGGAAGAAGAAAGTCAGTTTGGTAAATTTGAACAGCTATTGCAGTATATTTAAACATGAAGTTAACAAAAAACTTGTGTCAAGTGAAGTAAACACGTTCATATGAGGGACAGAGACAGAACGCACTACATGAGCGGTTAAAAACTTCAATGATGAACAATCGACACGCTTGAGGACTAAATTCGTAAACAATCAACGTTAGTACCATACACCACATGGATTATCAATTTGAAAGTAAGTGTACTTTTTATCTATCAGTACATAGTTATGCAAGCTTAAATTCATATTTGTCTAAAGCAAATATGCTTTTTCACGTTGTCAACGTGGGCAAAGTCGAAAAGAGTCGAACTCGAGAGCTGAATTCGCCTAATGGCTGAAGTCTCAAATATTCGGAACTTGTTTATAAATATACCAGGCTATACGACTGTTATATAGTCATGTTTACATTGCTTGACAGCACATTGCTTAACAATTCGGAATTGTCTTGTTTATGTCAATTTGAAATTTTTAGAAGAGCTCGTGTGGTGCGTTAAATATGATTTCCTTGTTGTATTAAATGACCATTCAAATATTGTACGAAGCTTTGAGTTTTTTTGGAATCCCAAGATAAGAGGAAATTATTAGCTTCTATGCATACGTGAACAGAGCAGTACGAATACCGCAATTCCTTCCTGGGCTAAACAGGAAAACATGTCAATTCAATCACTAGTCAATCATATCGTGCGATTCTCAAAGCAAGTTTAAGCCATACGTTTACCGAATCAATAGTTTCATAGTTTTATTTCTTTATTAAAATATTTACATTTTATGGCATAAAATCTATATGATATAATCTTTGAACTAAAAACTTCCCTTCAGCGATAGCAATCTTTCAAACTCCCTCAACGACTTTAAGGTTTCTTCGTTTTCGTCGAGAAAATGTCCAGAAGGGTTAAAATTAGTTTGAAGTGATGGTTCTTGTTTAAACTGTGAATAGCCTGTGGATAAAATAGGTGCAGTGTTTCCCGTAGATGTTAACAAAGACGCCGAGGGTACCGTTTGATAACTAGTTTGGTCCTCGGTAATTTGTTGGTCGCTCATCAAAATACTGTTTAGTAACAGCGAGGCCAATGGTCCACCGTTGTCCACACTGTATGGTGTTGTATTCGCATACGTTCCATTAGAATGCAATGTTTGGTTGTAAGTTTGCGCCATGCTGTAGCTTGTTATAGGCCCTGGCATCTCGTTCTTATAACAGTTAAGATAGTTCTGCTGTGATATACATGGCAGCTCAGAACATGGAACATAATGATCCGAAGTCGGGATAGGCATGTTGAAATTGTTCTGATTTTGATCATAGAAACTGCATGAAGCATCCGAAATATTGTCCATGCTTCCAAACGTGTTTCCTACATACTCCGATCCATCACACCCTTCCTTTCTTGTGAACGTGTTCTCTTTGCCTCCTGCAAGCATTTTCCCCAAAGGCATGTCGTCATTGTCGGGATCTACTTTTCCCGGAAGTAACAGATCGCCGTTTTTGCCTTTATCGATCATATCAATTAGCGGATTTTCGGTGAAATCAATTTCTGTAAAATCCTCCTGACGTACAACTTCGGATTGTTTTTGTTTGAGGCAATCGTATTTCACAAAACGATATACAGCTTTACGCCTCGGTACCTACAAGCAGAAGAATATGTTAAATAGATCGTTTACACAAGCCACTTGTCTGCATGAATGAAACTGGGAGTGGGTGTCAGAGTTCAAATTTTCTCCTCGTAATCAACAGGGGGCTGTACATTATTTTAAGTGCAATGTTTTTGCATGCTGAATTAGGATCGTGCTGCGATGGTGAAGTGATGAAAAGATCGCATCGTTGAACTAACCTTTGCCAGGAGTTTCTTTTTGTAATAATATCGCATAGCACGTCCCAATTTTATTTTGTCCATACGAGGCCGGCCTTTCACTATTCCCCACAACTTCGCGATCTCGCCTTGGTCCTTAAGAACAAATTCACCACGTTCTCTGTTTAACCATGAAATCGAGGAGCAATGCTCTTCACCGTCTAGTAGTTGTAAGAGAAATTCCCACAAGTAGATAGTTGTCCTTGGTCGAACTGTTGGCATTGTAGAAGTTTGTTTTGAATTACGCTTCTTCGGGTTTCTAAAAGAGAAATCTTTGTAAACGACTTGCGTGTAATGGTAACTAGTTGGCTGGTTATCTTTTAAAATTCGTAAACATAGCGCTGTGCAACATGTGTTTTTGGTTTGCATTATTCAGGAAAGATTTGTAATTTAATTGTTTGATGAACCTCTAAGATAGTAATTCACAACATTTCCAATAATAAATTCTGTGTAACAGCAGCATGAGAACGGCAAAAGTACCAGTAAGTATATAAGACATTGACAACATAACGTCTGTTGTACATATCAACATTACCAAGACCAGTACATTTTTAATAGCCAGTGATTCGGACCTTTTTTGTAAAAACGTAGTACTCAGTATCTTCCGTATATTTATATGGCAGTTCTTGCTTACAAGGTAAGGTTTTTATGGTGGCTTCGTGACGAGTAGGTGTAATTATTTGCTAGTGCACTGCCAACATTGAACTTACGCTGTTAAATTTTTCCATGTCGATTGCAGTTACCAACAGCTCAATTTCGCGCACAACTGTTTTTGTCTTAGAATGTTCCTTAGTTGTCGAAACATAACAGCAATTTGCTTCACTTAAAGCGATTAAGCGATTCCTGTCAATTGTTGAAAACCGCAGCTATATTGAAATTTGAAGCGTTTTGCTCCTGGATTCGATGATCGAATCCCCGGGAAGAATTGCACTCTTGTAATTCATACAGGCGAATATTGTCAACAATGTAGCGATCGACATACGAGCGTGAGAATATGTGCGTACATGCGATAGAATTTAATGGCTTATTTCAAGTTAAGCGAAGTGCCTGTGGACATTGAGACGAAATTTACATGCGTACTTTATCATACAACGCAATTGAATGATTCAATAATCCTTTGTTGCAAGCATCTAATATATTATAAAGCATAGAATACATTCGCGATAAATAGGTTTATATCTACGTAAATATATTCAACAGAGAAGAAAATAACGAGAGAAATTACAAGTATAATAAGTAAGATATGATATCTCTAGACATTACTGGATTCTTCCATTCAACCGATCGCTACTAATGTAAACACGTAATAGCATTTTTGAAATATTCTTTATAATTTAGAACACCAGAGCTACTTACTTCCGTTTTGAGGGAGTTGAGTGGAGAAACAGCTCGTACGTGTGTAAAACGATTCTGAAGCAGCAGCGAATGTTCGCCTAATAAGTTTTCCCATATTGCCTGCCATTTGAATTAGTCTGTTATATAAATGTTCGAGAAAAAAGGGCTTGGTCGTAATTGACCCCCGCAGTATGTATTACGTCGACGGCGGCTCACAGACGTCATTGTATTTAAACATTGCACAATACAGAAACTCAAAACGAAATATTATCAGTTCTTCTTTGTTAACTGGCTAAGTAAGGAATAAGTTTCATTTTTATGTAATTTATGTGAGTTTTCTGCTTATTTCTGTGCGGTATTAATGTCGGTTTTATCTTTAATCGCGATAGAAGACAGCAATGCTTTGCATGTTGACGTGTACAAGCCGATTGTGCAACTCGTTAAACGCCGTATGACGTTCGTAAACTTGATGATTTAAATGGATTAATTGTTCGGCTTGTACTCGGGTACTTGTAATAACACGAGCTTGAGTCGTTGGTTGACGTCAATCGACGACTAATATGGCATCTTCCGATGAAAAGAATAAGTATCAAAGAGTGATTATTCGCGATCCCATCGCTTATTTTAATAAAGAAACAGTAATTATTGTATGATTTGTACAAAGGAAAAATGTTATCTGAAGTATATTCGATGTATATTAATGTAAATTATGATACGTGTGAAGCATCTTCGATTTTTGTGGCAGCTGGCGTGCTATAAATATATTTCTTGTTTAAAAATGTATTGTTTTGTCGTACATTATACTAAGTACATCACGTGCGATTATTGTAATTCGCTAATTTTGCTCTCCATTCCGTGATACTAGATAACATTCAATAAAATCTTTTATAAATTATATAATGTGACTGATTTAAAGTACACGCGCCAGTAATTCCAAGAAAATGGGGACGAAATTTGTTGCGAAATATCCTGAAAGGGCTTGGGTTGGTCAAAATAATAAACGCATTAGCTTTTTATGAATTTCAATATTATCTTACACTCTTTTGTGTATCTTAATTTTGACTTCAAACTCATTGGTTGTGAATTTAACTGTGAATTTAGTCGTTGTGAATTTCCGAAGAAGAAAATAGCACAATTAAAATTTGTTTTAAGATCTTTTTTATCTATGTACATCCTACGGTACGCTGAAGTTTATGATTGAATTAGAAAAGTGAAAAGTAAAATGTGCTGTTAGCTTTCGAAACATCGTGAAATCAATTCATCAGCCTGTGTTGTTCGTCTAGATCGACCGTTAGTATTGATAAATTTGTATGGGCTAATTGGAAGGGTTTTCCCTGAGTTACAGTTTAATATATCGTGCACTTTCCTCGAACATCTAAAGGCGTGTGCTCTTTTTTCATTACAAATCGTCGCTATTATTTTTAAGTCGTTCCAAATCAGTTTTTGCGTCTTAACAAAATGATAAGACTTGTAATTTCTATTTTATCAATCATAATAAACCTACCTAGACCAATTTCTTGTGCTTTGGTTGTCGAGTTAATGGAAACAACGTTAAAGCATCAAAAACTTACCAGTTTGCAGGGCAAGAGACTTTCTAATTTTCTTATATTGTAGAAATTTTAGAAACTTCGTCTCGTTCTTCACGTCCAGTAATCTATTTCGTAATTTCTCACTATGGTCTTTCCTTGGTGTAAATGCTTGACACAAACTAAGATTGTCACTTTATGTCTACAACATGGTTCTTAGGAGTAGATCACCTGACTTTTGAAAGTAATCGTATCCTGTTCTGATTTCAACTTAAAAAAACAACGAATTCCTTCAATTGCATCCTCTTCCGACTCCGTAATATTTCATATGCACACATTGTAAAATTGAGTCGCTCTGCAGCGTGGGGTGTATTCGAAACAGATTTTCGGTTTATTTCCCATTATAGTTGACTAATAAGGATGTATTCTACGTCCTAATTGAATTGAATTACTTGACACTTGGCACAATTGTGCAGGTATAGCTAAAGTATATAGAATATTGCACTAGTCAAACATATTGACAACATGTTGTTTGGAGTATTTTCGCATTCGGATTGTTTGACATATATGGCTACGAATTATACTGTTGCTCATGTTTCGTTGGCATTTATATTCATTTTTCCAAACTTTACTGATAATTCTATTTATGCTTTCACTAAACGGTAGACCATCTAGGTTTCCTGTTTAGTTTGAATTTCGCGGTGTATTAATTTTCACCCCGGTCTCCATGTGAGTGTGTCACATGGAAACGTGAATTGGAAGAGCACTCGCAAATTTGTAAATAATTCTTATTCACAATGATACTGCGTGTGTTATATCACGCTGATGTGAAGTCTTCGTTTCTATTTTGGTTCTGATTTATGTCGTTGTTCAGGAGTGTTCCACATCCATCGATGATCGTGTTGTTGCATTTCGCAATATTTGTGAAACCATGGACACCCATGGATTCGCTCGTAAACCGATTTCCAAATATGGAAAGTTGCTATTTCCGGTTTTGCACAAACTGAAGATATCCGTATAATTTATTCGTATTGTAAAAAGTAAGTGGCCTCCGCCAACTGCTATTTCGCAATAACATTAGGTGGCAAAACAAAATTTTTTCAATGATAAAGTACTAAAATTAGCGACTTAAAATTTAATGAATTAATGCAATAGATGAAACAAGTCAATTTTACTTAAACAATATTACCTTTAATTTAATATTATATTTGCATCTGGTGTCCCAAAAAAAACCGTAACCCGCACAAATACTTATGTATGCATTAAATTGAAATCTGCGTAAGACAATAGTTAATAGCTCTTTTTTCCGCCCGGTTAGATGTATTCATACGCTTGTCCATGTAATGTTCGACGTTCGTTGCAACTTATGGAAAATATGATCAAGTTTGTGTGGCTATTATAACTCAGTTGATGTCGCTTTGCCTTGACAAAGCATTTGCGTAATAAATTTGCGTAATAAATTTGCGATGAAAATCAGTCTATGTCAGGAGTTTTAAGTTTTAACGTGTTTTGCTTTTACTAATACTGCACAAACCCTAACAAATCCCTGAGGCACAGAACTGTCAAGGTCATTAAACAGTTTTGAATGCTAGTAATATTAATGTGCATGATAGCTTTAGCGTATACATAATAATTCATGTGGGTTTCGTTTTTTTCCGGTGACACTCTGTAGTCTGTATGTACATGATAGAATAATATTTCAATTTAATCACCATTTAATAGTAAAAGTGCAGTCTAGCGTACGCTCTACAGTGCTTGCACTTGTGTGGTGAATAGTGATCTCTATAAGAAGTAGTTTTATATCAATTGCACTCGTGCAATACAAATGTTTTCGGGTGTGTGCGATGTGAACCAATTCAGTTGGCAAAACATCGGCTGCAAACAAATATTGCGTAATGGCCTCGTACGTCTATTGTGACTAGAGCAACGCCCACGTGCATGACCGCTTTTTATTTCACTATTGATGGGGAAGTAGATTTATAGACTCCTCGCTGAAATTGGGTTGCTGTGTTGTATTTGATTTCTCTGCAGCTGGAATCATTGAGCCCACGTAGGTCCAATGACTAGTCGTTGTTTTTGAAAGCAGCAATACTCTTTCGGTTGTTATTGTGACTGTGCTGACTCCCGTTTAGGAAGAAACGACCCGAGCTGCTTTATATTTAACGAATTTTGGTTTACTTAAATTGACGTTTTGACCAGAATATGTGTTTTCAAACGTGCTCAATCAATGTGGTCATATAAATTTAACGTTGCTCGAACAAACTTTCCTTAAACTTGGTTAAGATTGAAGATGTCCAAACGTCTATCATACACTAAAAATAAGTAGTTCCGATGTGAATTGACATTTGAGCATCTATGAATCTGTGATCAGGTATTAATTCACTGCCATATTGCAAGTCACGAGAGTTTTCTTGAAGGTTATCGTGCATGTTATTTCTCCATTGCAGTTGAATCCAATATTAGCTTCGAAAGTCCCATAGTGAAATCTTGAGCCCTTCATCAATCCTTTTATATTATAAAGAGACTCTTTGTTTTCTCTCTCTAAATGCTTCCTAATTGTTTTCTTGATCATTGAATCATTCATGTAGACTTTCCATCTGCATCTTTAGATTGACAACGATTAAACCTGGAGATTTAATATTAAAAGTCTCTGTGCATTAAACTTTCATTTTCAAAAACGCAGTCCATGTTTTCTTGTGCTGAGTCCGGAAAGTCAACATCGATAATGTCCGCTTTAATATCTTCCATATATTTCGCACTGTTTTCATTTCCTGATTCTGTACTCTCCGATGACGAGCTGCTGTTTTCCCTTGCATCATATACATTAGTGAAAACGGTCTGTTCGTCTTTTACAGCTACTATATCACGACATGCGATCGAGGCATCACCAGTATTTGAATCTTCTTCAATTGATGATAAATCGTCTGTTCCTCCACTCCCCATATTTTCCCAGGTGTTGCTCTCAACTGGTTGCTCAGATGTTTCGGATTCAAGTTCGTTTTCTACATTGAGGTCGTCGCTCTTTTTTTCCACTTCATACGGTAGTGAAAGAAATTGGTACACTCCTTTCTGTCCTTTGATCTGTTAAAACAAGGCAAATGAAATACACTTTTAACCAAGGTCAGGTTAAAACGATTAAAAGTCGTTTGACTGTTCTCCTCCCTGAGGCAGGCACTTCTTTTGTAAGTTGTTTCCTAAGTGCTAATTTTTGTTCAAAGAAGACAAAGTCGTCTTTAGCGGTGAAAATATTTTACAACTAGTACATTTTTGAGGATATTTGAGGATATTTGATATTATTGCAACTAAAGCTTACAGCCTTATCAGAAAGGAGCAGACTGAAGCATTTTTATGGAAACTATATCTACCTTTCTCAATATATTCGTCTTGTAATAGTATCTTAAAGCTCGTAGAAGTTTTTTATCGTCCATAGTTGGCCTATTTTTCGCAGTTCCCCACAGTTTCGCAATCTCTTTGACATTTTTCATTCGAAACTCCTTAATCTCCTGGTTTGTCCATGAAATAAGCGATTGGCATTCATGATCTTGTAGTAAACTGTATAGAAACTCCCATAGATATACTGTGTATTTTCCACTCTGCCAAGGCTTTCGTACCTTTGCTGGAACAGAAAAAGGAATTTTGAGCAATCTATTGAAGATCAACTTGTTTAGCAAGCGGGGTAGAATTGTATTAAATGTGCTTTCATAAAATTAATACTGGGCATTTCGCCAAGACGATTGCTAAACATTTAATATATTATGCATCATAACTAACTGGGCATAGTTGGCTGTAATTTATGAATTCTAATTTACCTTCGATTCATTATTAATTTTCACAAGTTATTTTGAGTGTTTTGTGTTTAATTTTAGCATCACTGCTAAGCTCCGAATCTCGTTTGTTGTTGTTTTTTTAAACAAGTCAATTTTTAGTCAAGCAGTCAATAACTACAATTAGGCATATTAGGAGAATTTGAATAGTTTGGAACACTTAATAAATAAAAAATCTTAAATCAAAGTTTAAAGCAATTTTTAATATTGAACACTGAAGTTAATGAGAGATAAGCAAACTGCATGCTGCTTGAAGTGAAACATGTAATGACCTGAAAACTTTAAACTGTGAAATATGTTGTAAACTGTATGCAGCATGCACTGTAACATGCTGTAAATTGAATTCTGCTTGTAGTGAAACATGTTGTGAACTTGTATGCAGCATGTAGACTGATGCAGTGAAACATGTAATGACCTGTAAGCTTTAAGCTGTGAAACATGTTGTAAACTGTATGCTGCATGCAGTGTAACATGCTGTAAACTGAATTCTGCTTGAAGTGAATCATGTTGTAAACTTGTATGTGCATGCAAACTGATGCGTGGAAACGTGTTGTACAATGCAAGTTTCTAGCAGTGAAACAAACTATAAACTGTATGCTGAAAAAATCCAGTAAACTGTATGCTACATGCAATGACAAATGCTGTAATCTGAAAGCTCTTAGTAGTGAAAGATGCTGTAAACTATATACTGCATGCAGTGAAACGTGTTGTACACAGCAAGTTTCTAGCAGTGAAACAAGCTATAAACTGTATGCTGTAAAACATACTGTAAACTTTATGCTACATGCAGTGAAACATGTTCTAGAATATAAGCTTCAATCAGTGAAATCCAACTGTAAGCTACAAAACATACTGTGAGGTAAGCTTTAAGCAAGTGAAGCATGCTGTAAACTGTATGCTACATGCAATGACGCATATTGTAGACTGTGAGCTTCAAGCAGTGAAACCCAACTGTAAACTATGCTACATGCTATAAAACATATTGTAATATAAGCTGTAAGAAGCAGAACATGCTGTAAAGTGTATAGAAACTCCCATAGGTATACTGTAAACTTTGCACTCTGCCAGGGCTTTCGTACCTTCGCTGGAACAGAAAAAGCATTTTTGAGCAATCTATTGAAAATTAAATTTTTTAGCAAGCAAGGGTGAATTTTATTAAATGTGCTTTCAAAAAATGAATACTGGTCATTTCGCCAAGACGACTGCAAAATATTTAATAATGTAATGCATCTCAACTAACTGGGCATAGCTTGCATAGTTGGCTGTAATTTGTGTGATCTAATTTTATTTTCGATTCATTATTAATTTTCACAAGTTATTTTGAATATTTTGTGTTTAATTTTGGTGTCACTGCAAAGCTCCGAGGCTCATTGTTGCTTTTTTTCCAACAGGTCAATTTTTAGTCTAGCAGTCATTAACAAGGTACATTAGGCATATTTGGAGTATTCGAATTGTTTGGAACAATCTTAAATCTTAAATCAAAGTTTAAAGCAATTTTTAATATTGAACACTGAAGTTAATGAGAGATAAGCAAACTGCATGCTGCTTGAAGTGAAACATGTAATGACCTGAAAACTTTAAGCTGTGAAACATGTTGCAAACTGTATGCAGCATGCAATGTAACATGCTGTAAATTGAATTCTGCTTGTAGTGAAACATGTTGTGAACTTGTATGCTGCATGTAGACTGATGCAGTAAAACATGCATATTAAACTATAAGCTTCAAACAGTGAAACAAACTATAAACTGGTGTAAAACATACTGTAAACTGTATGCTACATGCAATGAAATATGTTGTAAACTGTTTGCATTGTGCAGTGAAACATGTTGTAAACTGTATGCTTTGTGCAGTGAAACATGTTGTAAACTGTATGCTTTATGCAGTGAAACATGTTGTAAACTGTATGCTCTGTTCAGTTAAACATGTTGTAAACTATATGCTTTTTGCAGTGAAACATGTTGTAAACTGTATGCTCTGTGTGGTAAAACATGTTGTAAACTATATGTTCTGTTCAGTGAAACATGTTGTAAACTGTATGCTTTTGCAGTGAAACATGTTGTAAACTGTATGCTCTGTGCAGTGAAACATGTTGTAAGCTGTATGCTCTGTTCAGTGAAACATGTTGTAAATTGTATGCTCTGTGCAGTGAAACATGTTGTAAACTGTATGCTCTGTTCAGTGAAACATGTTGTAAACTGTATGCTCTGTTCAGTGAAACTTGTTGTAAACTGTATGCTCTGTGTAGTGAAACATGTAGTAAACTCTATGCTCTGTTCAGTGAAACTTGTTGTAAACTGTATGCTCTGTGTAGTGAAACATGTTGTAAACTGTATGCTCTGTTCAGTGAAACTTGTTGTAAACTGTATGTTCTGTGTAGTAAAACATGTTGTAAACTGTATTCTCTGTTCAGTGAAACATGTTGTAAACTGTATGCTCTGTTCAGTGAAACATGTTGTAAACTATATGCTCTTTGCAGTGAAACATGTTGTAAACTGTATGTTCTGTTCAGTGAAACTTGTTGTAAACTGTATGCTCTGTGTAGTGAGACATGTTGTAAACTGTGTGCTCTGTTCAGTGAAACATATTGTAAACTGTATGCTTTGTGCAGTGAAACATGTTGTAAACTGTATGTTCTGTTCAGTGAAACTTGTTGTAAACTGTATGCTCTGTGTAGTGAGACATGTTGTAAACTGTATGCTCTGTTCAGTGAAACATGTTGTAAACTGTATGCTTTGTGCAGTGAAACATGTTGTAAACTGTATGCTCTGTTCAGTGAAACTTGTTGTAAACTGTATGCTCTGTGTAGTGAAACATGTTGTAAATCGTATGCTCTGTTCAGTGAAACTTGTTGTAAACTGTATGCTCTGTGTAGTGAGACATGTTGTAAACTGTATGCTCTGTTCAGTGAAACATGTTGTAAACTGTATGCTCTGTGTAGTGAAACATGTTGTAAATCATATGCTCTGTTCAGTGAAACTTGTTGTAAACTGTATGCTCTGTTCAGTGAAACATGTTGTAAACTGTATGCTCTGTGTAGTGAAACATGTAGTAAACTGTATGCTCTGTTCAGTGAAACATGTTGTAAACTTTATGCTCTGTGTAGTGAAACATGTTGTAAACTGTATGCTCTGTGTAGTGAAACATGTTGTAAACTGTATGCTCTGCTCAGTGAAACATGTTAACTATATCCTCTTTGCAGTGAAACATGTTGTAAATTGTATGCTCTGTGCAGTGAAACATGTTGTAAACTGTATGCTCTGTTCAGTGAAACTTGTTGTAAACTGTATGCTCTGTGTAGTGAAACATGTTGTAAACTGTGTGGTACATGCATTGAGCAATGCTACTTGTAAATTGTATGCTAGCATTATACATGGAAAACACGTTCATTTGCCAAGCAATAAGTGGAAAGTGACGAAGTTTGTTGTTCGTTTTCAGGTCCATGTCTAGTTAAAAGTTGAATTAAGGCGTTTCTTTTGAGAATTTTGATATAAGAAATGAGAACAGACAAAGTTGTTCAACCAAAGTTGATTTCATCCCAACCCAGATAACGTCAAAACGAACAATGTCTTCCCAAAAAATGGTTGATGTAATTTTATACGATATCGAAGATGCCAAACTCGAAGGAAAGAAAGCTTTTCCAACAAGACTGAAACCTTTGGAATTGAATCCGGGTTTTACGAATAACATAAAATTTGAAACAAAAAATCAAGGTTGGCCAAAGATGATAAAACATTAACGCACTTGGACATTCAATAAAAAAACCCTAGACGTTTTGAAGAAGCACCAAGAAATCAAACAAAAACAAAGATGACTTGTCTGACTTTAAAACGAACGAGAAATCATTAGTGATGGAAAGGAAAAAGGGTTAGTTTCTTAGTTGTTTGTTTTCAATAGTCTTTATGTATGAAGACCTCAATAACAATACAGACATAAAGCAACATCTAAGACATACCCTTTAGCAATGCATTGTTATTTCTAAAAACGCTATCATTGTACAGTTATTGCCAAAATCAAATTCTCCCATGGCTCATGAAGGAGTATGCATCGCAAGCGATATTGCAGTTTTGACGTCGATAAATGATGGAGTTGTTGTTTAACGACGAAATTCTGTTTAAAGGAGGTGAAACTACATGCAAACGCGACTATTAATGCGGTGACATTAAATTTCTAGATGGTGGCTTATGTAAGAAAAATAGCAGTAACGTTTTTTGTGACTTTGGGAAGCAGTTGTGGAGGCAGCATTTATTCTCAAATCCAATTGTTTCGTCCAGCGACGCTAAATTATATTCAAATAAAAAAGGTAAAATTTGAAGATTAGAAGAATTTTTATTCTTTCACAAGCAAGTATAAGTGTGTGTGTAACAACAAAACAATTTGTGTTGAAAGATGTCCACATGTTTCAACTTCAATTCATATGAAATCAAAGACACAAGATTCACATGTTTCAAGTTCTATTCATATGAAATGCAAGAGAGCTTACATGAAACAAATGCACTGCTCACATAGCTGTGCACAGACGCCTATAAGTGTATCTGATCTTTGATGGAAAACACCGGAAAAAAGACTGGAAAAATGAAAAAATGATGTATCATTTGAGCTACACGAAAGGGCTCACACCAATGATACTTTAAAATCTCATTGAAATATAGGACCTGTAGCAGTCATCCATTGAAATTTGAAATCGCGAGGAGTCACACCTGGTTGGATAAGTTGAATGAAGAATTTCATTAAATTTGAAAAAAATTATGACGAATTTAGGAGTTTGGCAGACTAAATAGAGGTGGATAAAAACCAGAAAAATAGCCAGACTCTTCTTGGAGTACTATGTGAAAATCAGCAATTCTTGATGCTAGGCTAATCATCAAAAACCAGGAGAACAATCTAAAAGGAACAGCTAACTTCGTTTCGTTTTCATGGCAGGCGTTTTCTCAAAAGCATGTACAATTGCATGAGATGAAGAGAGAAAGAAAGAATTTTTGGATGGATCCAAGGATATTACATGCATGTACACCCCATTTTGTTTACGGTTATGCACTGTTACCCGTCGTGACTTGAGTTAGTGAGACTCGTATACCATAAAAAAATCGTCCTATTTTTCTTGCCTTCTTATTGACTTCGTTCTCGTCAAATACGACGTATAAAATTTACACGCAAATCTTTCGTACGAGAACGTAACAATGTGTCATGAAATGTTAATTGTTTTGAAGAAAACAAATAATATGCGTAAAGGTTGATTTAACTGCTTAGAATTCCATATGTGGGAATGGCGTTTCACCGTGCACTTGCTCCACAACTATTTTGCTGGTAATAAAATGTCACAGAAATTTGGACTTCCTTGAAAGGGATCAGCATCAACCGCTCACTTTTTCAAACTCAGCCAAATTATTGGCTAGATGATGAATGCGCATTGAATTCTGAATTTATTTCAAAATGTTTTGCATTGAGGTCAACCATTTTGACATCAACCTAGGCATTATAGCTAGCAGCTATATACGCTTAATTAAGCTGTACTGCTTCAATAAATGTTTGCGGTGAAAAAAGAAAATAAAGCGACTCGAGTTGTCTTTTGAATCGCTTCACAGCCTATTCTTCACTTAAAATTGACCTCTTGGGATTTATCAAACAATGTCGCTCGCCCACGTTGCCGTAGAGCGAAAGAATTGCTAAAATATTCCTGTTTAGCAGTCTATCAACAATGTAGGAAAGAATTAAAGCAAGTCCAGAATAGTGAATTAATGAGTTGAGAACTAAGATTCTATTTCTTGTAAGCCGAGTCACAGTTTACGCTTATAGGTTTTTTCATGTCAACGTACACATAAACAACAACAATAATAACAGTAAACAGTAATATGAATATCTAAAACACTTACTTTTCGACATGACTCGTTCAAGTGTGTTAATTTCTTTTGAAAGACGTCAGTAGTGCTCGTTACATTGCACTCGCAAGCAATGAACTGCTGCTGATATACTACATTTGCAGCTACTAAAATGTTAAATCCAATGTGACGCAGTGCAAGTCATATTTACTTCCGACATTTATACAAAGAGCTCTTGGTTTTTCGTGTTTTTTTGAAGCATTTAGTGTAATTTACATGTCGCTGTTTACCCACGTTGTTGTGGGCGATGTAGTAAGCTACACAATTTGCCATGTTGATAACCTGATAGGAACGTTAAGAATTGTGTTTTTAGGTGTCAGACTATGACTAAGCTATTTTCTGAATAGCTCTTCGTTGAATAATGAATAATAATTATTTAACCTCAAGTATATATAATTCTTAATTTAGAAGTAAACATTGGATACTGTAAGACCTTTTATATTTTGTCAATATGTAATATCGTTCGTTTAGCTGTCTCTGTCATAATGTGCGTAAAAACCATTGATACACAGGAATAGGATTGGTCATTTAATTCTCGGATTTACGTAATTGGTCATCTCTTGTAGCAAAGGAAATCTATTTTTGACGGTTTATATTAAGATACAGAGACGGTTATACGTACTTATGACTACCGAGAGACTTGTTGTGGAGTTGCATTCACAAGAATGTTAAAGTAAACTTTATGCTCCCAAGTTAAAATAAGTAATGCGAAGCTCAATATCTGCATGTTTCAGTCAACGATTTAGTATTTTAAGTTCGATGCTGAATGTTATGCTTTATGACAAGCAATTCCTTTTAGGGTTGACTTAATTGCTGAAATAATGTAATTGATTTTTAGTTAATCCATATAAAGATTCAAGCGATAACTTGGTATATGGGAAATAAATTTCACTTTGCGATAGACGAATGACACGTAATTTGCTGCATCTTGAAAAATATCGACATGTTGACACGCATAAAATGCAGATCAATGTGTGGGGGTGGCTTAGCTTTACCTGTATGGTGATGTCAACATTTATCATATATTTATCTATGTTCATGTTAGCGCATGAATATGAGGAATTTCATGCGTAATTTTGATGAAAGATGTGTGTAAAATGTTTATGGATTATGCATGTAGAACTGACATTTGTGTTTCAACTATGAAGCATGAAACAACATTTTAACTTATTTTTCACATACATTGCAGAAAACCATGCTGTTTTACTAGTAAGAAATGGATTACTATTAAAAGTATCTAACATTAAACCATCACTACATGAAGTGCAAATCAATTTAGAATATTGACAAAGTTTATACTTTGTTGTCTAGTTAAGCAGTTAAAGTAGTTGAAACAGCCTTGAAAATAGATTATATAACGTTAGATTTCATGACAATTTTATTTAGTTTTACAGAGTTAAATGTCTGTGGGAGTGTCTTGCACCACATTGTGTGGGAGATGAGTACTTTGGTTTGAGATAATTTTACAAAACTTTAATGACAGCATCCCCATTTTTTCTGTCAGAGAATGAAGTGATATTTTTTGAAAACTATCGTAACTTAATCACGGCAAACGTAGCTACATGCATGATGATTATTTCGCATAAATGGAAAGACAGTTTTATTAGCTTTACTTGTAGTGTTACAAATATGCATAGTAATGAGACAATGACAAAGCAATTATATGCTTGATAATTTCTTCTAGAACTATTTTATGTACATTAAACAATTTTCACAGCATTCGCAATCTAGTCTTGAGAAAATTTTTCATGAAATTGATGTGATGATTATATAAATGTTTAGGTTTTAGAAGTAACATAGCTTCTTCTAAAAGTACTGATTTGTTACTAATATTATAGAGACGTGTAACTATAAAAATAGTGTGTGTTATACATACGTTGCTTCGGTGCTTTTGTGTCCTCTGGTGATTTTGCCTCTGCCATTTTTATGCTTGCGAAGCTTTTTTTTTCAAATCGGGCTTTCACCGACTCTCATTTGTTGCATGTGTGGTCATTATTCATAATCCGATACCCCAAGTCAATATATTCGCGAGACACCGTCGGCTGACGTAATTTGTAGGATTTCCGTCTAACTTGAATGATTACGTTCATAGCGAACATGATACTCGATATTTTTCAAACGAAATAAGGAGAGCCGGAAAAATTACAAAAATTAAGGAAACAAAACTAATATTGGACAGTTCCTTTACGCATTGGGATACTTTTACCCAAACAGTATCTTTTCATTGGCATTGGATTAATTCTTCCACGAAGGCATTGTTCAAACATTTCTTGTTATTTTTTTTACCTGAAGAGCTAAAAAGATCACGTTGTATTATAGATATTTTCGTTCATTTTACAGTTTCGTTTCGAAGAATGAAGTGTATAGACGATTTCAATCGTTCTGAGGAGATAGTATCTTTATGTTAAGGAGAATATTACAGCTATTCATATATGTACGTTAAAAGTAGTTGAGTGCTGATTCACAGGATTTTCAAGTCAGTTGTTGACATAAAATAAACATTGACTTACAAATCGAGTGGATAGCCATTTCATTAGTTTTTGCAAATTTCGTTGCTGTAAACATGTTTTCACTTGTTGGTTGTTGTACTTCTGTAATTATTCGTTCACTCTTAATTATGACGATAGTTACTAGAACATATATATAGGTCTACAAGTTATTGTTGAGAAATGATTCCCTGCAAAGAAACGGATGTAGCGCACGTTAAACAGCTCATTCTTGAATAGTTTTACATTAATTTATCCCAATTATATTGGTCAGAGATTATTCTTTAGAAGTTGACGTTGTGAAATAATTTTAAAATTTCAAATTGAACTGCTATAGGATGTTTATTTGATTCGTCACTGGGTTTGGATAGTCTAAGCTGCTTACACGTTTTCTGGCAAAGCTTTATCTCGATGATAGCGCATTCTTTCCAATTTGTCATGTAATTGTTACGTAAATAAAATGGCGAGTATCTTAACATTCCTGACTCATGTCTAAGGCAACTGATAAACGATAGTCAGTCGTGAATTAACGAGAAGAAAAATTTAACAAAGAAAAGTCGTTTTATTCAAAAAACGTCTCGATTTCTTAGTTCATGCCGTATTTAATCTTTTGAATATTTGTTGGGGAAGTTGATTGTAATAGGTAACTTGCCTTTTTATACTATTACTTCATTATTTGTTGTTTTGAGTTATAACGTGTGAAGCAAAAATAGCCTAGCAGCGACTGCTTTGCTGTAGAAACGTATTGCAAACATTCCATATAGAGTTACAAGGTGTTTTAGTATCGCCCGGTAGCTTCCCAGATGTAGCTTCCCAGATGTGAGTACGGTATGACTATGAGAACGTTCACCTTGTCCCTGGTATTTAGAAACTGCAGCGGTGAATAATATTAAAACATTACTTTTATGGTTGATGATTATTCATATTGAATAAATTTTGTGTTACGTTTGTATCGTTGTTGATATGTCAAAAAAGTTGCAACCTTGATACTGCTGTAATACGTTACGCAATAGACCAGTTACGCACATCTAGAGATAGAACAGTGTTCGAACACGTGGTGTGGTCGTGTGTATGCTGGTGAGCGCATACATCGATAATTGGTCGTGACGTCAATTATCACCCCCGTTCATTTTTTCAAAGCCTAGTGTAATTTTATCAACATTTCCACGCAAAAGCGTAGTAGTTAATTGCTCCCGATTATTGTTTTGTTTTTGAAGTGGTACATGTATTGTGTGATTGCCGCTGATAAACGACTTAAACAGGAGCTGAATGTGAGAAGTCGGAAACGGGCGACTTCCACTTCGGATCAAATGCAGATGAAAATGATAAGACAATGCAGGAAGTTTTAAAAGGGCTTCGTTGTGTCTGATTATGCTCGGAGAGATAATTGGAATTATTGGGCGATTACAAACATGCTTTGTATCAACTAGTATAAGTAGTAATAGAAAACAACTACTTTGTATCACAAAATTCTCACAGTATCACATTAACAATGAATTACTTTTTGATTAATCGTAGCTCAGTTTTGTCATTCATTCGACCGACTCCAACTTGCAAAGGCCGAACAGCAAGGAGTATGTTTGTGGTAATAAGCGCCATGCTTATAACACCCTCGTACATTAGCGTGGTAAGAACAATGATTTAGATCCCAATCTTCTAGATCTCTTACTACCGTGTCAAGGTGAGCAAGGATGTCATCTTGAAAGATGGCAAAATCAAAATGAAAAGGCAATTAAAACAAAGTTTAAAAAACTCATCCTATCAAATATTTCAAGAATTAAACCTAGACTATCAACTTTGTGACTGTCTATCAAGTATCAACTCAGCAAAAGAAGATATTAGTCGTAATATCGTCAGTTTTACCACATTTCAAGATGGCGGCTTGCCTCACTCATTACTATCAGAGCCCTCTATAACGGAGTCAGATATCTAGTAGATTGGGTTCAAGGTCATTGGTTAACAATGATTCAAAGAATCATCGATTTCGGTCTGTGGTCTTTACAAGAACGAATCACGTGCACAGATAGTCATCGTTGTAATCTTAAATTAAAATTTATGGTCTATTCGATGACCTAGAATCCAATCTAGATAGCTGATTCCGCTGAAATTCCATAGTTACGAGTGAGGCAAGCCGCCATCTTGAAAGGTGGCAAAACTGACGATATTTAAGGCTAATATCTGCTTTTCCTGAGCTAATAGACAGTTGCAAAGTTGATAGTCTAGGTTTGATTTTCAAAATGTTTGATAGGATTGAGTTTTAAACCTTCTTTCAGCTGATTTTCATTTTTGTTTTGCTTTTGCCACCCTTTCAAGATGACATCCTTGTCTCACCTTAACACGGTAGTTAGACATCTAGAGGATTGAGAGCTAAATCATTTGTCTTTGAATTCAGCGCTGATGATGAACGCAGATTTTAGCAAGTACATGACAAAGGTTATTTAAAGTACATTCATTGTTACAGTCAAACTATTAAAAAACACTTCTCCATTCAATTCATATGCAGCAAATATATATTATACACGAAAATTGCTTGTTATACTTATATGCTGGACAATGAAGAGAATTTGTATTTGAATGTCAATTTTTCAATTGCTTTTTATATTCGCATTATGAACTTAAAGAATGTGTGTCGACCAAGATGCATTTCGCGTTAATCACAGCGTGTCGGCCATTTTGAGTGTCGAGAAAATGGCGGATTTTGTTATTGCAGCCTATGCAAGTTAGTCAAACGATAATAATTGATGTAAAATAAGGTTTTAGTCAATTTGCTAACTTTCAAATAAAGTTGGCGACGTTGGTGACGAAATTGAATTCAGTGTTCCGCAAGCTCAAAAGTAACGATGTAAACATGAACAAAAGTGCTCAACGTATCTTGGTTCACACATTCTTTAAGCTTGAACTAGTTTTTTATTAAACCACCGAGTGAATGTCCCTAAATGATCTCGTACTTTAATTTGTTAAAGTCATGTGTCAGTAATGATTTTCGTAGCTTTTTTATGCCACTTCAAGTACCAACAAATAATTCCTACTGTCGTACATATGTATGACGTGTGCGTCGACAATAAAAACCGTAGCCTTGGTATCGCAACGAGATTTACGTATTGCTGTTATAAATTCCGCAATTCGATAAAATGAATAAATCCAAATCCATAATATTTCAGTGTTGCCATAAATGAAAATGTTTTTCACCAGATCAAAGTGGAAGCTCATTCGACCGAGTCCGGTTAAAAAATATATGATACGTGATCACACAGGTGCTAACCATATTTAAAATAAAATGCGTTCTTGTGTCCTAGGACCAGTGATCAAGTTTTTTGTCTCGCAAAATCTCCTTGGGCAGTTCTCATTTTTAAGACGAATCAGTTAACGCTTGGAAATTTTCGGTGACGTATTTTCGGGAATCAGCTGAGTCTAATAAAGAGTTCACTGTAATGTCGTCGATGTCTGTTGGAGGTATGAGGTTTTGTCTGTTATGATTGGTCATGACGGATTTTGAGTAGTCAACTGAGTCCAATAAAGAATTCACTGTAATGTCGTCATCATCATTCATCAGGGATATTGAATAAGAATCATTTCTTTGATCGTCCATACTAGAGGAACTACTTTCACTAGAAAACGACGAGGAGCTTTGTACTCGAGGGCGAAAGCACTTCCATGAACGGGATTGGTCATCCGATGATTGACGTTTCTTTACGTCAACCTCCGAACTTTTCAGACAGTCAAAAAGATCGTTTCTATTCGTTGAAATCATGTCTTTATCGGTGTTCTCGTTTGGTAATTCAGCTTTTTGTCCACACCCGTCCATCTCGTATGGTATGGAAAGAAACTTATAGACGCGATGGTAGCCCTTTATCTATAAAACGAGTAAAGTATTTGTAATAGTTTCACGTTTCGTGATGAGAGGTGTTTGAAGCTTCAGTTAGCAAGAAAAACAGTTCGACGTACATGTGCGTCAATCTTACGAGAAAACATTCATAACAATCAATCAGAAAAATCTTTGAACATGCTGATCATGTTAGTCGACTGGCTGGTCAACTTTTAAAGAGTTGTCAGGACAAGAACCTCAACAAAGAATATGTTTGATGTGTGTTGAAATCTCTAATGGCAATTATTTGAAGTGTTCGTCATTTTGGTTATTTTTGGCGTGTAAAGATCATTGAGTGTTTTTTTAGTAATTTAGACATGTATTTTGCATAAACACCATTCATAAGCAAACTGATGGCTTCATACAATTTGACTTGATACTCTTTGGTGATGGCATTCTTGGAATTGATAAATTCAAGAAAGTGTCAAATGCGCAATTAGACCAGCATGTATAAAGCGTACTAAAATTATTGTTGTGCGAAAGGTAAGAATTCTTGGGAATTCACTTCAATATGACTTAACTTTGTATCAACCTTCGTCATACACACCATGGCAACAATGAAAATTTACACACTTATAAACTCACACGCTTAAATAAACACTTGAAGAAGTACACACTTGAATTTGGAGCTCGTTCATTGTTAGACATACCTTTTTGAGCAATCCTCTATCATAACAGGTTCTCATGGCTCGAAATAGCTTGAACTGGTCCATTTTTGGTCGATTCTTTACAGTTCCCCACAACTTGGCAAGTTCTTCCGTATCGTTAATTGAGAATAATCTTTCTTCCTTATTCGTCCATTCTATCACATGTTTACACTCCTCATCTTCTAACAGTCCGTACAAAAACTCCCACAAATACGGCGATTTTCTGCTGCTGTTACGTTTACTTTCTATATGCACAATAATAAAACAATTATTTACTCGTTCTCATTGAAAATCTACTCTAGATGTTTATGAAGTAATTCAACGCCCCTCCCTCCCTCATCTCTCGTGTGTTCCACCACTATCATTTTAAGTTTCTTAATCATTTGAAGAATGTTGGATTAGAGGCGACAGATACCCTTCGTGAGTCAAAACTAAAGCTAGATTAGGTTCCATTGGTTTAAGCTATACCTAATGAATTAATGAGAGATGTCCAAAATCAAGTTGACTCTGTGATTAAAAGAAAAAGTTAAGTCCTTACAAACTGGGAGTCTTAAATTTCATATGGTCGTTTTATGTAGTTTTATTTGTTTAATGTTTATGTTTGCATTTGTAAATTTATCATGACTGGTAGATATTAGGTTCTTGTAAGATGACATAAAAGAATTTAATGCAGAAGTCAACATGTAAGAATGCTTGATAACAACAATAAATTTAATCATGATAAATGATCCATAGATGAATGGTATTCTGTGGAAAATCATATTTTTCTTTTCATTTTCTCCAACTATACACGAAAGGAATCAACACTTAACTTGTCATGCTTTAAGTAATCTTTGCGTTTGGCTTTTCAATTACAAATATAATCTTCAAAAGCTATTGCTATATGATGCATTTCAATTGCCACTGTAGGGCCTCGTAAACCTATAAAGATATTTTTTTATTTTTAATGTTGTCGAGCCTTCCATGCAATGCAAAGTTAACACAAGACAACCTTAATGGGGTCCTTTGATTTCAAAACGAACGTAAGTTTCTCAGTCAAGGAGGAGTTGAACTCTCTTAAATAAGCAAAATGAAATATATTCCTGACATAAATCTTGCTTCTCATTGTACTTGTATGTACTTAATGAGAATATTTCTGAACTTCCGTTTGAACAAATTTTCTTGTGTGAAAGGAAGGTATACTCTTAGATTGACATGAAAAAAGATATACTATGTTATAAATGTATTATGGCAATAGCAGATATAATGTTCGTTATAATAAATTACCACAGCTCATTTTGAAATGTAGCTACACACATTTATACCTTGGTCATATTAATTAGTGCAATTGAATTTGTTTATATTTACGACAACTAACATTGTTGAGAAGATATTTTGCTTGACTTGAAAATAGACTTGCCGTGTTTTGTCCAACACTGTGAATGAAGTAGCTACAGTTATTGGCCATTATTGACGAAAAATGGCGCCGGTAAATTTTGTTGTTTCTGTACGTGTTGCACGTGAATGCTGGTGTAAATACATTGACGAGGTCGAACAAGGTATATATGCATTGTTTATCATAACTTTATCGCTCTTCTCCCACTGTTAGGTGAAAGAGATGCAACTGTAGGATTATGTATATAATGTATGGTATAGATACAAGAAAGTACTGTGCCTATTACCTTTTAAAAAACGTTCTGTTTCAGTTTTTACCAGCAAATTGACAAGCAAGATATAATGGATACTGGTTAGATTTATAAGTACACAGAAAATTCACTTACTTTTAGCTTGGGCCATTTTTCTTCAGACATTAACATTTCATTTGCCACGTTGTACTGGTATGATCTTATCTATCGTTTCTGTTCTTGTATCGGTGATAGCTGCTCTATACATATTCCGCAGCAGCATCTACGCCAACGCACGAGCAAATTTTCGGAAGAAAATACCAAGCATACATAGCTACATCATCGTCATTAAACGTTTGCCGATGCCCTATCTTGTTTCTTTTGCAGCTCATATATGTCGATAATTACAATAATATTCAATGCATTATTGTTTCTACCACAAAGGAAGTCGAATTTTACGGGTAAGTCACGTCCCACTCTTATCTTCATTCGTATTCCTGCCTATTTGTGCTAAAAAAAGATGAAAAGGACTTTGTTTTTTTCAGAATCCGGTCGACTTGTACAATTTGTACTGTAGGGCATTTATCTTCGAATGCTCTCAGTCTGTGCAAGTAGAAATAGCCAGCTTGATTCGAAGACATCCAAAGACATTCTATACAATACAGGAAAACTTTGCAGATGTATACGATGCACTGTTCGGATAAGACATCCGTTTCTGTTTGAATTGCCGTATTTTAATGTCATTAGATGCTAAAAATGAATGGAATATTTTCAGTGCGAAATTGCACGCACATCTAAAGTCAGCGGATGGAGACAAGTCAAACGTGTAAAGATCTAGAGTATTTGGTGTAATTAGTATCGACTTCCTGTCTTAAAACAAACTCTCTACAATCAGGGGTAGATTTTGAGAGTTTTTGGATTTCGTATGAAGAAGTTGTTCTTAAGACACATGCAGAAGCATCGCTCCAGTTGACATGATGTTCTCATTGAATGTCATCATTTGAAATTCACGTAAGGGTGGCGACAAGCTTGTTTAGAGCTTCAACGGTACTTTCAAAACACACTTTTGTGTAGAATTGTATCTTCAGGCAGTTAATACCATATAAATGTACAGCTGCAAGAGTAAATAAAAAACCTGAAATACTGATCTCTGTATCTTAAGTAGCTATGTAGCACGCTCTATGAAAAAAGATTTTAAGGAAATTTAGCACTCCATAGCTATAGACTTCCTATATCTTAAACCATCGATTTAAAACAAATCCATTGTCGGGCGTTAGCATTCGTAGCTCAAAATTCGAAATTCGTCGACCATATATTTCAGTTCTAGAACTATGTATGCGTTAGCTTTTATAAAAACGTGTATTTCAATGATTAAGAACATTAAGTAGTTGGAAGGTCCAAATGGTACTATGTATGCATGCTATGCATTCATCATAATTCGAATTTAAGTTCGTTCTCATTCTTTTGATCAGTTGTACAGAGATAGCTTAACTAGATTTATGCATACATGCATCCGAGAAAGTTTATCTCGTTTAGCATGATGTCGTGAAAGGGAAAATCCCTTTGCTTTGATTTGCAGCACAAAAAGCCTTTGCATGATATATACAGAAAACAAAATGTCTTTGTGTGTAAAATATGTTATCATCAAACACAGCGTGTATCAATAATATAATAATTTGAAGTAAAGTCGAAAGAATGCCTTGGTAAAATTTGGACCAAGAAATAATATTAATTAATTTCGGTTCTCAATCGAAACAAAAAATTAAGCCCCTTGTAGCGCTACCTTCCTGCGCTACTGACGTACGTGTCTTTGTCTTGTTCACTATGTGGGCGAGTTTTCAACATCCCAAAGATTTGCAACTTCAAGATCCAAATCTACGAATTCCTTCAATTTCATTTATAAAGTTTGGAAAACGAGCGCGTTCCTTCTCTTCCAGCGCGTGCATCTTCGAACAATCCAGCCAGCGGATGAAGATAGTTATCACACTTGTAACATTTTACAGTCGCTTTTTGTATTCAGTACCCACTTCCTGATATTTCAGATATTTTAAACTCTCCAAAGACGAAGCATATTTCAGGAATATATTGAAGTGCCTATACTAGTGTCAGGAAAATAACTTCTTTAGATGATTTTAAGAAAATTTGCAACATATTTAATAGGTCGAAAATTTCATCTTAATGGACTTTTTTGGCCTAGAAGTAGGAGACTCTGTACCGGATGTGACGTAATTAGGAGAACAAATTCGCTGCGTAAAATATCAACAGCGTATAATATTGTGAAACTGCGTATAATATTATCACCCCGTTCATTTTTTCGAAGCCAAGTGTAATTTCATCAACATTTCCACGCAAAATCGTAGTAGGTAATTGCTCCCGATTATTGTTTTGTTTTTGAAGTGGTGCATGTATTGTGTGATTGCCGCTGATAAACGACTTAAAGAGGAGCTGAATGTGAGAAGTGGGAAACGGGCGACTTCCACTTTGGATCAAATGCAGATGAAAATTACAAGACAATGGCAGACAGTTTTAAAAGGGTTTCGCTGTGTCTGATTATGCTCGGAATGATAATTGGAATTATTGGTGAATTACAAACATGCTTTGTATCAACTAGTATAAGTTGTAATAGAAAACAACTACTTTGTATCACAAAATTCTCACAGTATCACATTAACAATGAATTACGTTTTGATTAATCGTAGCTCATTTTTATCATTCATTCGACCGACTCCAACTTGCAAAGACCGAACAGCAAGGAGTATGTTTGTGTTAATGGCGCCATGGTTACAACACCCCCTCGTACATTAGCGTGGTAACAACAATGATTTAGATCCCAATCTTCTAGATGTCTTACTACCGTGTCAAGGTGAGCAAGGATGTCATCTTGAAAGATGGCAAAATCAAAATGAAAAGGCAATTAAAACAAAGTTTAAAAAACTCATCCTATCAAATATTTCAAGAATTAAACCTAGACTATCAACTTTGTGACTGTCTATCAAGTATCAACTCAGCAAAAGAAGATATTAGTCGTAATATCGTCAGTTTTACCACATTTCAAGATGGCGGCTTGCCTCACTCATTACTATCAGAGCCCTCTATAACGGAGTCAGATGGTTAGCACTATTTTCCACCCAGCAAACCGCCCTTTACTTTGAAATATAATATTTTACACAATATAATATTTTACACAATGTAATATTTTACACAATATAATATTTTATATAATATTTTACACAATCGTCGAAAAACGACATATTTTCCAGCCTGGATTATAAGTTTATAACTTAAGGTGGTTGCATGAAAATTTATACTGCAACATTTATCTGTAAATATTTTCATATGTTGATATTAAAAACTGTATTATAAAAATATAAAATTACTCGCCATCTCAAAACGACCTAGCACCAGTGCATGCATGGTTTCCTTTTAGCTTTTGGTTCTTTCCCATTAGCCGCCATCTTTAATTTATTTCCGATTGTGTAAAGTAAAGGGCGGTTTGCTGGGTGGAAAATAGTGCTAACCGAGTCAGATATCTAGTAGATTGGGTTCAAGGTCATTGGGTAACAATGATTCAAAGAATCATCGATTTCGGTCTGTAGTCTTTACAAGAACGAATCACGTACACAGATAGTCATCGTTGTAATCTTAAATTAAAATTTATGGTCTATTCGATGACCTAGAATCCAATCTAGATAGCTGATTCCGCTGAAATTCCATAGTTACGAGTGAGGCAAGCCGCCATCTTGAAAGGTGGCAAAACTGACGATATTTAAGGCTAATATCTGCTTTTCCTGAGCTAATAGACAGTTGCAAAGTTGATAGTCTAGGTTTGATTTTCAAAATGTTTGATAGGATTGAGTTTTAAACCTTCTTTCAGCTGATTTTTCATTTTGTGTTTTGCTTTTTTGCCACCCTTTCAAGATGACATCCTTGTCTCACCTTGACACGGTAGTTAGACATCTAGAGGATTGAGAGCTAAATCATTTGTCTTTGAATTCAGCGCTGATGATGAACGCAGATTTTAGCAAGTACATGACAAAGGTTATTTAAAGTACATTCATTGTTACAGTCAAACTATTAAAAAACACTTCTCCATTCAATTCATATGCAGCAAATATATATTATACACGAAAATTTCTTGTTATACTTATATGCTGGACAATGAAGAGAATTTGTATTTGAATGTCAATTTTTTCAATTGCTTTTTATATTCGCATTATGAACTTAAAGAATGTGTGTCGACCAAGATGCATTTCGCGTTAATCACAGCGTGTCGGCCATTTTGAGTGTCGAGAAAATGGCGGATTTTGTTATTGCAGCCTATGCAAGTTAGTCAAACGATAATAATTGATGTAAAATAAGGTTTTAGTCAATTTGCTAACTTTCAAATAAAGTTGGCGACGTTGGTGACGAAATTGAATTCAGTGTTCCGCAAGCTCAAAAGTAACGATGTAAACATGAACAAAAGTGCTCAACGTATCTTGGTTCACACATTCTTTAAGCTTGAACTAGTTTTTTATTAAACCACCGAGTGAATGTCCCTAAATGATCTCGTACTTTAATTTGTTAAAGTCATGTGTCAGTAATGATTTTCGTAGCTTTTTATGCCACTTCAAGTACCAACAAATAATTCCTACTGTCGTACATATGTATGACGTGTGCGTCGACAATAAAAACCGTAGCCTTGGTATCGCAACGAGATTTACGTATTGCTGTTATAAATTCCTCAATTCGATAAAATGAATAAATCCAAATCCATAATATTTCAGTGTTGCCATAAATGAAAATGTTTTTCACCAGATCAAAGTGGAAGCTCATTCGACCGAGTCCGGTTAAAAAATATATGATACGTGATCACACAGGTGCTAACCATATTTAAAATAAAATGCGTTCTTGTGTCGTAGGACCAGTGATCAAGTTTTTGTCTCGCAAAATCTCCTTGGGCAGTTCTCATTTTTAAGACGAATCAGTTAACGCTTGGAAATTTTCGGTAACGTATTTTCGGGAATCAGCTGAGTCTAATAAAGAGTTCACTGTAATGTCGTCGATGTCTGTTGGAGGTATGAGGTTTTGTCTGTTATGATTGGTCATGACGGATTTTGAGTAGTCAACTGAGTCCAATAAAGAATTCACTGTAATGTCGTCATCATCATTCATCAGGGATATTGAATAAGAATCATTTCTTTGATCGTCCATACTAGAGGAACTACTTTCACTAGAAAACGACGAGGAGCTTTGTACTCGAGGGCGAAAGCACTTCCATGAACGGGATTGGTCTTCCGATGATTGACGTTTCTTTACGTCAACCTCCGAACTTTTCAGATGGTCAAAAAGATCGTTTGTATTCGTTGAAATCATGTCTTTATCGGTGTTCTCGTTTGGTAATTCAGCTTTTTGTCCACACCCGTCCATCTCGTATGGTATAGAAAGAAACTTATAGACGCGATGGTAGCCCTTTATCTGTAAAACGAGTAAAGCATTTGTAATAGTTTCACGTTTCGTAATGATAGGTGTTTGAAGCTTCACTTGGCAAGAAAAACAGTTCGACGTACATGTGCGTCAATCTTACGAGAAAACATTCATAACAATCAATCAGAAAAATCTTTGAACATGCTGATCATGTTAGTCGACTGGCTGGTCAACTTTTAAAGAGTTGTCAGGACAAGAACCTCAACAAAGAATATGTTTGATGTGTGTTGAAATCTCTAATGGCAATTATTTGAAGTGTTCGTCATTTTGGTTATTTTGGCGTGTAAAGATCATTGAGTGTTTTTAGTAATTTAGACATGTATTTTGCATAAACACCATTCATAAGCAAACTGATGGCTTCATACAATTTGACTTGATACTCTTTGGTGATGGCATTCTTGGAATTGATAAATTCAAGAAAGTGTCAAATGCGCAATTAGACCAGCATGTATAAAGCGTACTAAAATTATTGTTGTGCGAAAGGTAAGAATTCTTGGGAATTCACTTCAATATGACTTAACTTTGTATCAACCTTCGTCATACACACCATGGCAACAATGAAAATTTACACACTTATAAACTCACACGCTTAAATAAACACTTGAAGAAGTACACACTTGAATTTGGAGCTCGTTCATTGTTAGACATACCTTTTTGAGCAATCCTCTATCATAATAGGTTCTCATGTCTCGAAATAACTTGAATTGGTCCATTTTTGGTCGATTCTTTACAGTTCCCCACAGCTTGGCAAGTTCTTCCGCATCGTTGATTGAGTATAATCTTTCTTCCTTATTCGTCCATTCTATCACATGTTTACACTCCTCATCTTCTAACAGTCCGTACAAAAACTCCCACAAATACAGCGATTTTCTGCTGCTGTTACGTTTACTTTCTATATGCACAATAATAAAACAATTATTTACTCGTTCTTATTGAAAAATCTACTCTAGATGTTTATGAAGTAATTCAATGTTGGATTAGAGGCGACAGATACCCTTCGTGAGTCAAAACTAAAGCTAGATTAGGTTCCATTGGTTTAAGCTATACCTAATGAATTAATGAGAGATGTCCAAAATCAAGTTGACTCTGTGATTAAAAGAAAAAGTTAAGTCCTTACAAACTGGGAGTCTTAAATTTCATATGGTCGTTTTATGTAGTTTTATTTGTTTAATGTTTATGTTTGCATTTGTAAATTTATCATGACTGGTAGATATTAGGTTCTTGTAAGATGACATAAAAGAATTTAATGCAGAAGTCAACATGTAAGAATGCTTGATAACAACAACAATAAATTTAATCATGATAAATGATCCATAGATGAATGGTATTCTGTGGAAAATCATATTTTTTCTTTTCATTTTTCTCCAACTATACACGAAAGGAATCAACACTTAACTTGTCATGCTTTAAGTAATCTTTGCGTTTGGCTTTTCAATTACAAATATAATCTTCAAAAGCTATTGCTATATGATGCATTTCAATTGCCACTGTAGGGCCTCGTAAACCTATAAAGATATTTTTTTATTTTTAATGTTGTCGAGCCTTCCATGCAATGCAAAGTTAACACAAGACAACCTTAATGGGGTCCTTTGATTTCAAAACGAACGTAAGTTTCTCAGTCAAGGAGGAGTTGAACTCTCTTAAATAAGCAAAATGAAATATATTCCTGACATAAATCTTGCTTCTCATTGTACTTGTATGTACTTAATGAGAATATTTCTGAACTTCCGTTTGAACAAATTTTCTTGTGTGAAAGGAAGGTATACTCTTAGATTGACATGAAAAAGATATACTATGTTATAAATGTATTATAGCAATAGCAGATATAATGTTCGTTATAATAAATTACCACAGCTCATTTTGAAATGTAGCTACACATTTATACCTTGGTCTTATTAATTAGTGCAATTGAATTTGTTTATATTTACGACAACTAACATTGTTGAGAAGATATTTTGCTTGACTTGAAAATAGACTTGCCGTGTTTTGTCCAACACTGTGAATGAAGTAGCTACAGTTATTGGCCATTATTGACGAAAAATGGCGCCGGGTAAATTTTGTTGTTTCTGTACGTGTTGCACGTGAATGCTGGTGTAAATACATTGACGAGGTCGAACAAAGTAGATATGCATTGTTTTCATAACGTTATCGCTCTTCTCCCACTGTTTGGTGAAAGAGATGCAACTGTAGGATTATGTACATATTGTATGGTATAGATACAAGAAAGCACTGTGCCTTTTACCTTTTAAAAAACTTTCTCTTTCAGTTTTTACCAGCAAATTGACAAGCAAGATGTAATGGATACTGGTTAGATTTATAAGTACACAGAAAATTCACTTACTTTTAGCTTGGGCCATTTTTCTCCAGACATTAACATTTCATTTGCCACGTTGTACTGGTATGATCTTATCTATCGTTTCTGTTCTTGTATCGGTGATAGCTGCTCTATAGATATTCCGCAGCAGCATCTACGCCAACGCACGAGCAAATTTTCGGAAGTAAATACCAAGCATACATAGCTACATCATCGTCATTAAACGTTTGCCGATGCCCTATCTTGTTTCTTTTGCAGCTCATATATGTCGATAATTACAATAATATTCAATGCATTATTGTTTCTACCACAAAGGAAGTCGAATTTTACGGGTCAGTCGCACCCCACTTTTATCTTCATTCGTATTCCTGCCTATTTGTGCTAAAAAAAGATGAAAAGGACTTTGTTTTTTTCAGAATCCGGTCGACTTGTACAATTTGTACTGTAGGGCATTTATCTTCGAATGCTCTCAGTCTGTGCAAGTAGAAATAGGCAGCTTGATTCGAAGACATCCAAAGACATTCTATACAATACAGGAAAACTTTGCAGATGTATACGATGCACTGTTCGGATAAGACATCCGTTTCTGTTTGAATTGCCGTATTTTAATGTCATTAGATGCTAAAAATGAATGGAATATTTTCAGTGCGAAATTGCACGCACATCTAAAGTCAGCGGATGGAGACAAGTCAAACGTGTAAAGATCTAGAGTATTTGGTGTAATTAGTATCGACTTCCTGTCTTAAAACAAACTCTCTACAATCAGGGGTAGATTTTGAGAGTTTTTGGATTTCGTATGAAGAAGTTGTTCTTAAGACACATGCAGAAGCATCGCTCCAGTTGACATGATGTTCTCATTGAATGTCATCATTTGAAATTCACGTAAGGGTGGCGACAAGCTTGTTTAGAGCTTCAACGGTACTTTCAAAACACACTTTTGTGTAGAATTGTATCTTCAGGCAGTTAATACCATATAAATGTACAGCTGCAAGAATAAATAAAAAACCTGAAATAAGTTACTGATCTCTGTATCTTAAGTAGCTATGTAGCACGCTCTATGAAAAAAGATTTTAAGGAAATTTAACACTCCATAGCTATAGACTTCCTATATCTTAAACCATCGATTCAAAACAAATCCATTGTCGGGCGTTAGCATTCGTAGCTCAAAATTCGAAATTCGTCGACCATATATTTCAGTTCTAGAACTATGTATGTGTTAGCTTTTACAAAAACGTGTATTTCAATGATTAAGAACATTAAGTAGTTGGAAGGTCCAAATGGTACTATGTATGCATGCTATGCATTCATCATAATTCGAATTTAAGTTCGTTCTCATTCTTTTGATCAGTTGTACAGAGATAGCTTAACTAGATTTATGCATACATGCATCCGAGAAAGTTTATCTCGTTTAGCATGATGTCGTGAAAGGGAAAATCCCTTTCCTTTGATTTGCAGCACAAAAAGCCTTTGCATGATATATACAGAAAACAAAATGTCTTTGTGTGTAAAATATGTTATCATCAAACACAGCGTGTATCAATAATATAATAATTTGAAGTAAAGTCGAAAGAATGCCTTGGTAAAATTTGGACCAAGAAATAATATTAATTCATTTCGGTTCTCAAACGAAACAAAAAATTAAGCCCCTTGTAGCGCTACCTTCCTGCGCTACTGACGTACGTGTCTTTGTCTTGTTCACTATGTGGGCGAGTTTTCAACATCCCAAAGATTTGCAACTTCAAGATCCAAATCTACGAATTCCTTCAATTTCATTTATAAAGTTTGGAAAACGAGCGCGTTCCTTCTCTTCCAGCGCGTGCATCTTCGAACAATCCAGCCAGCGGATGAAGATAGTTATCACACTTGTAACATTTTACAGTCGCTTTTTGTATTCAGTACCCACTTCCTGATATTTCAGATATTTTAAACTCTCCAAAGACGAAGCATATTTCAGGAATATATTGAAGTGCCTATACTAGTGTCAGGAAAATAACTTCTTTAGATGATTTTAAGAAAATTTGCAACATATTTAATAGGTCGAAAATTTCATCTTAATGGACTTTTTTGGCCTAGAAGTAGGAGACTCTGTACCGGATGTGACGTAATTAGGAGAACAAATTCGCTGCGTAAAATATCAACAGCGTATAATATTGTGAAACTGCGTATAATATTATCACCCCGTTCATTTTTTCGAAGCCAAGTGTAATTTCATCAACATGTAGTAGGTAATTGCTCCCGATTATTGTTTTGTTTTTGAAGTGGTGCATGTATTGTGTGATTGCCGCTGATAAACGACTTAAAGAGGAGCTGAATGTGAGAAGTCGGAAACGGGCGACTTCCACTTTGGATCAAATGCAGATGAAAATCACAAGACAATGGCAGACAGTTTTAAAAGGGTTTCGCTGTGTCTGATTATGCTCGGAATGATAATTGGAATTATTGGTGAATTACAAACATGCTTTGTATCAACTAGTATAAGTTGTAATAGAAAACAACTACTTTGTATCACAAAATTCTCACAGTATCACATTAACAATGAATTACGTTTTGATTAATCGTAGCTCATTTTTATCATTCATTCGACCGACTCCAACTTGCAAAGACCGAACAGCAAGGAGTATGTTTGTGTTAATGGCGCCATGGTTACAACACCCCCTCGTACATTAGCGTGGTAACAACAATGATTTAGATCCCAATCTTCTAGATGTCTTACTACCGTGTCAAGGTGAGCAAGGATGTCATCTTGAAAGATGGCAAAATCAAAATGAAAAGGCAATTAAAACAAAGTTTAAAAAACTCATCCTATCAAATATTTCAAGAATTAAACCTAGACTATCAACTTTGTGACTGTCTATCTATCAACTCAGCAAAAGAAGATATTAGTCGTAATATCGTCAGTTTTACCACATTTCAAGATGGCGGCTTGCCTCACTCATTACTATCAGAGCCCTCTATAACGGAGTCAGATATCTAGTAGATTGGGTTCAAGGTCATTGGGTAACAATGATTCAAAGAATCATCGATTTCGGTCTGTGGTCTTTACAAGAACGAATCACGTGCACAGATAGTCATCGTTGTAATCTTAAATTAAAATTTATGGTCTATTCGATGACCTAGAATCCAATCTAGATAGCTGATTCCGCTGAAATTCCATAGTTACGAGTGAGGCAAGCCGCCATCTTGAAAGGTAAAAACTGACGATATTTAAGGCTAATATCTGCTTTTCCTGAGCTAATAGACAGTTGCAAAGTTGATAGTCTAGGTTTGATTTTCAAAATGTTTGATAGGATTGAGTTTTAAACCTTCTTTCAGCTGATTTTTCATTTTGTGTTTTGCTTTTTGCCACCCTTTCAAGATGACATCCTTGTCTCACCTTGACACGGTAGTTAGACATCTAGAGGATTGAGAGCTAAATCATTTGTCTTTGAATTCAGCGCTGATGATGAACGCAGATTTTAGCAAGTACATGACAAAGGTTATTTAAAGTACATTCATTGTTACAGTCAAACTATTAAAAAACACTTCTCCATTCAATTCATATGCAGCAAATATATATTATACACGAAAATTTCTTGTTATACTTATATGCTGGACAATGAAGAATTTGTATTTGAATGTCAATTTTCAATTGCTTTTATATTCGCATTATGAACTTAAAGAATGTGTGTCGACCAAGATGCATTTCGCGTTAATCACAGCGTGTCGGCCATTTTGAGTGTCGAGAAAATGGCGGATTTTGTTATTGCAGTCTATGCAAGTTAGACAAACGATAATAATTGATGTAAAATAAGGTTTTAGTCAATTTGCTAACTTTCAAATAAAGTTGGCGACGTTGGTGACGAAATTGAATTCAGTGTTCCGCAAGCTCAAAAAGTAACGATGTAAACATGAACAAAAGTGCTCAACGTATCTTGGTTCACACATTCTTTAAGCTTGAACTAGTTTTTTATTAAACCACCGAGTGAATATCCCTAAATGATCTCGTACTTTAATTTGTTAAAGTCATGTGTCAGTAATGATTTTCGTAGCTTTTTATGCCACTTCAAGTACCAACAAATAATTCCTACTGTCCTACATATGTGTGACGTGTGCGTCGACAATAAAAACCGTAGCCTTGGTATCGCAACGAGATTTACGTATTGCTGTTATAAATTCCGCAATTCGAAAAAATGAATAAATCTAAATCCATGATATTTCAGTGTTTCCATAAATGAAAATGTTTTTCACCAGATCAAAGTGGAAGCTCATTTGACCGAGTCCAGTTAAAAAATATATGATACGTGATCACACAGGTGCTAACCATATTTAAAATAAAATGCGTTCTTGTGTCGTAGGACCAGTGATCAAGTTTTTGTCTCGCAAAATCTCCTTGGGCAGTTCTCATTTTTAAGACGAATCAGTTAACGCTTGGAAATTTTCGGTAACGTATTTTCGGGAATCAGCTGAGTCTAATAAAGAGTTCACTGTAATGTCGTCGATGTCTGTTGGAGGTATGAGGTTTTGTCTGTTATGATTGGTCATGACGGATTTTGAGTAGTCAACTGAGTCCAATAAAGAATTCACTGTAATGTCGTCATCATCATTCATCAGGGATATTGAATAAGAATCATTTCTTTGATCGTCCATACTAGAGGAACTACTTTCACTAGAAAACGACGAGGAGCTTTGTACTCGAGGGCGAAAGCACTTCCATGAACGGGATTGGTCTTCCGATGATTGACGTTTCTTCACGTCAACCTCCGAACTTTTCAGATGGTCAAAAAGATCGTTTGTATTCGTTAAAATCATGTCTTTATCGGTGTTCTCGTTTGGTAATTCAGCTTTTTGTCCACACCCGTCCATCTCGTATGGTATGGAAAGAAACTTATAGACACGATGGTAGCCCTTTATCTATAAAACGAGTAAAGTATTTGTAATAGTTTCACGTTTCCTAATGATAGGTGTTTGAAGCTTCAGTTAGCAAGAAAAACAGTTCGATGTACATGTGCATCAATCTTACGAGAAAACATTCATAACAATCAATCAGAAAAAACTTTGAACATGCTGATCATGTTAGTCGACTGGCTGGTCAACTTTTAAAGAGTTGTCAGGACAAGAACCTCAACAAAGAATATGTTTGATGTGTGTTGAAATCTCTAATGGCAATTATTTGAAGTGTTCGTCATTTTGGTTATTTTTGGCGTGTAAAGATCATTGAGTGTTTTTTTAGTAATTTAGACATGTATTTTGCATAAACACCATTCATAAGCAAACTGATGGCTTCATACAATTTGACTTGATACTCTTTGGTGATGGCATTCTTGGAATTGATAAATTCAAGAAAGTGTCAAATGCGCAATTAGACCAGCATGTATAAAGCGTACTAAAATTATTGTTGTGCGAAAGGTAAGAATTCTTGGGAATTCACTTCAATATGACTTAACTTTGTATCAACCTTCGTCATACACACCATGGCAACAATGAAAATTTACACACTTATAAACTCACACGCTTAAATAAACACTTGAAGAAGTACACTTGAATTTGGAGCTCGTTCATTGTTAGACATACCTTTTTGAGCAATCCTCTATCATAATAGGTTCTCATTGCTCGAAATAGCTTGAACTGGTCCATTTTTGGTCGATTCTTTACAGTTCCCCACAACTTGGCAAGTTCTTCCGTATCGTTAATTGAGAATAATCTTTCTTCCTTATTCGTCCATTCTATCACATGTTTACACTCCTCATCTTCTAACAGTCCGTACAAAAACTCCCACAAATACAGCGATTTTCTGCTGCTGTTACGTTTACTTTCTATATGCACAATAATAAAACAATTATTTACTCGTTCTTATTGAAAAATCTACTCTAGATGTTTATGAAGTAATTCAACGCCCCTTCCTCCCTCATCTCTCGTGTGTTCCACGACTATCATTTTAAGTTTCTTAATCATTTGAAGAATGTTGGATTAGAGGCGACAGATACCCTTCGTGAGTCAAAACTAAAGCTAGATTAGGTTCCATTGGTTTAAGCTATACCTAATGAATTAAGAGAGATGTCCAAAATCAAGTTGACTCTGATTAAAAGAAAAAGTTAAGTCCTTACAAACTGGGAGTCTTAAATTTCATATTGTCGTTTTATGTAGTTTTATTTGTTTAATGTTTATGTTTGCATTTGTAAATTTATCATGACTGGTAGATATTAGGTTCTTGTAAGATGACATAAAAGAATTTAATGCAGAAGTCAACATGTAAGAATGCTTGATAACAACAACAATAAATTTAATCATGATAAATGATCCATAGATGAATGGTATTCTGTGGAAAATCATATTTTTTCTTGTCATTTTTCTCCAACTATACATGAAAGGAATCAACACTTAACTTGTCATGCTTTAAGTAATCTTTACGTTTGGCTTTTCAATTACAAATATAATCTTCAAAAGCTATTGCTATATGATGCATTTCAATTGCCACTGTAGGGCCTCGTAAACCTATAAAGATATTTTCTATGTTTAATGTTGTCGAGCCTTCCATGCAATGCAAAGTTAACACAAGACAACCTTAATGGGGTCCTTTGATTTCAAAAAGAACGTAAGTTTCTCAGTCAAGGAGGAGTTGAACTCTCTTAAATAAGCAAAATGAAATATATTCCTGACATAAATCTTGCTTCTCATTGTACTTGTATGTACTTAATGAGAATATTTCTGAACTTCCGTTTGAACAAATTTTCTTGTGTGAAAGGAAGGTATACTCTTAGATTGACATGAAAAAAGATATACTATGTTATACATGTATTATAGCAATAGCAGATATAATGTTGGTTATAATAAATTACCACAGCTCATTTTGAAATGTAGCTACACACATTTATACCTTGGTCTTATTAATTAGTGCAATTGAATTTGTTTATATTTACGACAACTAACATTGTTGAGAAGATATTTTGCTTGACTTGAAAATAGACTTGCCGTGTTTTGTCCAACACTGTGAATGAAGTAGCTACATTTATTGGCCATTATTGACGAAAAATGGCGCCGGCAAGTTTTTGTTGTTTCTGTACGTGTTGCACGTGGATGCTGGTGTAAATACATTGACGAGGTCGAACAAAGTAGATATGCATTGTTTTTCATAACTTTATCGCTCTTCTCCAACTGCTTGGTGAAAGAGATGCAACTATAGGATTATGTACATATTGTATGGTATAGATACAAGAAAGTACTGTGCCTATTACCTTTTAATAAACTTTCTCTTTCAGTTTTTACCAGCAAATTGACAAGCAAGATGTAATGGATACTGGTTAGATTTATAAGTATACAGAAAATTCACTTACTTTTAGCTTGGGCCATTTTGCTCCAGACATTAACATTTCATTTGCCACGTCGTACTGGTATGATCTATCTATCGTTTCTGTTCTTGTATCGGTGATAGCTGCTCTATAGATATTCCGCAGCAGCATCTACGCCAACGCACGAGCAAATTTTCGGAAGAAAATACCAAGCATACATAGCTACATCATCGTCATTAAACGTTTGCCGATGCCCCATCTTGTTTCTTTGGCAGCTCATATATGTCGATAATTACAATAATATTCAATGCATTATTGTTTCTACCACAAAGGAAGTCGAATTTTACGGGTGAGTCGCGTCCCACTTTTATCTTCATTCGTATTCCTGCCTATTTGTGCTAAAAAAAGATGAAAAGGACTTTGTTTTTTTCACAATCCGGTCGACTTGTACAATTTGTACTGTTGGGCATTTATCTTCGAATGCTCTCAGTCTGTGCAAGTAGAAATAGCCAGCTTGATTCGAAGACATCGAAAGACATTCTATACAATACAGGAAAACTTTGCAGATCTATAAGTTGCACTGTTCGGATAAGACATCCGTTTCTGTTTGAATTGCCTTATTTTAATGTCATTATATGCTAAAAAAATGAATGGAATATTTTCAGTGCGAAATTGCACGCACATCTAAAGTCATCGGATGGAGACAAGTCAAACGTATAAAGATCTAGAGTTATTTGGTGTAATTAGTATCGACTTCCTGTCTTAAAACAAACTCTCTACAATCAGGGGTAGATTTGAGAATTTTTGGATTTCGTATAAAGAAGTTGTACTTAAGACACATGCAGAAGCATTGCTCAAGTTGACATGATGTTCTCATTGAATGTCATCATTTGAAATTCACGTAAGGGTGGCGACAAGCTTGTTTAGAGCTTCAATGGTACTTTCAAAATACACTTTTGTGTAGAATTGTATCTTCAGGCAGTTAATACCATATAAATGTACAGCTGCAGGAATAAATAAAAAACCTGAAATAAGTTACTGATCTCTGTATCTTAAGTAGCTATGTAGCACGCTCTATGAAAAAAGATTTTAAGGAAATTTAGCACTCCATAGCTATAGACTTCCTATATCTTAAACCATCGATTTAAAACAAATCCATTGTCGGGCGTTAGCATTCGTAGCTCAAAATTCGAAATTCGTCAACCATATATTTCAGTTCTAGAGCTGTGTATACGTGAGCTTTTATAAAAACGTGTATTTCAATGATTAAGAACATTAAGTAGTTGGAAAGTCCAAATGGTACTATGTATGCATGCTATGCATTCATCATAATTCGAATTTAAGTTCGTTCTCATTTTTTTGGTCAGTTGTACAGAGATAGCTTGCCTAGATTTATGCATACATGCATCCGAGAAAGTTTATCTCGTTTAGCATGATGTCGTGAAAGGGAAAATCCCTTTGCTTTGATTTGCAGCACAAAAAGCCTTTGCATGATATATGTAGAAAACAAAGTGTCTTTGTGTGTAAGATATGTTATCATAAAACACAGCCTTTATCAATAATATAATAATTTGAAGTAAAGTCGTAAGAATGCCTTGGTAAAATTTGGACCAAGAAATAATATTAATTAATTTCGATTCTCAATTGAAACAAAAAATTAAGCCCCTTGTAGCGCTACCTTCCTGCGCTACTGACGTACGTGTCTTTGTCTTGTTCACTATGTGGGCGAGTTTTCAACATCCCAAAGATTTGCAACTTCAAGATCCAAAACTACGAATTCCTTCAATTTCATTTATAAAGTTTGGAAAACGAGCGCGTTCCTTCTCTTACAGCGCGTGCATCTTCGAACAATCTAGCCAGCGGATGAAGATAGTTAACACACTTGTAACATTTTACAGTCGCTTTTTGTAATCAGTACCCACTTTCTGATATTTCAGATATTTTATACTCTCCAAAAACGAAGCATATTTCAGGAATATATTGAAGTGCCTACACTAGTGTCAGGAAAATAACTTCTTTAGATGATTTTAAGAACATTTGCAACATATTTGATAGGTCGAAAATTTCATCTTAATGGACTTTTTGGGCCTAGAAGTAGGAGACTCTGTACCGAATGTGACGTAATCAGGAGAACACATTCGCTGCGTAAAATATAACAGCGTATAATATTGTGAAACTGCGTATAATATTATTACCACCGTTCATTTTTTCAAAGCCAAATGTAATTTTATCAATGTAGTAACTAATTACTCCCGATTATTGTTTTGTTTTTGAAGTGGTACATGTATTGTGTGATTGCCGCTGATAAACGACTTAAAGAGGAGCTGAATGTGAGAAGTCGGAAACGGGCGACTTCCACTTCGGATCAAATGCAGATGAAAATGATAAGACAATGCAGAAAGTTTTAAAAGGGTTTCGTTGTGTCTGATTATGCTCGGAGAGATAATTTGAATTATTGGGGGATTACAAACATGCTTTGTATCAACTAGTATAAGTAGTAATAGAAAACGATTACTTTGTATCACAAAATTCTCACAGTATCACATTAACAATGAATTACTTTTTGATTAATCGTAGCTCAGTTTTGTCATTCATTCGACCGACTCCAACTTGCAAAGGCCGAACAGCAAGGAGTATGTTTGTGGTAATAAGCGCCATGCTTATAACACCCTCGTACATTAGCGTGGTAAGAACAATGATTTAGATCCCAATCTTCTAGATCTCTTACTACCGTGTCAAGGTGAGCAAGGATGTCATCTTGAAAGATGGCAAAAAGCAAAATCAAAATGAAAAGGCAATTAAAACAAAGTTTAAAAAACTCATCCTATCAAATATTTCAAGAATTAAACCTAGACTATCAACTTTGTGACTGTCTATCAACTCAGCAAAAGAAGATATTAGTCGTAAATACCGTCAGTTTCACTACATTTCAAGATGGCGGCTTGCCTCACTCATTACTATACAATATCGGCGGAGTCAGATATCTGGTAGATTGGGTTCAAGGTCATTGGGAAACAATGATTCAAAGAATCATCGATTTCGGTCTGTGGTCTTTACAAGAACGAATCACGTGCACAGATAGTCATCGTTGTAATCTTAAATTAAAATTTATGGTCTATTCGATGACCTAGAATCCAATCTAGATAGCTGATTCCGCTGAAATTCCATAGTTACGAGTAAGGCAGGCCGCCATCTTGAAAGGTGGCAAAACTGACGATATTTAAGGCTAATATCTACTTTTCCTGAGCTAATAGACAGTTGCAAAGTTGATAGTCTAGGTTTGATTTTCAAAATGTTTGATAGGATTGAGATTTTAAACCTTCTTTCAGCTGATTTTTCATTTTGTGTTTTCTTTTTGCCACTTTTCAAGATGACATCCTTGTCTCACCTTGACATGGTACTTAGACATCTAGAGGATTGAGAGCTAAATCATTTGCCTTTGAATTCAGCGCTGATGATGAACGCAAATTTTAGCAAGTACATGACAACGGTCATTTAAAGTACATTCATTGTTACAGTCAATCTATTAAAAAACACCGAAGAAAGTTAAAAAAATTGTCTCCATTCAAATCGTATGCAGCAAATATTATACACGAAAATTTCTTGTTACACTTATATGCTGGACAATGAAGAAAATTTGTATTTCAATTTTTCAATTGCTTTTTATATTCGCATTATGAACTTAAAGAATGTGTGTCGACCAAGATGCATTTCGCGTTAATCACAGCGTGTCGGCCATTTTGAGTGTCGAGAAAATGGCGGATTTTGTTATTGCAGTCTATGCAAGTTAGTCAAACGATAATAATTGATGTAAAATAAGGTTTTAGTTAATTTGCTAACTTTCAAATAAAGTTGACGACGTTGGTGACGAAATTGAATTCGGTGTTCCGCAAGCTCAAAAAGTAACGATGTAAACATGAACAAAAGTGCTCAACGTATCTTGGTTCACACATTCTTTAAGCTTGAACTAGTTTTTTATTAAACCACCGAGTGAATGTCCCTAAATGATCTCGTACTTTAATTTGTTAAAGTCATGTGTCAGTAATGATTTTCGTAGCTTTTTATGCCACTTCAAGTACCAACAAATAATTCCTACTGTCGTACATATGTGTGACGTGTGCGTCGACAATAAAAACCGTAGCCTTGGTATCGCAACGAGATTTACGTATTGCTGTTATAAATTCCGCAATTCGATAAAATGAATAAATCCAAATCCATAATATTTCAGTGTTGCCATAAATGAAAATGTTTTTCACCAGATCAAAGTGGAAGCTCATTCGACCGAGTCCAGTTAAAAAATATATGATACGTGATCACACAGGTGCTAACCATATTTAAAATAAAATGCGTTCTTGTGTCGTAGGACCAGTGATCAAGTTTTTGTCTCGCAAAATCTCCTTGGGCAGTTCTCATTTTTAAGACGAATCAGTTAACGCTTGGAAATTTTCGGTAACGTATTTTCGGGAATCAGCTGAGTCTAATAAAGAGTTCACTGTAATGTCGTCGATGTCTGTTGGAGGTATAAGGTTTTGTCTGTTATGATTGGTCATGACGGATTTTGAGTAGTCAACTGAGTCCAATAAAGAATTCACTGTAATGTCGTCATCATCATTCATCAGGGATATTGAATAAGAATCATTTCTTTGATCGTCCATACTAGAGGAACTACTTTCACTAGAAAACGACGAGGAGCTTTGTACTCGAGGGCGAAAGCACTTCCATGAACGGGATTGGTCTTCCGATGATTGACGTTTCTTTACGTCAACCTCCGAACTTTTCAGACGGTCAAAAAGATCGTTTGTATTCGTTAAAATCATGTCTTTATCGGTGTTCTCGTTTGGTAATTCAGCTTTTTGTCCACACCCGTCCATCTCGTATGGTATGGAAAGAAACTTATAGACACGATGGTAGCCCTTTATCTATAAAACGAGTAAAGCATTTGTAATAGTTTCACGTTTCGTAATGATAGGTGTTTGAAGCTTCACTTGGCAAGAAAAACAGTTCGATGTACATGTGCATCAATCTTACGAGAAAACATTCATAAAAACCAATCAGAAAAAACTTTGAACATGCTGATCATTTTAGTCGACTGGCTGGTCAACTTTTAAAGAGTTGTCAGGACAAGAACCTCAACAAAGAATATGTTTGATGTGTGTTGAAATCTCTAATGGCAATTATTTGAAGTGTTCGTCGTTTTGGTTATTTTTGGCGTGTAAAGATCATTGAGTGTTTTTTTAGTAATTTAGACATGTATTTTGCATAAACACCATTTATAAGCAAACTGATGGCTTCATACAATTTGACTTGATACTCTTTGGTGATGGCATTCTTGGAATTGATAAATTCAAGAAAGTGTCAAATGCGCAATTAGACCAGCATGTATAAAGCGTACTAAAATTATTGTTGTGCGAAAGGTAAGAATTCTTGGGAATTCACTTCAATATGACTTAACTTTGTATCAACCTTCGTCATACACACCATGGCAACAATGAAAATTTACACACTTATAAACTCACACGCTTAAATAAACACTTGAAGAAGTACACTCTTGAATTTGGAGCTTGTTCATTGTTAGACATACCTTTTTGAGCAATCCTCTATCATAATAGGTTCTCATGGCTCGAAATAGCTTGAACTGGTCCATTTTTGGTCGATTCTTTACAATTCCCCACAACTTGGCAAGTTCTTCCGTATCGTTGATTGAGAATAATCTTTCTTCCTTATTCGTCCATTCTATCACATGTTTACACTCCTCATCTTCTAACAGTCCGTACAAAAACTCCCACAAATACAGCGATTTTCTGCTGCTGTTACGTTTACTTTCTATATGCACAATAATAAAACAATTATTTACTCGTTCTCATTGAAAAATCTACTCTAGATGTTTATGAAGTAATTCAACGCCCCACCCCCCCCCTCCCTCATCTATCCTGTGTTCCAAGACTATCATTTTAAGTTTCTTAGTCATTTGAAGAATATTGGATTAGAGGCGACAGCACCCTTCGTGAGTCAAAGCTAAAGCTAGATTAGGTTCCATTGGTTTAAGCTATACCTAATGAATTAATGAGAGATGTCCAAAATCAAGTTGACTCTGTGATTAAAAGAAAAAGTTAAGTCCTTACAAACTAGGCGTCTTAAATTTTTTATAGTCGTTTTATGTAGTTTTATTTGTTTAATGTTTATGTTTGCATTTGTAAATTTATCATGACTGGTAGATATTAAGTTTTTGTAAGATGACATAAAAGAATTTAATGCAGAAGTCAACATGTAAGAATGCTTGATAACAACAACAATAAATTTAATCATGATAAATGATCCATAGATGAATGGTATTCTGTGGAAAATCATATTTTTTCTTGTCATTTTTCTCCAACTATACACGAAAGGAATCAACACTTAACTTGTCATGCTTTAAGTAATCTTTGCGTTTGGCTTTTCAATTACAAATATAATCTTCAAAAGCTATTGCTATATGATGCATTTCAATTGCCACTGTAGGGCCTCGTAAGCCTATAAAGATATTTTTTTATTTTTAATGTTGTCGAGCCTTCCATGCAATGCAAAGTTAACACAAGACAACCTTAATGGGGTCCTTTGATTTCAAAACGAACGTAAGTTTCTCAGTCAAGGAGGAGTTGAACTCTCTTAAATAAGCAAAATGAAATATATTCCTGACATAAATCTTGCTTCTCATTGTACTTGTATGTACTTAATGAGAATATTTCTGAACTTCCGTTTGAACAAGTTTTCTTGTATGAAAGGAAGGTATACTCTTAGATTGACATGAAAAAAGATATACTATGTTATAAATGTATTATAGCAATAGCAGATATAATGTTCGTTATAATAAATTACCACAGCTCATTTTGAAATGTAGCTACACACATTTATACCTTGGTCTTATTAATTAGTGCAATTGAATTTGTTTATATTTACGACAACTAACATTGTTGAGAAGATATTTTGCTTGACTTGAAAATAGACTTGCCGTGTATTGTCCAAAACTGTGAATGAATTAGCTACAGTTATTGGCCATTATTGACGAAAAATGGCGCTGGCAAATTCTTGTTGTTTCTCTACGTGTTGCACGTGGATGCTGGTGTAAATACATTGACGAGGTCGAACAAAGTAGATATGCATTGTTTTTCATAACTTTATCGCTCTTCTCCAACTGTTTGGTGAAAGAGATGCAACTGTAGGATTATGTATATAATGTATGGTATAGATACAAGAAAGTACTGTGCCTATTACCTTTTAAAAAACGTTCTGTTTCAGTTTTTACCAGTATATTGACAAGCAAGATATAATTGATACTGGTTACATTTATAAGTACACAGAAAATCCACTTACTTTTAGCTTGGGCCATTTTGTTCCAGACATTAACATTTCATTTGCCACGTTGTACTGGTATGATCTTATCTATCGTTTCTGTTCTTGTATCGGTGATAGCTGCTCTATAGATATTCCGCAGCAGCATCTACGCCAACGCACGAGCAAATTTTCGGAAGAAAATACCAAGCATACATAGCTACATCATCGTCATTAAACGTTTGCCGATGCCCCATCTTGTTTCTTTTGCAGCTCATATATGTCGATAATTACAATAATATTCAATGCATTATTGTTTCTACCATGAAGGAAGTCGAATTTTACGGGTCAGTCGCGTCCCACTTTTATCTTCATTCGTATTCCTGCCTATTTGTGCTAAAAAAAGATGAAAAGGACTTTGTTTTTTTCAAAATCCGGTCGACTTGTACAATTTGTACTGTAGGGCATTTATCTTCGAATGCTCTCAGTCTGTGCAAGTAGAAATAGCCAGCTTGATTTGAAGACATCCAAAAACATTCTATTACAATACAGGAAAACTTTGCAGATGTATTAGTTGCACTGTTCGGATAAGACATCCGTTTCTGTTTGAATTGCCTTATTTTAATGTCATTATATGCTAAAAAAATGAATGGAATATTTTCAGTGCGAAATTGCACGCACATCTATAGTCAGCGGATGGAGACAAGTCAAACGTGTAAAGATCTAGAGTCATTTGGTGTAATTAGTATCGACTTCCTGTCTTAAAACAAACTCTCTACTATCAGGGGTAGATTTTGAGAATTTTTGGATTTCGTATAAAGAAGTTGTACTTAAGACACATGCAGAAGCATCGCTCCAGTTGACATGATGTTCTCATTGAATGTCATGATTTGAAATTCACGTAAGGGTGGCGACAAGCTTGTTTAGAGCTTCAGTAGTACTTTCAAAATACACTTTTGTGTAGAATTGTATCTTCAGGTAGTTAATACCATATAAATGTACAGCTGCAGGAATAAATAAAAAACCTGAAATAAGTTACTGATCTCTGTATCTTAAGTAGCTATGTAGCACGCTCTATGAAAAAAGATTTTAAGGAAATTTAGCACTCCATAGCTATAGACTTCCTATATCTTAAACCATCGATTTAAAACAAATCCATTGTCGGGCGTTAGCATTCGTAGCTCAAAATTCGAAATTCGTCAACCATATATTTCAGTTCTAGAATTATGTATGTGTGAGCTTTTATTAAAACGTGTATTTCAATGATTAAGAACATTAAGAAGTTGGAAAGTCCAAATGCTGCTATGCATGCTATGCATTCATCATAGTTCGAATTTAAGTTCGTTCTCATTTTTTTGGTCAGTTGTACAAAGATAGCTTAACAAGATTTATGCATACATGCATCCGAGAAGTTTATCTCGTTTAGCATGATGTCGTGAAAGGCAAAATCCCTTCGATTCGCAGCACGAAAAGCCTTTGCATACTATATGCAGAAAACAAAATGTCTTTGTGTGTAAGATATGTTATCATAAAACACAGCGTTTATCAATAATATAATAATTTGAAGTAAAGTCTTAAGAATGCCTTGGTAAAATTTGGACCAAGAAATAATATTAATTAATTTCGGTTCTCAATCGAGACAAAAAATTAAGCCCCTTGCTGCGGGGCGCTAATGACGTGCGTGTCTTTGTCTTGTTCATTATGTGGGCGAGTTTTCAACATCCCAAAGATTTGCAACTTCAGGATCCAAAACTACGAATTCCTTCAATTTCATTTATAAAGTTTGGAAAACGAGCGCGTTCCTTCTTTTCCAGCGCGTGCATCTTCGAACAATCTAGCCAGCGGATGAAGATAGTTAACACACTTGTAACATTTTACAGTCACTTTTTGTTATCAGTACCCACTTCCTGATATTTCAGATATTTTAAACTCTCCAAAGACGAAGCATATTTCAGGAATATATTGAAGTGCCTACACTCGTGTCAGGAAAATAACTTCTTTAGATGATTTAAAGAACATTTTCAACATATTTGATACGTCGAAAATTTCATCTTAATGGACTTTTTGGGCCTAGAAGTAGGAGACTCTGTACCGGATGTGACGTAATCAGGAAAACACATTCGCTGCGTAAAATATTGTGAAATTTTAGTAGGAAATAGCGTCCGACTAGTTTTACTTTTTTAAACATTCATGTTTTACTATAAACCTGTGTCACAATATAGAGAACATACAGTAGAGCCACTCCATTGAATTTTTTTGTGCCACACTTATCTCATTGAGAAATTTTCATCTCCTAATTATCCTCATTGAAAAAATAAGAATGCAATTCCTATTTTTTCTTTACTTAACTATTCTCCATATATCTTTTTTAAACTCTCTATATGTATAATATCAAATTGACTTGATCATGCTTACATTTCATGTATTAATCGATAACAAACAAAACAGTATGTGTTTAAAAAAATTATCTTTAACTCAACCAGAAAGCGAAGAATTCGATTACACTGCCCGATTTGCCCGTCTGAATGCATTATATTTTTTGTATTATAAACTTCATATTGAAAAGTATTCTTGGAATCCACGACTTCGCATTTGCTACCTTTTTAAGTCCGTGTTAATCCATTCTACTTCAGAAAATAAGCTTTTTACGCAGTAGCTAACGTAGATTACTTTTTGAAGATCCATTGCAATCAATAAAACCCAAAATTCGGTCATAAGCCCCACAAAATAACAGGACTCAGTACGAGCAATGAGACGATGTGCAGTTGATATTTTTCTGCTCTCAGTTGAATGTCTTTAACATATTGTTATAGTTATCCAAACGACAGCAAATGCTGCTTGTTATTTGTTTTTGTCGTTTTCTTTTCAAGTTTCCACGTAGCATTGAAATTCTTGCTGTCGAAGTTCAAATGAGTAAAAACGTTTACAAAAAAATGCACGAATCATACCTGCCACTACCGCGAGTTCCAAAATTTGTTTCATCTTGCAGTAATGTAAATGGTGAAAAATATCTATTTTGTAATATGCCTCTAAGGATGAAACATTGTATCATGGATTGCATAAGCCAAATGAGGAACAAGGTTGGGAAAAAAGCACCATATTTAGCATAGACTTATTCAGTTACCCCACCTCACCGATACATCTGCCATGTATTGCAATTAAGGATGAAACTTATGGCCTATTGACCCTCTATATTTTTCAATGTGAGAAAGGTTCTGGCCCCACTTTTGCTAACTATGGTACTGATTAGAGCTGCACCAATCTAATCGATCATCCATTCAGACTCCATGAAAACACTGTGCGGTCTGATTTTTTCGTTGCTTATAAATGTTCTTTCCTTACCCGCATACAAGTATTTACCTCCAATGACCTACAGACGACTACTTACCCTCTATTGACATACACAGACCTACCACTCCTCTAATGACCTACATACTACTATCTTACCCTACCTTACCCTCTATTGACCACAGACGACTACCTTACCCCTCTAATGACCTACATATTACTATCTTACCTCCAATGACCTACAGATGACTACTTACCCCTCTAATGACCTACAGACTACTACCTACCCTCTAATGACCTACAGACTACTACCTACCCTCCAATGACCTACAGACTACTACCTACCCTCCAATGACCTACAGACTACTACCTATCCCTCTATGACCGACCAGACTACTACCTACCCTCCAATGACCAGACTACTATCCTACCCTCCTTTGACCTACAGACCTACACCCTCTACAACCTACATAATACTACCTTACCCTCCAATGACCTACAGACGACTACCTACCCCTCTAATGACCTACACAATATTACCTTACCCTACCCACACTGCCCCTCCAATGACCTACGGACTACCTACCCCTAATGACCTACAGATGACTACTTACCCCTCTACAGACTACTACCTACCCTCCAATGACCTACAGACGCTTACCCTCTACATTACCTACCACAATGCTACCTTACATCAATATATACCTGACTACATACCCCTCCTATGACCTACCGACTACGTACCCCTCCTGAATACTACCTACCCTCCAATGACATACAGACGACTACCACCCTCCAATGACCTGACGACTTTACCCCTCTAATGACCTACACAGACTACTACCTTAACCCTCCAATGCCCTACAGACTACTACCTTACCCTCCAATGACCTACAGACGAGTACTTATCCCTCTAATGACCTACACAGACTACAACCTACCCCTCAATGTTCTACATATATTTATACATATTTTATTAATAAGCAAAATATCACTCTTAATTCGTGAGATGATTTCGTGAAGCTGCTAAAATCGGCCAGCACTAACGGAAGGATGTCGGCTCATGAACGATTTTTGATTGTCAGCTGTCGACAAAAAACATTACGGAAATTTACAAATCTCGCTTGCATGTGACCAAGGGCTGCTTGTACAAAAGCCCATTTAGCTTAATAGTGCATTAACCAAACTATTATAACATATTCATAACATTTACGAACGATTAATGTACGGTTTAAGCTAAGCAGGTTTTGCGTAACTTAGAGTGAAGGCTCTCTGTAGCACGATGTTATAAATGCCTTGGTCGAGGTTATAGTTTGTAGTTTTATCTTCGATTGTTATCCGAAGCAAACGTTTTCAGCAACTTGTTGTTAGGATGTTGCGTTATTCAGCCGGTCTTCCTCGCCACTGTCGTCGTTCACTTCAACCTCGGGACTGCTGCAGCTTTCGGCTTCCACGTAGTACTCTGGTTTCTGTCTACCTGCGTTCAGGCCGATTGGATCATAAGGCAGATGTAGAAATTTGTACACACCAACTCTTCCTTTGACCTGTTACATAAAAAAACGAGAAATGACTCATTGGTCATTCTTGGATATTTTTTAAGGAAATCGGTCGGTTTTGTCCGAGATATTTTAGACTTTATTCTAGTCAATATTGCGTCTCGTTTATAATTTCAACAGTCGTATCCGGCGTTATCAAATACCTTTGAGGATTTATAAATAGATTTTTATTAGATGTTTTCTCTGTGGTTTGCTAACACTCATTAGGTAACACTAAGATGTAATCAACTTCTTTCGGCATCCGACGACAAAAATTTTAAGTAGTTGTATAGTCTTGGTGAAAATATACTTCGTGTACATAGTTGGCAGACATTAGTTATTTGTCTTGCGAGTGTTGAGAGCATTCTTGAATTTGTACTCAATTATGGCTCATCCGTTTTATCGTCTTGCTTCGTTAGATAAACTTCCTTAAACGTGCACAACAAATCTTCAACATACATTCGAGGTTATAGAAAACAAATCTTCGGCTTCACGTTATAAAATAGCGGTCGTAGATAGTTATTGGCAAAATAATTTCCTCGTAATATACAAGTTGTATCAAATTGATGTAAAACAGTCTTTTTTATCACTATCCTGGTTTAATTTTGACATATGGGCTTTATATATTTTGAAAATATTGCGTGCAATTTTTTATGCACCCAAAAGTAGAACCCTTGAAAATTTCAAGTCTCTAAGAGTGCATTGGTGCTCTTAAGAACCTTATTTACATGTGCTTGCAGTGAAATTACTAATCCATTTCATAATGACTGCTGCCATTTTGGACTCTCCCACTTAATTCTATACTAAATCTATATCTAGTGCACTAAATCTATCTCTTAAGCAAAAATATCAGCCAACGATAGACAAAATTATGTGATTTATACTTACATGCATTGATTGTATATTAAATCTTTAATATAATTTACTTTACATCTTTGTAAATTAAATCGTATCCGAACAAGAATATTTGCACTTGTTTTATGCAGTTGAGATTTGATATCCAGTTACAACACGGCATAATGGAGCTGCAAAAATTTATATGACGTCACCACGAGTTTTATTTACAGAACTGCATGCACCAAACTAATACAGCAGTCGAACTTTTGATGTATATGACCTACACTGGCTTAGCAGTCTCGTAATGAAATGGAAATGCAGAGAGCAGAAAATCTCCTGCTATGTATTTCTTTAGTTTGACTTCTATTGAAGAGTCTTCAATCCACTATTTAGACTATAGCGCCACACCCTTCATCCGCCTTCAAATGTCTACAAGCTGTTATTATGTCTATAAGATTTTGCTGCGTGGCTGAGACCAATAATTTCAACAAGCATTTCGAGAATGCTTCGGAAATTTCAGAAAATAGTTACATTAGCTGAACACCGAAAACGAATAACCTCAGTATTGTGATCGTAGACGAAAGCAAACCGACAGCAAGAAATCGTGTTTTCATTTCAAAAAGAAGCACAGCAATGAAGTGCATTTCGAATCATTTTAACATCGAACTTTGGTGATCATTCTTTGCGTTCTACGTGCTGGTCGTTATTTATGTTTACCTGCCTGGCTGCCTTTCATGCAAATTGCAGATCTAATAAAAACTTGCAAATTACCTTTCACTATGAACTAAGAGCGGAAATGGACATGCGCACAAACACTTGCGCAAGATCTTCGCTTACCTTCATTATTAAGTCTCGCTTGTAGTACTGTCTTATAGCGCGTCTTAACTTTGTCTTGTTCATGTTAGGGCGATTTTTCAACATCCCCCAAAGACTTGCGACCTCGTCAGGATCCTGAACCACAAACTCTCTCTCAAATTTATTTGTCCAGTTTATAAAAGGCGCGCACTCCTCGTCTTCCAGCAATCCCACAAGAAATTCCCACAGATACGCTTGGATACGTCTTTTAATGACTTTTCCGTTCTCCATTGTGATACCACTCCACAGTCTTTGAAGTCAGTGTTAGGATTAGAAGTGGCAATACCTTAAATGAGAGAACACTACATGTTACATGTCATGGGTAAAATTTCTTGCAATGCCTAATAGCGATAGCGAGAAAGTTGCTGCAGCCAGTGAGTGCCGAAGCGATATAGTCCTTCTGAAGTTTTTGTTTACGTAGGAATCCATTCAAAATAGATGTGTCTGTGAAATGAAATCTAAAATTGACTGCGAAGTTTTTCTTTGAGCAGTGTAGTGTCTGTGTGATTTGCATATATTATAAGCATTAAATAACTATTCTTTATAAGTGCGGAAAAGTGATCGATTTCAAACAAGATATTTGCTCGGAAAAAATAGTTTGCACAAAGAAATGTTGCAGTAACGTTTGTGAGGTTACTGCAATACTTGGTTAGAGCAGCGAGAATAATTTCGACAAAAAAGTACTCGATCAAATGACTCAATATTTTCGTTTGAAGCTCTTTGTTTGATATTTCAGCGGTAAAGTTGAGTGGCTGTATTATCGTGTTTGTTTGTTGTTTTTCCTACTGTCCTTCAACGTTTGACGCAAGCAAGCTATCTTTAAGGCTACGCGGAGACGATCCATCTGCTCACTAGCTAATTTCTCTGTTTATTTTTATTGATTTTAGGTGGCTCGTCGTTTTTACGCATTTTCACATCACAAGTGCACGGGGGAGATACTTGTACGCGCGCATACTTAATTGATCGAAGTTGTTGATGTAAGTCGAACGAATAACCAGCTGCAGAATGCCCTGTTACATGAGGTACAGAGTCACCCAACTTCATAGTATGTAGACAAAAGGAAAATCAGTTCTCATTTAACTTTCATTAAAGCCAAACCCTGACCCCAGCCCAACCCTACTTCCCTAACATTGCGGAACTAACAAAGGCAAATTCAGCAACACCGCCAAAGATTTTTGCAGGTTCCCTGGTGTTCTGCAAATATACCCTCATACGCTTTCAATATAATCGGTGTTTATACGTATAAAGACGTTGGAAGTAATGTAATATTTTTGTTCGACCTCCTTGAAAATACCGATTGGGTCAGCTTACACACACCATCTCTTGTTTATTGCTGTATGAAACAACGAGCACAAAACAACTCCAAAAAATCTAGTTTCGTGTAGCCTTATTGTAGCAGTGAAATTTCCATGACTGAATCAAATACTCTCATTTAACATGCATAAAGGTATCAACTACATGATTATTTTATTGCAAATCTTTCACATTTACTAACCTTATTGTGTGTGGTGATCGTGACTTGTTCTTACTCAGATGACCAGTTGTTGCTAATGATCCGCAGTGTTATAAACGCAAATACATTTGTAAAGTTCGCGCGCGCGCGTATGCAGGAGGACAATAGGACTTCTGCTCAGTGAAGCAATTTTTTAAGATGCAAATGTCAATTCAATTATATTGTGGTTCGTCCGTTCCGATTGAATGGAGAAAACAGGAAAAGTGTTGTCGACAATGATATTTTTCAGACATGCGTCATAACTCATAAATGATTCTAGAACATGAAAAAGCATGGAACGATACACAAAATTTAATCGGAATGAGTGATGAGCTTGAAATCTTCAGGAATGGAATTTCACTAATTCAGTTGAACTGAAATTGGATTATTGACTGAATGTGTATAAATAAATTCCTAGCTCCATTCAAATTCACGATTTATGAAATTCAAATGTTCATCTTTAATTTATGCACATGGCGTCAATAAAAGCAACTCAGCAAATTTTAGATAGGTACTTTCTTGTAGGCAATAATCACTGTTCGTATCTAGCAATACATCACATCTATTGAATTCTACATAACGTATTACAAAGTCGAGTTATGTAAAACGTAGTCAAAGGGTTTGCTAATTCTGTGAATGTCAATGCAGAACTATCTTTTGGACCGTCTTAAACGAGTTAATGACTATATTATTACTATAGGTACGTACGCATGTAATATTTAAATAAGGCCCGGTTCAAACGTCGCATTTTACATGCGCCGAATCAAATCTGAGTTTTAGTCGACTAAAATAGTTTTATGCGTAGTTTGATTCAGACGTCGAATTTAATAGTCGCATTTATTATAGTTATGCTTCCTCTTTTTCATAGTTTATTCATTTTCTTGTACTAATTTCCTAAAATGGCGAACAGAAAAATGTTGAGTTTATGCATTTCAAATATGATTCGTGTTAATAGGAAAAGACGAATATTGATGCATGTTACAGCAAATAAACTATTAGAAACGAGACGGCAGCTTCTGCAAATTTCCCATGTTTTTCTACCGTTAATTGGTCAAAAAAAAGCCTTCATACGTAGCCCTCCTTATCGATCATGTCGAAGACAAGATAGAAATTCCGGCTGGTGGAAGAAAGTTTGGAGTATTTATTCTGATTCAAAAAAACATTTCGTGTATCTCCAGGAAACTTTCCTTGTAAATATAAATTTTTTGCACTTTAAACAAGTGTATTTTGTTAAACTTGTGCACGAAATACAAGGGCCATTACCATCACTCGCCGCCGCCATGTTTTTGCAACTTTGCGCATGGCATTTAGTATGGAAATAATTGATTTTTGCTTAGCATGTAAAATGCGACGTTTGAATCAACATCGAATTTTCGTCGAATATTCGACTGACTCAGTCGAATATGCGACTAAAGTCGCATTAAATTAAAATCCGTCGAATTTAATTGATTCAAACGTCGCATTTTACATGCACATAATTCTCGCATTTGATTCGGCGCATGTAAAATGCGACGTTTGAACCGGGCCTAAATATTTATATTAAGTGTGAGTGTGGCTCTACAACCAAAGCACCAAAGCCATTATCTTGTCGAATATATTAATATTGAACGGGCTAAGCAAATATATGAATTATTCAGACTCGGTTATCTCCCTCAGGTTCACTTTGGAACCGAATAAGAATTTATCATTTATGTAGCGTCAGTTATAGCCGTATGGGCAATGTCAATGAGCAAAATGTGTGACTGATGATTGGATTTTTTCAAATCAGAAAACTTTTCGAATGAAAACAATTAGCTTACAATAAATATTAAATCGAAATTCAATTTCAAAAGCTGTTTTATCATTAGTACGCCTGCTTTCGTACTTAACTTTGTTAACATGATGTCTCTACTTGGTTTTGTTGTGTTTGAGGTTAGGAAAGTTAGCATATTTGCAAATGGCGGGTGTCACTCCCACTAGACTAAGTTTGTAGACGACCGAGGTTTATTAAATAAACTTGGTATGTGTTCAAATAACTACAGTGACTGAGGGGGGGCAAAGGAGGAATTTACCAATCCAAATTTATTGTTTGCTCCCAGTCCCGCCCTAAGGTAATTTCAACCCGTGGTGTCGCCAGGTTGTTCAGACTGGGGAGGCAAAGTAACCGTCTAATGTGCAAGACTAGAGTGGAGATTCAGAGGCATTCACCCTTAGAGAATTGTATGACTTTATGTTCTCTAAAACGCTATTTCTCACAGGCAGGATTTATGATAATCTATTTCAGAATAGTAGCATTTTTTTAGATGTATCAACAAGTGCATTCAAGTCAAGTCAATCTTTCTGACAACAATGCTTGAAGATTGCTGTTTACTTTGCTATGTGCCTGTTTACAGAAAGCGAATTTTTTATTGCCGTTCGAAGTTGAACTTATTTCATTTCTTCCTTCAATCTCAAAATTGATCATTGAAATAATTGGAGGGCAGTCCCCCCTCAGTTCCCTCCCTGGCGAAGCCACTGATTTCATCTTACAATTGTTCAGTAGGAAACTAAAGGGTTATCTGACAAACTGTAAATCCAAATACTGATCACATAGATCCACACCCATCCCACCCCCACACAAGAAAATAACATTTGACTTTTGAAAGCTCTTGAAAACTTACTTAAACTGGATTTTATGTTCCCTACACGAAACTTGTATTTTTTAATGTATTTTTTCATGCTTTCCCCGATGCAACTCTTGGGCACATTGCGATGTGTTCTATGTTTTTTGCTTTAGTTTATGCCATGTCGCCGATTGCAACAGACGTTTTATATGCATGAAAATTGTGTCATTGAAGGTGTCGCCTTCGATAAATTAATTTACATTTTATATTAAAGTGCAATTAACAATCATCTGCTCTTGCAGGTCAAGTATAGTTTGTCTGTTGTCGACCAATCGTTAATCGAGTTATTCAGCATAGTAAAGTGCATAGCACGAATGTACACAGTAATATATGCTTTTGATAAGGATCGACTTCCGTCGTACGATTTTTTAATGGTTGACCGTGAATGATCGTTCCGACGTTCAATCCAGACATCATGTGGGCGTTTAAGTAATATAATATTTGTTTAACAAGTCATTGCTGTAAGAAGTTGATTCATGAGTCAAAACATGCCGCCTGTAGCTTGCATGTAAAACCTACAAACGTTCTTTCATTTGCTTGCAAACATTCATCGCCAGACACGTCCAGAAGTATTGTTTGTTAAAACCCCATGAAACCGTTGTCAACTTGTCGCCATGAATGATTAAACCACAGACGAACAATTCACCATGAAAAGATCATGTCAATCGATCTGTTCTGAAGCCTGACACAATGATAAAATATGCTATGTGTTTGTGGTTCTTAGGAATATTTCAAAAACTAACAGTGCCGTCGTCGGATTGTTTAGACCGGGAGGATTATGCAAGGCGCAAAGGTGTTGGACCCACTGATCTGAAAATAGACGCTCTCCGCTATTTCTGTGAAGCCAGAGCCGCCATATTGGAAGAGGTCCCACTTGATACGAAAAAGTAATCATAATATTAATCATAATCATATTTCCACAAAATCTGCTATGTTTATACATAGCTTTAAGTTCCAAAATAACAGAAATACGTCGTCATCAAAGCCCTGTCGTATATTAAAGTTGGGTTTCACCAATGACAACAATGTGGGCACCCGATTATTTTGGCTTCAACTTTTGATTGGGCGTTGTATTGCAGTGCGCAATCCAGTTTATTATACATATCTGTGGTTAGACCTCATTGACAATTTGTTTATTTTAGGTACTCAAAGAAACGCTTTTTCCCAAGGTCTTAAATGTAATCTGAAAGCCGCACGTTTGTAGAAGGGCAGCTTTCCGTTAGATGTGTCAAGGAGTGTATTCAAAGGTTATTGTTTATAATGTTGACTTGGCTATGTGCCCGTTAAATGCTAAGAAGCAACTTTTTATAGCTGTTTTCCTGACCACTCTCCTTTCTCTTCACATTTTGAAAGATGTCAAAATTGGTCTTTGAAATAGCGTGGGTGGGGATGGGGGGTCTCTTCAGCTCCCTCTCTGGCGACGCCGTTTGTCTATAATGGATTTGTTGGCTCTCAGCCTCTAACATCCGTATTTAGTGTGATATGAGCGAAATTTTTATCAACATTGGATGTGTTTTGATAAATTGTACATGCAGACGAATTTATGGTTATTATGATTAGTAACTAAAGGATAATATGCTGTTTTTGCTACCATAATGACATTCCGTACTTTGTGCCCAACCAATTATTTTGGGCTGTTGCAAAGAAAATATGTCTGTACGCAGGCTAATAAGATTATACCCATACTAAACCATCTAAATTTTTTATAGCGGCGATTAAAAGTCAATTGTCATATACATAAGTAACTGGGCTATACAAAGTTTATTAATGAACATGCAGTGAACGAATTAGTCACGTCTAGTATTTTTCAATCAATTACAACTTTCACAGCGCTGATGAGACAACATGGTTCGCCATAGATTCTATTTCACTTACAAAATGCCTCGTTATTGCAAGATTCTAACTAGGACCTTTGCATAAGGCTTAAAAACATGAAAAACTTAAAAAATCAAATTCACATTTCGGATGAGCTGGGATTTTGTTATCAGCTGAGTTATTCCTATTGGTCAATTTGTCCAACCAAAAAAAACACACTTTACAATGACGAACTTTGTGTAAATAACATACCTTTGAATCAGTTTCAAATGCTGTTTTCCTTGTATGGGACTGACTGGCGTAATGTGGTGTCGCATTTAACAGGCGCGAAACATGTTGAAAGGAAGCATAAGACGACAACACAGTCTATTTCTGAATTAATGTCGTCATTGGGCATTATCAGATTAAGGCACGGCTCAAATTGACCTTGAACTGTTAAATCAATTGTAGTAAATCCGCTGGTAAATCATATTAAATTTGTGTTCTGTGACGTGAAACAAACTGTTCCTCTTCCCATTTTTTATCATATTAGTAATTAATCGCCTCATTTGCAAATTCCAGCTCCGACTAGTGCAATGAAAACTTTTGTCCGCACTTCTCGACTTGGTGTTCTTACGATCCAAAGAAATATATATAAATTTATGCATATTTGCTTTGCTGGTAATTACACATATGATATTCCAAAAGATTGACTGCATCCCCTTGACGTATCACAGCCAATGCATATAAGCGATTTCTGTGTGAATTGTTTTCAACACGAAAAATCTCGAATAAGAGGCGAAACCAACGTTTAAGATTAAAATAAACAGTGCATTCCATTGGTTGGTGGAGTACCAAAATTGTATAGCTTTTCCATTGCATGGTGAGGAACGGATTGTTCTGGTAAAAATACCGCACATTGATTTTGCCAAAATGATTTTATCTGCGTCCTATTGATTTTTCCTGTAGATATCATTATCTTGCAAGAAATTGAAGGGTTATTTGAAAATGACCTTGGCATAGCTTCATTAGCTTGCCCTTTGTAGGTCATATGACTTGAAAATTTTACTATTTATATTATATTTTCATGCAAAGAACCTTGAAAATGACAGTGTATTTTCTAAAATAGTTTTGCTCTCTTCGTTCCAAGATATTGAAGTTTTGTAGTCTCTGATTTACACATCTGTCTACGTCATTTTCCATAATGAGAATTTGAAATAGCAGATATAATTTATGATACGTTACTTCAGCCTATCAGAGCTTCCTTCACTGTGAAGATTTAATGGTATAAACAATTGCCTGATCTATTCAACCAAAAGTGGCCCTGAATTCAGAGGATGTTTGATATTTTGCAGTCACTCATTATACAAATTGACGTAAAAGTTGTGTAAATCGGACATTACAAAAACTTCAGTATCTTTGAACGAAGAGATATGCACAAACTGTTTCATAAAATACACTGTCATTTTCAAAGTTCTGTTAAATGAAAATATAATTTAAATTGTAAAATATTTAAGTCTTATGCCCTTTAAACACCCGGCTCGAACTTGAACCGCTTCATAAACGTCATTTGCGAATGAGGTCGTGAGATGACATCTTGACAACCTTAAAATAAACAGCGTAATCAAAACCGTTTTCTCATAGTCAATGTCATTAAATGATGCCATTGGCCCTATGTCATGAAATAATGCCAAAAATCTATCGTAAGTAATGCGAGCCAGTCACGACATCGTGCCAGTCTTTCAACAGTCTTTGCAATTGAGCTTTGTTGCCATTTCTCGCCATGTTTAGGTCGTCTGTCAGCCATACAAGGAAATCAAAGCCATTTTAGTTTTGATGCGACGGGCTGTTCATGCGAACGTGCAATGATTGCTGCCATGATGACGTCACTTAGAGTGAAGATATGAACAAGATACAGCTTTTACCTCACTAATCAATAAAAAAGATATTTCTGGACCATGTGATTTGGGTGTTTTTGCTGATATAAATAACATCAATGTTATACGATTAATGCATAAGTTAATTAAGAATTGTGACCAGTGATATACCGAGCGGGAAGCAAATTCTTAATATAAATATTAAAGCCCAGCAAAGTGCTTTTAAAGCCCAGCAAATGGCTCTTTTAAAAGCACTTTGCTGGGCTTTAATATTTATATTAAGAATAAGTTAATTAAAAAATAAAAGATGTTTACTGTTTTTGCACAAGCTTATGCATACCGAGGAGACCTTTGGAAGAACTCGAGTGCAAATCAGTGCAAACAAGAAAAACATCTTTTATTTCTTTGTAAAATAACAATAATGCGAAAAAGACAAACATTTTAATTTTTACCCTAAAATGCATTCATGATCGATTTGCAAATTCTCTTTGATTGATTGATTGTTTTGATTGATTTGATTGGTTGAGCTCAGATGTGTTTTGCATAGGCTAATGCAAACACGGCTGTAGACCAATCACTGCACGCGTTTTATTTTTTTATTTTATACTTCTTTATTCGTGCGAAAACTCGAAACTATCGTGCATAGTTTTTTATAATGAATAAATAATAAATAATAATAATAATAATAATAATAATAATAATAATAATAATATTAATAATAATAATCAACTGGCTTTCAAATTTCATGAGTTAGAGAAGTGGGAACAAAGACAACTCCAAATATATAGCATTTCCTCTACCTTGATGCATACAATTCATGACAAAAAAATTGAGGTAGATGTAAAAGAAAATGCCTTTTGTGGGCAATCATGTATCTCTCGGACATCACACGTTATATAAATGGTTCAAGTTAATCTTTGAGCTCAGCGAAACAATTGATAACTTATTCATATTTTAGCTTAAGTCAGTTCAGCTAAAAGCAAAATACGCAGGTCGCTTTTTTTTTTAAATCACACGCCTGTTATTGAAGACCTGCGTTTGGAATGGGTCTAGAACAATTATTCGTGCGCGCGCATAGTACACAGTTGAAGAAAATGCATTGCGTGAGGGAGTTTAGTTTTCAGTTTCATTTCGCGTGCGTTTTTGAAGGCATGTGCGAATTGCCATAATGACCAACGTTTTGCTCGGTGTCACACATCGACGTCACACAAAACTATAACTTGTTTTGATTATGTTTTAAAAAACGTTTTTTGACTACCTTTTGTTTCCAGCACATAAGAACGTTGCGATCCTTCATTGTCATTGCATTGCTTATTTCCTGATTTTTTTTTCTGGTCATAACTGCACCAAATGAGAAATTAATTTGATGCTTATTTCCTAGGTTACGTTGAATTCATGAAAGACATTTATCCACAGGATCGTCGCGGTTCATTTCTTCTGCCGTGTTTACAGCAGGCCTTTTACGATAAATTTCATTATTGCTGTCGGTCGAATTCTTCGTTGTCTAGTCACCATGATAAGAAATTTCATTTCATCCTGCATCATGCCGCTGTTTTAGATCAGTAATTCGACTCTAAAGGAAATAAATTAAAGGACGTCTGACCCCGCAAGCCATGTTTTGCATTTAAATTGCCCATTGTCGTAAATACGGGAAGTGATGTAGTGAGACTTCCCGTTTTCACAACTAAAAACTTCTTCTCGCATCAACATATTTCGGACGTTTAACGCGGCGCACTAAGTTAGAATGTACGAGGTAAGTAGTTTGTATCATCTCTTTTATTCGTCCATAAGTTTACGACAGTGGCTTGTGATGTGTGCGGAGTCAATTATTCTACTAGCGCGCGTATTTGAAGCTTAAAATTACAAGCATCGGGTGATCGTATGTGCTTGTCATCTCGGTATGATGTCATCGTTAGATCGACTCCGAACGCTGCTGATTCAAGGCATTCATTTGTTGCACTCGTTATTTGCTATCATAAAAATGCACTAGAATTTGTCGTAGAATAGATTCTTGCGATACTGTTGCTCCGCCATCATCACATGATTAAGCATGCCTGGTGTTATGTTTCAAAGTGTTTCAAAACATTGTGTATTTTGCTTCAAGCAGAATCGTCAATAATCGAAATCTCCGATCATGGGCGAATACTGTATTTTCTAAAATACATCGCTGTATTTGACATTGATGTATGATACCTATTTTCTCGTTATTTGCATGAGGAAATAATTTCCTCCGAGCTGGGTCTTCATCATTTGTTCACAAGTTTGAAGAAAATTGTTTCTTGATTTTTGTACTCAAATCGTGCAAGTCATGAGGATCGCGCTATTTTTCGAACTTTTGTCCTTTACCAATTACGATAAGAAAATTATTTCTAAAGATTTGTGAAATACTTTTTGCGGTTGAGCTCATTTTGATACACGTCATCAAATGCCTCGACTATGACACTGGTGAAAGGTTTGAATTCAAACGTGTAACTCTCATCGTGCAAATTTTAGTTATTGTCTTCGGGGGATCACTGCGCACATTGATCGTCCGAGAATTAGAACGTCATCGGTTGAATTCAGGGTAAATTACATAAGTGTTTTGACTAGTTTCTGTCGAACTTGATCTGAAAAGGAAATCGAAGGGAAGTTTGTCAAGTGCACCCGTTACCTTATATAGCAAATCTTTATTGTTTTCATAAGACCCTTACTGATCAGAAAGAGTTTCGTGCTATAAGCAAGCTATTATACCATCAGTTAGACAGTTAACTGTGACTCGGCTCACCATTCATTTCAGATATGTTGAAGCTATGTGCAAACGGGCAAATTGCCCATATTTTAGTAACGGTAATTCCAAGTATTTTTTTTAATTGGTCTAAAGGAATGAGTTATTACGCAAAACGAAACTGAGAATTACGTAGTTCGACGTTTTTGAGAGAAGTATGCGTAGGGGAAGATTGTTCGAAAAAAGCATTTGTATTTTTCAAATATTTTAATTACGTTTGATTTATTTGTTTCCAAGTATAAATATCTTTGATAACTTTTCTATTGAGTATAAATGAATGAATGAACTGACTTAGCTACAGAAGGAAAGTTGTGAGTCAACTTCTTTTCTGTTAAGCAATTTCTTTTTTCGCATGCGATGTATTAGTAGTCTCATTGTATTTTAGCCGAAACGAGTTGCATTTTTTGCTTATAAATTTTTGATTTTCCTTCGTGAACCTTTTTTGATTGCCTGTTTCAAATTTTCGTTTATAGAAGTCCAAGATGGTCACTGGCCATGCCCTACGACAGAGAATTTTATTTAAACAAGGTAAAACAATGGTTTTTTACTTCTTTACATGCGTTGTGTCGTTACATGAAAAGCGTTTCATTTGTAGTTTTTGCTAAACTTTAAGCGCGCTCTACCTTATATGAGTCACTGAGTCCAACGTGCGGAAAACACTTAATTTCATTTCCTACACATACGAATATTTCATTAAAACACGCCTTTTGATCGCAGCCAGTCAGTCTCGTCGTCTTCTTGCTGCGAGATCTATCTCTGGGAATTTCTCCTTGAGATCCTGGAAGATCCTAACTGCTCGTCCATCGTTTGCTGGACGGACAAGGCCAAAGGCGAGTTTGAGTTTTTGAACATCAACGAGGTCGCGAGGCAATGGGGAATTGTGAAACGCCGACCGAACATGGATAAGATTAAAATGTGTCGTGCTATGCGATATTATTACAAAAAAGATATCATTCATAAGGTTCGTGTCGTTTATCAATGGTTGCCTGTCGTTATTTGATAGTTTTTGAATGACCAAGATGCTTCACTTTGTGTGTTAGGATTGTATTTTTTGATGAGCTACGTAATTATGTTTGAAAATGATGTATATTAAACGTTTTGTTTTGCGTTAGGTGAAAGGAAGACATTTCGTGTACAAGTTTTTGCACCTTCCCTACAACCACCCAGTTTTACCGAAGCGGTCAGAGCCGCCCATCGTGGAAAGGCGATCTGTGATTTGCTACACGTCGTCGTGGGATCGTGCTTAGTTGACCAATGATTTGAGGGAGATTCTTCGCTCACCTGACAACAGAATTCCATTTGCTTGCCCAACCATCGTTGGTTGATGCTTAATTTGTAGATTTCACGAACTAGTATTCTTCGTGAAACATGGAATTGATAACAATCAAGAAAATTTATTTATATTATACGTTTGTAGACGAAGCCATTTCGGTCGATAATTTTAGTTGACATTGAAAATTTGCGAGAAGTGCGATGTAGCACTAGTTTTTCGGCGTTGACCGATGTGATAGCATTTTCAGACACAATGTAGACTTTATATTGCTACATGCAGGCCATGATTTTAGATTTTGACAAGTGCCAATTATGGCATTCTTCATTTTCAAGTATCGTTGATTTCAGGAGAGGATTTCAACACTGCACGAAACAAGATTGCATTTTGTATAAGTGAAACTAAACTATAAACTTTCAATTTCATTGTATAAATTTCCTTGAAGTAAGCAATGATCCAATCGTTGCTTTTCTTTATTCGAGGATTCAGCTCAATGACGAATTGCCAAAGGCATAAATCGACGTAGTGAACATAACAATTGTTTTATTTATTGAATAATGTAAGATAATATAAGAAGTTTTATGTCTAATCGTATGTTCTGCGGCGCTTACTTCTTTATAACTTTATTTTGTCTTATGAAATGTATTTAAAGTTCAAAATGCGTTTATTCGCCATTTTGCAATCAGCTTGAATAAAAAGATATTTTAAGCAATAATTTGGAGAAGAACAATTTGTTTCAACAGTAAGTTCTTTCAGAGTTTTGTTTAAATTAGAACAAAACCGTAGTGTGTTCCGTGACTTATGTTGGATCTGCAAATATTTGCGTCCAGCTTCACTTGTAATGCGCTTCTCGTGAGATACAAATGAGGCTCGACTACCTGCCAAGCCTTTAACGCTTCACTGGCGTTCAGTTAAAGCTACGACCTTAAGCGAATAAGGAAAAGTTCAGTCCTTTTTATTCAAAGAACATATATTTTCAGAGGAGATGAAGCAACTGGGATTTTGTGTGGATGTTGAAAAAGTTATATTCATACGTCGTGAACGAAACGTGAACTGAAAGATCTTTTTTGAGGAGTTTGACTGCTCGTCAAATAAAACAATTCAATTATGGTTTCAATTGCTAGCTCGCTATCTATGTTTTATTGTGCGTTTTTTTACGTTGAACTCGCCGGGTCAGTTGTCATTTTGGTTGAAGATGAACATGGAAAGCCAGTATGGCGCGAAAGTTTAATTTACCGAGATAGATCTCACATCCCTGTGCCATCTACAAGATATTTCAAAGGAGAATTTTCTCACGTCGAAGTATCATTCACAAAACGCTAAGAGATGGAAGATACATAGAATATTCTTCACCATGCCTGTTGGATCAACTATGCCGCTGTACTATACCGCCTTAAAAAGATATAAAATAAGAAAAGGGGGGAAAAGTTGAATGAATCGATTTGTACTTGACTGTATTTCATATCGACGAGACAAGGCTCTTTTCATATCCGTTCGGTAACTTTTGAATCAACAACTTATAAGCGGCCAAAAGGATTGTAACGCTGTTAGTACGACATTATTTAGTCGTGGAATTTGGTTTAGGAAGTTTTCTCATCTGGCAAATTTCCTGTCATTAAAGAAAGAGATGGAAAATTTACATTCGGAAATGAACTTGAAGAGATGACCTTGGGTCCGACTTCATGATTTTCTTCCTTAAATAAACACAATTGTTGTTTGTACATCGTTCGGCTCTTCCTTGATTTTTATATATATATGAAGAACCTCTCGAATAAAAATATAAATGCAAAATTTTGCACTCGAAATTGATAGTGGCAAAGTGCTTCTCTAAAGCAGTCTCGCGTTTTCTATTTTCTAACCCAGCACAGTGCCACGTCTTATAATACTTAGTCATGTAATCGTGCGCATGCGTGAAGTCACATGTACGAGTGAAATTATTTTTATCAGTGTGTGTAACATGGTGTATGACCTTGTTAGGCGGAATGTTTTATAAATATAAATGTGTGTACAGGTGTTTGAATGACGACTTATGTGGCTTTGGCTAGATGTGAATAATATTATTTATGATCGACTTCCTGTATCCGTGACTAACATGCGCGTGTGCGTCACGATTACGTCACAATTGCGTGTGGAGAAAATATTTTCCGCTTTTTTCGCAACAGGCTGTCAAGAATGCGTGGTCTCATTAAGTGAAGTTGTAAACTACTAAGTCAGCCATTTTGAATCGCATGCAGAAACCATACGACAGCTTGGTTTAGCTACAAACACGTCATACTTGGAGACTCAGATGTATTTGGGTGAGTAATTTCATTCAATTCATAGGGCTGGCTTAGGTTATAATTGACATCGCACATAATGATTTTTCTTCTGTAAACTGCGGGGCATTATCTTGTTTTGTTTTCTTATTATTTGCAATCCGCAACATTTGAATATGAAAACATCTTGCTGCATGTCAGCGGAAAATTTGACACTTCTGTTCCTGCCACGTGGATCGAAGACCGAGTCGATTTTGCCGTTAACGAACGCTTGGTAGGCACACGTTTCTCACGATAATATAATTACAAAATTCGTTCCATTTAAATTTTTTCTTGATTAAATAAAGTTGCTACCATTTAGCTTTTTTATAACATTAACACTTTCTTGTTATCTCAGTTATATCAGTCTCATAACAACAGCGTTTATGAGAGTTGAAATTGTTTAAGTGAGTATGTATGACGAAAATTCTTTCGTTCTCAATGCCAAAAATTACATGATTACTTGAAATGTGTGTATGTATTATATTTATATATAATCTTCTACATGGTGTGAAGCACTATTTTACGTAATAAATCGGCAGTGCATTTAAATTTAGACTAATCCATATTGGAGTAGAGATTATTCTGGACTATACGCATTATAGGTAATCGAACGTAAACTTATAAAAGTTATATTTAGCTACATCATACACCTACAAAAGTGTTTTGTCTAACTCAGGAAGACTAACGAAATGTTCCTATAAATAAATACAAAATGTGCTGTGAACAGCGATAATGTTTACCGTTTGACCAGCGGAACTTTTCTACTACGAGCCCGGATGCTGTTTAATTTTAAAAGAGTTCAGTTTAACTGAATGAGTTATTTTAGTGTGTCTTAAATACCATTTGGCCGAAAAGCGATAGTGCATTGGTTGGGACACAGTTTCGATAAACAATGGCTGTAATTCTATAAATTAGACCCGGAATGTGTTTGTTGAATTTTTCTGATTGGAACAGTTGAATTTGTAAAAGGTAAAAATTTACCATTTTATTTGTTTCTCAGATTACTTTTATGAACATCTAATGCATCATTTGTGTATGAAAGCCCTGCAAAGATTTCATTCGATTAAATGGAACCAGACTTAACTGACCCATTTTTTTCAATTTTCATAAATGACAACTTTTTTAAAGAAGGTAATTTCTTTGACGTATACGTACTTGTGTAAAGCGTGAACTTTAATCGAATCGTCAACCTGTCGCAGATAGCAATCGGTCATATACACAGGTTTATCAGCATGTAATTATACATGATATTAGTAATGGCGTCTCCTTGGGTTTCGTTTCTATTCGTCACCTGAAATAAATTTTTCGAGAATTTTAAAAGATATCATTGCATAAACTATTAAACGATAAAGTAATTTATTTTTTGCATTTACCATCGTACGATTTTATAATCGATTAACATTACAATTCTGTACGAGACATGTTTGCCTTAAGAATTACTTTTATCTCTATTTTGTAACTTGTTATAACGAGACAACTCGATCGTGGCTTGAACGTGCCTCGATCGTCTCAGTGCTTTGTCAATTGTGAAGAGGTATCAAGATATTATAAGATATAATGTTTTCCTTGTAACTATATTGTGAACAAGGAAATTTGTATGCTACATTCATTTTAATCTGTATGGCGGTGCCCTCCATCAAGATTCAAAACATGTACTACATAACGTATTTTGTCTTCATTTTAAGTGCATGTTTACTTGCATTTTCTAACATAACAAAATGATATTATGAAATGATAAAAAGATCACATTAAAACAACAAGACATTATTGTTTCTGTAAACTTCGATTTCAGTTTACGTTTCTTATACTTTAATTTTCATGTGCACTCGTGTAATTAATTGTTCGTGCTATTCGTGTTGTCTTTTTGAACATAGCCACATTGTTGAAACTGACTAATGAACTCATAGAAAAGGAATTTTTTAGCTGATGTATTTTATTACTGATACATCAACAACGGTCTAATTTCCGTATTCTTGTCCCGAAGACTTCCACTGCAGGAAATATAATGAATCACTAAGATCGTTATCGTGCTTTTGTTTGATTTCATCGAGACAATATTAACCCTGTCATATCATCTTATATTCCTGCTGTGTAAGCTTCCGTCATGAAAGTAATAGGAATGAGTTATTTTCTGTTTGTCGTAATTAGAAAGGGCCGAAAAAGCAACTTTCATTCTTGCCAAGCTTGAGTGTTTCTCGTTAGACCTTTTACAAAACCTGAGAAGCTCTTGACAGGTCTGAAGTATAACGAGCACGGTGTACGAGCGTTTTCAACTCAATAGTTTTCTCACACTGGACAGTTGAAGCTGCATTCATTATGATGGCCCAAAGTAAATAGGAAAAATTTAGATGACGTGCTGCTGCCTAGAATCTGTAGTTGTATTAATTGCAAATAAAAGTTATGTAAATGATGAATGATCGAGGAAATAAGATCCACGAATATGCAAATTTTGTATGCCAAGCAAAGTAGACGTTCGATGTTTTGAAATAAAGCTTTTGGTGCCATTATTCAATATCGCTAATGCTAATCCATTCTTTGTCTTGAGTCCGTTTTCATCCCGGTTTTCATACGAGCTACGTCTCAGCTTTCAAGGCGTCGCGGAAGACGAGCATTATAACTTCCGCATATAATGATTGGATTTATTGTCTTCCTGTTTCGTATCTTCAACTCATTTTCTCATTTGAACAGAACAGCGCAATAACATGGACGTGGCTAAAGAGATCACGATGCAAGAAGAAGGTAAATGGTTCAATTTGCTAGTCAAAGTAGCACATTAGTTCGTTTATTCGTTGTTATGTCTTGCGTGTAACACCACTGAATTTCAAAGTAAAACTTGGCGTTTAAGCAATTTTGTTTTGTTGGAATGTATGCTTTTCTCAGTCTTTATTCCCCCCCTAGCGAAGGCCGTTACAGATCTGTCATTTGGTTTGCTATTAGTAATGATTTCATTTAAAATGTATTGTATGCTTTAACGTTACACAGTGTTATGCAGACGGTGGCATAAAATAAACATACATAGAATCAGGAATCACGTTAATGGTAGTCGTTTAATTCTTCTACTAAACAATCCAAAACGGTTTGCAGCTTGTGAAATAGCGAATAGTGTGTCCCTCGCGACAATTGTGAACGTCTTGTGATAACAAAATAGCGCTCATACAGCCGAACATTGATGAAGAAGAAAAAAATAGTTAAAAAATTACCTTGCCACTTATTTAAATGTGAGTGGACTAGATTGTGCTCTGTTCTTTGCTTTGTCATTGTAATTTGTGTACAAGGAGTGATATTGGCCAATGACCTGGACTACAATGAATCCTTACAATGTTTAATTAAAGTGAAATAGAGGCCGATAGTGCTACGACGCGATAAAATATCCGATAAAAGTTTCGATTTAGAATGATGGATGTGTCGAAGCGTGCGCAAATTCATCTATGCGTTTTGAATTCTTTGTGGGGTTGAATTGTGTTTAGAAACACCTTTACAAATTTAAAATTAGAATAATTATAGCATGTTCGTAGTTGCCCACGTAGGATGTTAAGCTTCTTACGTCATATCTATATGTCGGTGACCTCAGGCCTTTTTAGTTGATTATGATCAAAACGATTATAAGACAAGCTGTGGCGGATTACTCAGTGCTGAAGCCTACAGGCCCGGGCTTTCGAGAGGTCCGTTGTACCTAGACATAATTAGGTTTTGGTTCTTGCCATTCCGGACTAGTTGAATGTTCTTGATTTAGACCATTTATGCTGTTGAAAACCGTGCGATCTACTGTTCAAATGCACGATAATTAAAACTCATGAAACAGGGAAACCTGTTTGAATATTAAATTTATTCCTTATTGTTAATACCATGACTTACAAAAACAAGCTGGGAAATGCAAAGGCAAATGAGCGTAAGGATCTTATTGAACTCGTAGGAGGGAATAAGGAAATTGATCCTGAACAACCGGTTCCATCGCTAAAAATAAAGGTTTAACACACAATGGCTCTGGTCATTTAAAGAACGCCGAATTTAAAATTTTCTAGCCGTGTTCAATAGAACTGTCTATTTACGTTGACTTTTTTCCTATTTTCAGAAAAAAACGAAGTACAAGATGTGAAAAAAGCGATAAAACCTTGGACTTCAAAGAATGCGGTTCACTTATGGGAATTTCTCTTGGAATTACTGCACGACAAGGAGTGCGAATCACTGATTTGTTGGACGAAAGCCGAAGACTTCGAGTTCAAATTGATGAACCAGGAAGAGGTGGCAAGACGATGGGGTAATCTGAAACAGAAACCGCGAATGAATTACGACAAACTAAGTCGAGCTTTGCGATATTATTATCAGAAAAACATCATTAAAAAGGTATCATTACGTTTGCGTCTGAATGTGCAATTGAATGCAAGCTTGAACCTGGATTAAATGGGAGGAGAAACTTGTCTTCATCCTGTGCGTAGGAAGATCAATAATTGGGGCTAGTATTCATATTCAATTTATAATCAGAGGGGAAAATGGATTTCGAAGGACTTTATTCAGTTCGGAATATCATGTATATATTAATACAAGCCCCCTCAATTGTCGATCTTCCTACGCTTTTCCTCATAGCTGGTTCATTTCTTCAATAGAAATTAATCCCGAGTTGATAAACAATGAAACACTTGTCTCCCAAGTGACGTCGTCATTCGTAGGTTGTACATCTTTAGCAAACTTTACAAGTGAATATGTTTTGTTTTATGTGGCAATTTCTGTAGGTGAACGGACAACGTCTTGTTTACAAGTTTGTCAACCTTCCCGTGACTATACGCCATCCAAAAAACTGGATGCGACGCGGTTACGTCAGCTTGCAAATACATGTGTCGACGTCAGCAACAAGAGTGACGACGTGGAAACGGCTCCACCTACGATGGCGACGAAAATGTCTGTCATTAAAAGCGTTTCTGAAGTTGCAAAAAGTCCGCCCGTAAATAGTCTCACCCAAGAGATGTTCTCGTTTCCTCCGAATACGTCCGAGACATCTCGAAGTACCTCTTCCGGCACCGTTGCGTTGTATGAAAGTAAGCCCATCCTTAGCTCACACGGTGATACCGTGACGACAACTCCAGTTTATCTTCAGCCAATCACAACGCTTGCTGGTGGTTCAGAGTTGTGCGGTTGTCGTTCATATACGTTACTTCAGCCAATCACGCACGGTAACTCGTTCTCGCCTCAAACACTCGCGGTGCTGCAAACACCTTGTTGTGGAAAGGTCTCTCTTGCACCTCTGGCCGCTCATCAAGTACTTCATATAGGCCGGCCTGCGACACCTACAACAGATACCGGAGTGTTTCAAGTAATTCCTCGTGCTGAAAGTCGAACACAAACAATAGAAGCGTAGGATACCGGGGGAAGTGCTGCAGGCATGGAGAATAGTCAGAGACGTTTCCAAGCCAATTTCACGAAGAAGAGCCGAGAAGACTCGAGCGAAAATAGCTTATTGATCTAACGAACAGTAATTTTCACGATAACATTGTTCACTGTGTATAAAATTATTTATATGTGAGGTTTTTTAATAGCATTAGCCAATGGAGTTGATAGTTCGTATCTGTGAAGAATAAGCAGAGTACGGTATCTTTATCTTGACGAGGTATTTTAACGAAACAGTTGTAGTAGTATATAAATATTCTATTAAAAATACATGTTTTCATAAGTATTTTTTTGCCATTTTTATCTGGTTTGGAAAGAAATAAGAAAACTTTTGAAGATGCTCGCTTGTTTTTTAATTTTTTTTAATTGTCAGTTTTTATGGATAAACATCAACCACCAAACACTGGCATTCCCTTTCAAATTATGACAGCAAATTTGCCATTATTGCCATGTGCATATGCGCAGTTGTTTGATACTTTTGACTTGCATTTTTGAAACGCCGAATAAATTCTGCGAATTCTTGCTTTTCGCGTGAGCCCGGCCAGCCTGGTAATGTTTAAAGTGTGATATGATTTTGAGACATTGAAAGAAATCGATCTAAGTCAAGTAAAATAGGAACACAAATTTGAAAACAGCCAGTGTGCTATGTTATCAGTTCAATTCAATCTATCAAAATCATTTAATGCCTCAATGAGCCCAAATGTCCGGGCTTATAAGCTACATCTCCAGGTGCTTTTCAATGTGTTGCGAAGTCGTTATTTCAGTTTTGTGTTCTGAACTACATTCTGTGTTAATTTCTTTTGATTTTATATCAACTAGTATATGACCAGGTTCGTTCAGAGAAATATTACGAAAAGTGTTGACACTAAAGTAGACAAAAGTGTAGACAAAGAAGGTTGAAATGACGAGACCTATGAAACGACGAATTTTAAATTGTCTGAATCCGTCATTTTGAAATATCGTTCATGTCGCTCCCATGAAATGACGACTTTTTAATTTTCTCCACTGCTCCCTTGAATGGCTCTGTGTTTGCGTGTATTTTTTATTTGGAAGCATTGCACTCAATTGCACTCTGAGCTAACGTAAAGCAAATGCTCGCGTGTTATTTTGATGGATGGAAACAAGTTTAGATTTCTGGAATGTCAAATTCAATATGGAGAAATGTTGCAATTATCTTTCGAATCTTTTCTCGCATTAAAATATTGTTTCCATAAACTGTTGACGTTTTCTTGGGGACAGCGTCAGATATAGATGGTTGAAACTCCAAATTGGGCTTTGAAGGCAGAGATGTAACGCCGTAATATATACTAAATTTACAGAGTTAATCAACTTACGGAATTCGCCAACGTCGACAATACTGTCAATAAATCATTGAAAGCGTGAAATCTGTACAATCATGAATGATCGCTCGAAAAGTTCATCGAGGCTCTTCATTCGGACTTTCGAGCATTGTCTAATGAAAAAAAGAAATTTCAACCAGTGAAAGAAGTAAGTATATGTTTTTTAGTGGAATGGTCATTTGATTCATTGATTGTGAATTTGATACGTGGCCATTTTATTTTTGTTTTATGTTTGACGTGCATGCATTTTGTCGGGGTATTTATTTCATTGTTGCGTCTTTGTGTAAGTTATTTTGCCAGTTTATCGAACTCAATTATTTGTCAATAAATATTGATTGATCTTTTCTTACTTGATATAAAACGTGCTAACGACGTCAGTATTTGCAACTTATTAACATGAGATCATGAGAAGGATTTCCTGATTTTGTTTTGCTTAATACCATGGAGTTTTATTGATCTTTTATTAATTTTGATTCAAATATGATGAAAGCCTTGGCTTTTTACCCAGCAGTTACCACTCAATGTTCACCATATTTGTTATTTCATTGTTAACCAACTATACAGCATAGTCGTCAATTGGCAATAATAATGCAACACAATGAAACTCGTTTGAGGAAAAACTTGCTTTTTAATTGTTAAGCAATTTTTCATATTTTTAATGTAGGCATCAGAAGGGAATTCTGAAGCAGAAATCTACCTGCAATATACCAGAAAGACAAAGATATCTACAGAGGTATGGGGATAAACTCTTTTCATAGGATGTGGTTAAGTTTCCTTTATTTTAGAAAACGATGATGCTTGCCTGCATTGGCTTGCATCCCTACAAATGCTTTCGTGTGATACAACCAACATGGTTGATGTACTAACCAAATATTCATTCTAATGTCTTACTATCATTTTATACCCAGTTTTAAGGTGAAACATTTTAAGAATATGTATGATCATTCATACAAAAGTGAGGTTTTATGTACCTATTAGATAGAAGATCATTTTTTTATCAGAAAGCAAAAGCATTAGGGTATATTGCTCTATAATTTACTCTTTATCTGATTTCCTTACGGAGAAAGCTTCAATTTTTATTTTTATTTTAATGTCAAACATTCCATCTAATTTCTATCCAGTTCTGTCGGAAGAGAATGATATTATTCAACCATTCATACTGGGATGCGACACAAAGAGTCTTCGTGTTGTTCAAATATCGCTAACAGCATTGCAAAGGCTTATCTCACATCAGGCTGTATCAGAGGTATTCAAGACAACACTGTGTGTTGTAATTGCAGAATGTAGGATGAGAATTTTATGTTCAATGCATGCATTTTGTCAGTGGAAACTGTTTGAGTGAAAAAACCTCCATGTAATCAAGCTATTGAGGGCTGAACCACATTTCACTACATTTGTCTCACATTTTCAAATCATATGTTTGATTTTTTGATACAGTCAATGTTCTTTAGTGTTTTTCTTCCCTCTTTCAAATTTCCTTAAGACCTCTGCAGAATCTGATTGACACATTGTGGCTCATTATGGAGAGTGGACTTGAAGAATTGAGGATCTTGCAGACGTTGCTTTGATATTGACAACTACAAGAATTGTAAGGGGGGACTCGTTTGCGAAGGTAATTCATTGCAAACTCATTTATCAACAAATCTTTTTCATATCTCAATTGGGAGTATTTGGTAGCAAAACTGTTTTACAACCACCTCTCAATAATGTCAAGAAGTCTATTATGGAAGTATATTGATTCAGTTGCATACATGTTTTTTGTTTTCAGGCAGTCATGCTCTGTTTTAAGCTGTATTTTTTCAAAGACCCAACAGTCAGTATCACTGCAGCTGCGAGTGTTAGGCAAATTGTGTCTGCTGCTTTTGATAGAGTTGTATATGAAGACAGTTTGAACGAAGGTGATATATCATTACGTTTATTTTTCCAGCCCTCAACTGATAGACTGTTCTAAGCTTTGCAAGGTGAACGGTCGGTTTGTGAAAAAATGTTGAGCACTTTAAATTCAATATGTACCGAAGTCCGTTAATTTTGCCGAAATGATTCTCCGGCTACGCTGTTAAACTTTAAACGTTTGAAGCATAGGAAAGCATCATAAATTATGATAGGTTTCACTGCTACCCAATGTTTGAATTAACAGCCTTAACGTTAGCTACCCATGTGCGTTTATTTAAACTTCAATGGGAGATTTGAGATTACCAGTCTTTTAATTTCATAACATCTCCGTGAAGTTGCTCAATATGGGCAAATCTTCAAAGCAAAGAATGTTTAGAAAACTTCAGTTTCATTCATCTTTCAATAGAAAATAACTTGTAACGTGGATTAAGATGATTAACTTAAACTTCGGTTCGGTTGATATTTCGATAATTTAATGAGATATCTTCAAATCCTGGATAGTAACGATCCACGTTAGAAAAACTGGACTCAAATCATGTAATCAATTCGACTTACCCGAAGAAGAGGTCACACCAAAGATAGTAGTTATCGCTAAACAATCATTTAGTTTGTTTTTGAAGAGTTTTGTAATAAGTCGTACGTGCAGTAAGTACGCTTGAAATCTCCTTCTCTGTTGCAGATAATGAACCCGAAGTAATGCCGTCAAATAGTCCTCGACATAAGAATTGTCCTGTGAGCTTAAAACCGTTTGCACGAGATGCCTATCTCATATTCCAGGTAATTACGTTGTCTTTGAACGCAACTGAATTCTTACAAAGTTCTTCAAAGCAATTTATTGTTATGTTAACGTAGGAAGTTTATTTGATTATTGGTGGAAATGCAGAGAAACTTTTCGACATTTCGAAACAAACGGTCTTCTATTACAGTGCATTCTCCTTTGGAATTGTACTGATAATATTTCTTTGTTTAATTTAGTTGTCCATGAATTTTAATTTGATTAAGTTTATTGAATACCAGGCTTGTTTTGAACAAAAAAAAACACAAACAGCGATACGTTCATAATTTGCCTACAAGATAAAATAATATGTCGTTGTAGGATCTGTGTCAATTGACGAATGGCGAGCAACCATATTGGTTGGTTGCTGTTGACGGAATGATACGAACATTTGGTCTTGAATTACTTGAAAGTATTCTCAAGAGCTTTCCTAATGTATTTCTTAAGGTAAGGAATTCTAACAGATGGATTGTTGTACGTTATACACGTCTCTCATGAGGTCTGCAATATTTATGTTGAGTGCAAAGTTTGCATTCTATCTTTACATTAAAACGTTCTCATCATTATTAAAATGCATCCTGGCGATAAGACCAATTATTATTTTGTCTTCGTAGCATCCGGAATTCAGTTTTCTTCTCAAGGAAAGAGTTTGCCCTCTTGTCATCAAGTTATTTTCCCCGAGTATCAAATTCCGACAAGTTTCTGGTAATTCGGGCGATCCTCCTTTGGAAAAACCGGTGTTTCCTATTTCGATGCGATTGCTGCGAATCGTGTCAGTGTTGATTGAACAATTTTATACATTACTGGTGAGTTCATATTGCTAGTTGAATTATGTATAATTTGGCCAGGAGATATTATAATATGAGGTTTTGAACTGTTGTGATCGACTTTTCTGTAATGGTAGCGGTGTCCTCTACTGGAAGTTGAAATGTCAACTTCTCTTTATGTCAACTACGACGAGAGTGCGAGGTTTTTGAGAGAAATTTCGTTAATTTTAGGTGACGGAGTGTGAAATTTTTCTATCGCTTTTGGTGAAATTTCTGGACATCGACAAGCCATTTTGGCAACGTTCTTTGGCCTTGAAGTTCTTCACATTCTTTGCCTTCAGCCACAACTTCTTAGGTAAAGAGAGATTTTTTTTGGTTTTATGTAATATTAGAAACTTGAAGCTCTACATTGGACGGTTGGGTATTTTGTTATGGCTATGGCAATATCACTTTGCTGCAATCTCCTGATCACTTGAACTCCATATTTTTTTTTATTCTTCTTTGACAGGTCATTTTGTCAATACTACGACATGCAAGAACACTCGACTAAAGTCTTTCATGATCTCGTTAACTCATTGGCTAGTTTCATCCAATCGTTGTACTCCGCTGCCGGTCAGCAAGCATCCACTGGGAGCCCTCCCCATTCTCCCTCCTCTAATAATGCGTCATCTATTCAAAATGCCAACGCAAACTTGTCTGGAAATGGCAACCAGTCTGTCTCTGGTTTCCAGTATCATGGTGTATGGTTACCGCTGGTCAAATTACCTGCAGGCAAAGCAAAACCTGTGTAGTAAGTGTTATTAGAAATGGGAAAATTTGCAGATTAAAATGGCCCATTATTCATTTCACAGTTAATTTCGTCTTTCTATAAGACCGTTGACAGTTGCTAGCCGAACTGCTAGATATTTAGTCGTCGAAGTTACGCAAAATATGTAATTGTTTTACACCGGTAGACTATGTAAGATTTGGATAGAGTAATAATTAGTAAATAAAGAGTAATAATTCTGCTCATAGATTAATTTTTCCCCAAATAACATAAAGTCTTTAATTTCTCCAGCCTAGATCATCTCGACAGGGTCGACACTCCAAACGTAACAGAGGCTTACGCCATGACAGTCGCGTTTAGAACCCTTTTGGCTCTGGTGAACAGTATCAACGCTTTAGTAAAGTCGACTATGAAGACTCTGGACGCAGCGCCACAGGTTGAGGCTGGATCGAGCCAGCTGAGGAAGCAAAGACCCCTGATCAAACTGGAGTAGGTACAGAGGCTGTTGAGCATAACGAAACTACTGAAGGTCTCTGATTTTCTCGTTGAATTGTGACTGCGTGGGCGAGTTCAATGACGTTTTATGTTCACATTATAGGGAAACATTGAACGAAGTTTGGAAACAAATGCTAAACTCTTCTTGGTGTGGTTTACTAGCTGCGTTGTCTTTGTTATTGGAAGCAAGGTCTGTGTTCGTACTTTTTTATTCTAACACAGGTCGTCAAATTATATATTGTATTCAGCACGAATCAGGCCAGGGGGAGGTTGTTTTGAAATCGATTGTAGTTTTGAAAGAAGTTAGTCAGGCAGAGCTGAACGTCTGAATATTCACACCCCTCACCTTCACCATTGAGATTTGTGTTTAATGAAGCATATTTCAAATCTGGTATAAATCTCCCGATCGTGGTATAAGAGTAACAATATATCGAGTATTCCCTCTTCATTATTCAGCAACGACGAATCAGCGACTGAGGGGATCTTGAAATGCTATGAAATACTTGCAAATTGTTCTGGTTTACTGGGACTGACGTTTCCTCGAGACGCTTTCATCATGTCCTTGTGCAAAGCCTCGCTGCCATCCCAATGTTCTCTCTCTGTACTCAGTGTTCCCTCTTGGACCCGTCCGCCGACCCAAGGCTTGCGTTGTCCAAAGATTCAGAATCATCTGATAAGACTGGCACTTTTCACAATGGTTGCTGGAGTAGCTCCTGGGGCTCAAAATGGACCAGTAACGGTAAGTCGTGCATTCACGTGAAAGGCCACGTGCTAAGCACGTAGTTAGTAGAATTCATGCTGCGAAAATATCATTTTCTTGATCTGGAATAAACTGTTTGGATACTGTTTGACATCGTTAGATTTGATAAAATTCCTTTGAATCTATGTTGGAACTCGGGAAATCCTCTTTTCACATACCCCCTCTCTCTCCCAGTATTCATCAAGTTTTGATTTTAAAATTCAATTTTTTTGTGTTTTTTAAAAATACCTTCAAATATAGTGGAGCACAACATAATGCCAATTCACGTAGTTTTAAATTCCTTTATTATAGGCTCGCACCTTATTTAAACATCGCCTTATCTTTGTCTTTTATAAACCCCATAGCGTGCTTTTCGTTCTGAAGATCAACGCTTCTCGCGGGAACAGCTAGTCGACTAGTTTATGAGACAAGTGCTCTTTCTAAATAATGGTTGCAAACGTTGAGGATTTTGGATGAATCAAAATAATTTCAGCAACTAATTGTGGGATACAATTACATTTCAAATTTCTTTAAAAGCTATGTCATGGGAAAACTTTCATTTGGACATACATTGATGATCCAGTAGTGTTGTAATAAAGGATTTTTCAATTGAAAATTGACTGCTCGAAATTGTTGTGACTGACGCAGTGACGCCGAATTTTCCACTTAGTCCTGTTTTTAAATTCACGTTATCTTCGAGAGAAAAATTTCTTTATAAAACTCCTCGTTATATCTTTTATTTTAAATGCATTCAGCTCATGTAAAGTTTGACATTCGAAACGGGCTCGTAGATTAGTTTAATTTGCAATGAAAACGCCAGTATAAATCGAGACGTTCCAACGATGCCTTTTGTTTCAGTTGTCGTCGAAAAATATCATGTGCATGCGGGCAATCTTGAATCTGGCCCATTGTCATGGTGGAATCTTGGGGACATCGTGGTGCCACCCTGAAGGTAGCGTTCTGTACTTCTGTTTAGACGCGATGTGCTTTTCTCGTGTTTATTTGGTTCATTGTTTTTCAGCATCTGACGTGGATGCTTGGCCTAATTCCAGCTGAAAATGGCAGTTTGAAGTCCGGACCAATTAACGAAATTCCAAATTTGGTACGTGGCCATTTTTCGCAGTATGATTGGTTAGGGATATTGTCAATATAATTCCCACCAGCCAATTACATTATTTCTCACCAGTCGATCATAACTCATTGTTTCTCATCAGCCCATCATTTTGCTGTCACTGTTAAATCACAGTGCTCGTTGCACTTTATCAGGCCATTTCATTACTCTTTTCTCCGTTTTTATTTTTTAAACGTTTCGTATTCGTGTGCTTAAAGGTTGTCAGCTCCTCATTGAAGAATGAAGTACCTGTCCTCTCTGCTATGCTCTCGAGATTGTTTGAAAGTTCGCGGTAAAAGAAATATGATTGTTTGAACTTCGTGTATTTATAAATCTACTTTGTTTTCTCCCTTTTTGTGTATGATTTCCCCCTGTATTAGTGTTGTGCGATTTTTTTCGTGTTCATTTTATTTTCCGAATGTTCTTATGACTTTCTATGCGTGTGCGTGATTTTCTACTATCTAAGTGTTGTGTGATTGTGCACATGTTGATTTGGTTTTCTAAATATTCTCGTGACTTTCCACTTGTTTAGGTCATTTTCTACACGAATAGGTGGCTTTCTGCATGGGTTTTGTAAATATTATTTTAAGTTTTACCATGGTTTTGTAAATGTTTATTGAACTTCTACATGTTTTTTTGTGCCTTGCAAACTTCACAAAATCTTTGCTGAATTCTTTGGAAGTTTCTTTACTTCTCCGTGAGTGAACACAGAAAAATTGCGTAGCGGGACCAATAAACTGTCCAATTACACCAGTTATTGTGAAATTATGCATACATACCTGTGTAAAATTTTTTATATTTTCACTTATTTTTTCATGTGTTTTTAACATTTGATATGATTTTCTACACTTCCGTGATTCTTTATATGTTTCTGTGACTTATATACGAAAATTTTCATATTTATACATTATTTTTATAGTTTTTTGGACGATGTAGCGGTGCATCATTTGATAGACGCTTTGTGTCGTCTTATGAATGAGTCAGCAGAGCAAGCGGAGACGAACAAGGTTGGAACTGTGGGTTTACTTACCTGTTTGCCTTATTATCTTAACGATGTGTACCATTATATCCCTCTAGGATCCTTCCTTGTTCCCCATCGCCAAATTGCTAGAGACGGGTCTGCACAATCTTCACAGAATTCCTGTACTATGGAAGCCATTGGCAGCTCACTTGCTGGAGGTACTTTGAATTGTTGGAAAATTCTTTTCATTTCTTGCTTTAGTTTTGCCATCCAGTTCTTCATACATTCGTTATATATAGATTTGTCAAAGTCGTCACGGGCGCATGCGCGTGTACAGTGCCGAGGCTGTCACGTTGCTGATCTGCGAGGCATTGAATTTCGATCACAAGCCTCCTTTGGTCGCCAACGCGGTAAGTCAACACTTGATAAATTTATATCTTCTCTGTCTGACTGTCTTTGCGTTATGGTTAAATTTAACCTCTCTTGAAGAGTGTTCTCAGAGACAAACTGACCAATGTCTGAAATTTGGCTGAGCGTTTCTAAAACTAGGGTGCACATGTTACTGTATCTGGCAGTATTCGAAATTCGGTATATATTCAACGAATCTAATCAGGCATAAGATTGTGCGTTTCTTCCGCCAATTCCGAAAACACGAGAAGCTTTATTGCCCGCCATTTTGAGGAATTAAAAACAACAAGGCGGCCGGCTGGTAATCATTCTGTTAATGCGGAATAATGTCTTAATTGCTTTTAAAGTCTCTTAATACGCTTCACATAAAGATGTGAAAAAGACATAAAGATATTAATGAGAAAAAAAACTTACAATCTTTCCTACCTAGTTTGCTAGTGTTGAATTTTTGTCAGTTATTAGCTACTAGTAATTGTATGTATAACTCACAATTCGATAAATACTATCCGATATGATCAAGTCAGCAACTTTGTCAGGTTTCGAATCCGAAACCTGACAAATTAACTACGTCTCTACCATTGCCTTTACCTAAATCTTTTTATCTTTACGGAATAAAAATGAGCATTTGCATTGAAGCCCACGTTCAAAGTATGAACGTAATTCTGTTTTTTTTTGCTCACATTTCATTTACAAAGATCTAAGATTTTTATTTCCTTTTGTTTCAGTCTCTTCAATCGACAATTCTGTCACCGTTGCGTGATATGTCGCGTAATGTCAATGCCGATGTACGCAATCAGCAACTGGAATGCGTTTTCAAGGTATATGTAAATATTTTACTTCGTGTTATTATTCCGATTTTTTGGATTGCTTGAAACTGTTTTTTCTTTAGATTCTTCAATCAAATGGTCCTAATTTGGGAGAAGGGTGGCCTGTGATCGTTGAGGTTATCGGAGCTGCTACAAATCAGAAAAGGTAAGCCATTTACTTATTCTCACCTTTAAATTAACGTTAATTTTGTGGTACTTAGCACCGTTTGTGAAGCATTTAAGAAAATTTGTTTTTCAGCTCGGGAATAATTCAACATGGATTTCAAAGTCTGAATCTGATCGTTACCGATTACCTTCCCATGATTCATTATTCCAATTTGAAATTGGTGATCGATGTCGTCAGCAAGTTTGGCCTTCAACCACAAGAGTTGAACATAAGCCTCACAGCCGTTGGATTATTGGTAAGGAAGGAGGATGTATGAAAACTGCTAATGTGTATAAGTCTAACATTGATGGTTGTACATCTCACTTTCATTGTCGATCTTATCGCTGTAAAGATGATATCTCGCTTTTTTTTGTTTAATATTCCATGCACTTTGTTGTTTAACATTTCCTAAATTGGCTTGTTAGCGACATCGTTTGTTACATGCCATGATCTTTCTTAAATTTTTTAGTGGAACATCTCTGATTTTTTGAATCAAAACCGCGTCACCATTGAAGAAGCTCTTAAGCAACATGAGGCGCAGACTCAGGGCGAGACTCCCAGAGAAGAGCCCGCGTTATCTCCCTCCGACAGGCTATGGATGGCTTTATATTCCAAAATGGGCGAACTTTGTGTCGATCCTAGGCCCGCGATTCGCAAAAGTGCTGGTCAGACGTTGTTCTCCACAATAAGTGCTCATGGCTCACTGTTAGAAAAACAAACATGGTACACCGTGTTGTGGCAGGTGAGAAATTTATTTCTCCGTCCCCCTCTCCCGCGTGTGATCTTTGATCATATGACCGAAACCCATAAAATAACAGTATATAAATTATAACCGACACTTGTGCTCTGTACAATACAAAGCTTGTGATGTATACGACATGTTTATATGAAAATATCGCCTGTTTAATTTGCAAAGTTTCTGTAACGTGAACTATTGTCTTAAGACGTTTAAAATAAACGGCAAGATTTTCAAGTCGAACAGGTTTCGACATACGTTATGCAATCTTCAGTACGAAGTGAATAGGAAGTTGACAGTCCATTTCGCACTGAAAATGGCATAAAGTATGCCGAAACATGTTCATAAAATTTTGTCGTTTATTTTAAATGTCTCGACTTTGGTGCTACTACGAAATTATGGAAACTATAATGTCCATAAAGTTCCAGTGAAAGCGTATCAAGCAATTCAGCGATCGGATTTGTCAATCAAGCTTTCAATAAACATTTTTTGAAATTTACAATGTAGGCGAAGGTAGTTATTGCTGTTTGGAATTGATTTTTTTACAAACGTTTTCTTTTATCGATTGTGATGTAAGAATAAAAAGCCAGTCGTTTTTGAAGGTAATTTGGTTTGTCGGTTATAAAAAAAAGCCGGACTAACTGATCACTCAATCTGGTTAATCGAATAACCGCCTCAGCCTAGTGTTAACTGCTATTTGAGGACTGGATTTGATAAAAAAAATTTCCAATATAATTCGGGCTTTTTTAGGTTTTATTTCCCCTTTTGGAACGCGTCAAAACGATGTCGAGCAGTGCTGCTTCAGTCCCACCGCCTAGCGACACTGCAAACCAAGGAAAGATTCTCATGCATCATTCACGTGATACGGCGGAGAAACAATGGGACGAGACACGTGTACTCCCTCAATGGCGTTGCCCGCGTCTTCAACACTCGCAGGCAGCTTCTTGCGTCTCTTGACGAGTTCCCAAGGGCTTGGGCACTACTTTGGAATTTGTCGAAGCCTCTGCTTTAAGTAAATCCGCTGAAGTATCGCTGGCGGCGTTGAAGAGCTTCTTGGACATCGTGCAGGATCCCACGCCTGATGACGAGGTGAAAACCCGAGGCTGTTTATAACACTGAAAGTGGCAATTTTGTCAGTAAAGGTAAATCAAAGTTAAAGTGAAGCCGAAATTTTGCAAGGCAAGCGAAGATGTTAATCTATGGGTGAACGCTTGGAGAGTCTGGCATAGTATTGGCTTCATATCCACTTCCAGTTCGCATACGTTAAGGGAAAAGAAGGATTCCAATGGGCAAGTGGTGAAATACCGTGTTTATCCTACTCAGCCCTTCCTCTCCGCTTTGATAGACGTGTTCCCGTATTTGTTTCCGCGTATTTATTCGCGTTTCGGCCTTGCAGACTTGCAAAAGTTGTCGCACGTTTTGGTTAGCTCTCTTAGAATGCCTGTGCATGTAGATGCAGCACCGTTTCTCACTACCTTACACGAGTCTGCTCTTACACCCCTGCAACTTTCCATTTCGAATGCGCTGGACATGCTCCGGGAACCGATTCCGGACCGTGGCTCAGTTCTGGACAATAGCTCTCAACCAATGTATCCAACAGTTTTTTCAACGCTGTTGCAAGTGGTGAATTTCGCTTGCAAGCCCCCGGCATTGGAGGATATTGAAGAGGATGAAAGAAAGAATTGGGTCGTCATAACTTTGGTACCGTTTGCTGAGAGTTGTGTTGAACGTGTGGTGGACTTGTACCGAGAGTGCGCCGATAATGATAATGTGATCCAAGATCACGTGATTTATAGCATTGTTAAGGTGAGTCGGTTAGTGTTTTAGGACTGCAACATGCGGATCCTTTGAGGCACTCGTCAGTCACCGACTTGTTGTTATCAATTTATAGTCGTTACATGAGCCATTGAAGTTGAAGTATCAGTGTGGACGTCAATCTACGTGGAAGCTTGCTATCAATTCTCTCATCACGATATTGCAACTCGCGTTACCTGTTGCTTATAAGGATACTCGTACAGGTTTAACGCTTTGATATTTCGTCACGTTTCCCCCTTGACCGTATTCCACTCACGATTCGAGTTGTTTTCTTTGTTAACCTGCGTGTACTGTGGGAAATAACATGTGTGATTTTGTTCCTTGAAAAGAACAAAAATAACGAAGTCAAGTTCTTCTTTTCAGAGCTATTTCATTCAATGTGGGAAGAAATCGCCTCTACGTTTGAGGATTTTTTGTTTGCCATTAGGTTTGTATTCACCTACATGTTTCTTTTCTTATCCAGTTTTTTTTTTAAGAGTAGCCCCATTGGGAAAATTTTATTTAATGATAAAAATGGTACAACTTTTATAACTACAGCATACAAATATAAAAAATGTTAACTAAAATGAATTGTTTAAAATATCCATGATAATTTTCAAATTACTAGCTTCAAAATAAAAAAAAGTGACAGTCAGGTGTAAAGACAACTTTCCCAATAAGCTAGGTCAATATTTAAAGTGTGTTCGCTTGTTGAGGCAGATCGACTTCCTCGTATCGCAGTAATTGCTGACCTAATCAGTGCGAAAGACAGTTTACAACGCATCTTACAACGCATTTTCTTATCCAGTAGTTTGTATATATTATTTAATTTTATTGTCCAACTCTTCCATTTCAGTAATCCACCTGATACACAGACTTTAGACGATCACTTGAGCGACGAACAGCTCGACTTAAAGGTTTGTCTCTGGACATTTTGCCAGATTTTGTGGACTTAGTTCTAATGAGTCGATGTAAATAATTTCAATGGAGATGTTGTCTATAGAGATGTTGTCATTTAATATGCTGTCAATAGAGATGTTGTTAATGAGGATGTTGTCAATTGGTGGCTTGCAACCCCTGGGAGTAAGAGAACAATGGAATGCTCGCCATGTTGGATAAAATTTACATTGTACTAAGGAAAAGCTTTTGTTAAAATCATCCAACATGGGGACTATGACGTAGCTTGCAACCCATTAATAGAGATGTTATCAATAGAGATATTATCAATAGAGGTGTTATCAATAGAGATGTTGTCAATAGAGATGTTGTTAATGAGGATGTTGTCAATAAGCATGTTGTCAATAGTGATGTCCTCAATATAGATTTTATAGAGATGTTGTCAATAGAGATGTTGTCAATAGAGATGTTGTCAATAGAAATGTTGTCAATAGAGATTTTGTCAATTGAGATGTTGTCAATAGAGATGTTGTCAATAGAGATGTTGTCAATAGAGATGTTGTCAATACATATGTTGCAATGAACATGTTGTCAATTGAGATATTGGTCAATAAAAATGTTGTCAATAGAGATGATGTCAACAAAACGTTGCCAACATAGATATATATTCCGCGATTTCGTTCTCAGTACCCGGGTTTTTAATTTCTCTGTTTTCAGATACTTCGCATTATACGCGACGATATCCTGCCGCATTCTGATATTCTTCCACGCGATTTCTTGTCGAGAGTAATGACGCTACTGAATAAAGGCTCCATTCATTCTGCTACAAACTCTACTCTTGAAGGTTTGCTCGCAAGTTTTCAACATTCTAAATACACAAAATTTAACTGAAAGATCTTCATGGGAGCCATTGCATTTCGACCCAGCAATTTGGGATGGACATTAGGAAGGATTGCATTGTGATGCCGTCAAAGATATTTAACTGCGAGAGCAGTGTGGAATGCACACAGTGAAAATCATTTTTTGAAACGGTCCCCAATCTTAGGATGTTCAAACTGTTCATATATTTGTATCTGCTAGTGTATTTTTTATTTCGTGTATTATTTTTTTTCCATTTCAGGTCTTGATGGTAGTAAATTCCCGCTTCGTGAAGAGTTTGCGAAAACATGTTTTGAAATTCTTTTGGAGTTTTCATTCTCTCATGGCAATGCAAAGGGAATTCAGAAAGGTAAATCGCTAACGGTACAATTTTCGTAAGGGATGGGTCATAGAAGTGAATATAACTGGAATGCTACTTCAAACCTTGAAGGTAGCAATTGAACTAGTCCAATCTTTCCACGCCCAGTCCAAAGAAGGTTTATTTACGACAGTGAGCCAAAGTTCGTGACTTGACCTCGCTTGTGCAAGTACAGGCATGTTTATATGAACGAGTTATTAATGTAAAATGTAATGAACATTACACAACTCAGCATGGCTCGTTCATCTGATATATTTACACAATTCTTCGCCCAAATTCCCCACTTCCACTAATTCATAGATGCTTTTGCGACTTGAAAAGATTAATTTCCTTAGTTTAACTTTTAGTTCAATGCGAACATTATCGTATTTTTGTGTTCCTTGTTTAGAGGGAAAGGTCTCACAATTAGCCATTGACTCGCTTCTCGGACGCTGTAAGGATGTTCTTTCCAAATACTCGGAAGATGATAAACTTGGCGGAAAATGTCCCTTACCAAGGTTCGTTTGTTTGTATGATTAACTCAAAGATGGATTTATGGAAGTGGTGCGGAGTCGTGCCCACATCGCTACAAAATACTAATGTGCCAAACAACTAAGCAAAAACAATTGTGATCACGACTGGTGTTTAATGAACCCCAGTTCCGAAACTCTTCCGATCATAATGAAAGTTCACAGACCTTGACAAATAAATCTGACTTGCTAGAGTAAGAATTAACAATCTGAATCTAATACAAACTAAATCACCCCTTCTACGAAACCATCATGGCTCCATTCCTGGTTTAGCCAAATGTTTATATGTCTCGTTGTGTATTTACGTCCATCGTGCATGTGCTCATAACTATCCTCATATGCTCATCGATCCTCGCAAATTTATGTCCTTTATGTGTATATATGTCGTGCATGTGTCACATTCATTCCCTATCCTATGTATTTTATTTGCATCCCGATGTTTCATTGTTTATCCCTTTTATTTTTATTTGCATCCCAATGTGTTAATGTCTATCTCCTGCAGTTTTCTTTGTATCCTATTTGAAAACGTCTATCCCCCTACTTAGGTTTGCATCTCCATGTGTTAATGCCTATCTCCTGTTTTTTATTTGCATCCTTATATGTTCTTGTCCAATCCCATATATTCATCAAATGACCAACTTACTGTAGCAACATGGATGTTCAGTCGTTCTTTTTATAATTTACAAACCAAATTTATTTATAATTTACAAATCTATTTATAATTCTCGTCATCCTTAGTGAAAGGTCTTTTTGCTTCCATTTTTCCTTTCATTCAGAACACGTATGGCTGAGGTTACATTTGTGATAAAGGCGATGGCAACTTTAGTGTTGTCATTGAAAAAATTCAAAATCGCCTTCAACTAATTGCAAAGGTAAGATTGTTCTATCTATTGCAGCCGACGATAAATATTTCCAAGTTACATACGTCTTAAATTATTATTCCAAACTGCAATTTTCAGTTGATCCAAGACTGTGGTCTCAGGTGGTCGACATCTATCCGTGCGTCGAATGTATTACGTGCAGCTCCGATGATGTACGCGAGGCGTTGAAGCTAACGTTATTCGAATTTCAGGATCTCCTGTTGCATGACTACGACAATGCAATCAATAATCAATAATCATCATCAGAGAAAGGCCATTTTGTTCCTTTCCCATTAAAAAACGAGAAATGTCGGTAAAAATAAAAAGCCCAGCTTAGGTAAACCTTTTCACGTGATTTTAAGGTTGCTGTTTCATGTTACGTGCGTTCACTACGCTATTTATTGACCGCTGACCGTAAACTGAGCCAAACATCAATACACGCATGCTCGTAACATGGATTTGTAGCCATCTTTAATAGCAATTCATTTTGTAGAAATGACAAAATTTAAATTATTGGGGAAACTCCTCGCTTGTAATTTCATTTCATTGTTTCAATGCATTTTCACGCGATAGCAGTATGCGAAAAATGAATCATTTGTTATAATTTCCTGTGGTTTACACGTTTTCTACTTTTTATGTACATCTGATTTTATAAATAAATCAGTATTGTTGGCAATAGCTCAACATTCAACTAGTTTCTGTTTTTAGTTTACAAAGTTTATTAATGAGTAATTTCTTCTTGCTACTTTAGTTTACTGTAAAACATTTCACAGTTTTGTTAATACTGTTCTGTCTGTACCATGGTATGCACACAATTTGTTGAGTGTTTTCAATTATCGTTGTTTCCGACTTTGTTTCCAATCAAAGAATGTCTTCAACATTCCATCACGTCTTTCACTAACGTGATTGCGTGATTTCTTCTTGAGACCTTTGGCCTTTGGTCTCTCTCTTTTCTTTCATCCATCTCGGAAAAGCCCTTTGATTCGAATTCAGTTTCGACTGTGTGTTTCTGTAGTAATCTTCTTTTTTTCGCACGCGAGACTTTTATTTGCTTTGTTGCATGCTTTAGGAATCATGGCGTCCTTCAATCGCTTCCAAGGATCCTGTCCTTTCCTTTCTTGCGTTGCTTGCAAGGCTACTTGAAATATCTCTTTGACGCCTTCCCAGATAAAGCTGAACATTCTTTGTACGCGAATGCATTTATTTTCCTTGCAATCTCGCGTCCTGTTGACGAACTCACTGGCACTTCGTCGTTTTTTGACCACCGCTGGCCATGAGCTGACGACAGCTGTCGACGATCCATTTTGTTTCCAACCAATATAATTGGGACGTTAGGGCAATAATTTCTTAATTCTGGTGTCCATTTCTCGTAAACGTTTTCCAGGGATTCTGGTCGGTCAATTGAGTACATAACAATAAACACCGATGCTTTTCGATACAACATTGGTCGAAATACTTCGATATCCTCTTGTACAGCGGTGTCCCAAAGTTGCAAAGATATAGGTCTCCCATTAAGTCGAACTTTCTTCGTATGACTTTCGCAGATAGTAGGCATGTATTTGCTTGGAAATTGTTTACCAAGGTAGACTTTTATAGCCGACGTTTTCCCGCTCATTCCATCACCAACAATCACGATGTCTTTCGTCATACTCTAAAAAACACAAAAATTTCTTTATAAACGTGTTTTATTTTCCTAATAGCTGTTGCAATGTTGTAAAGTCTTTGTTATCGTTCTCTAGTTTCATAATTATTCCTTTAGTTTTGGTCAGCATGATGGGAGGGCGTTGTCAGACTAAAAACGATTCGTCTCTCTTTTTGACTTTCAAAGTTGAAACAGCGGAAATATTCTTCTCAGTTACATTATCGAAACCTTCAAAACAAAACAGCATGATAGAAAACGCCAGTTTTCTTTCAACTTTTGCAAAAAAAACTCAGGTTAAAGGTCGTGATAATGAGCTTAACATTGTAGCTGAGAACATTTCCTCCTCATTCATCATCGAACACATGGCTTTGCTATTAATGTCTGTCATTTACGTCATAGATGTTTTAAAACATCTGATTTTAGTGATATATCCTATTCTTGCAGCCGATTTGATCATAATACAAGATAAAAGTGGATCAGTGACGCAACAGTGAAGCTAGGTGTTACCTTCTTGTTGAAAAAAACCATAATTTGCATGATTCGCGCTGAAAACATGTTTCTCACGAAAAATCGCTGGTTGCTTAGTATCGGCCTATAAAGACTGGACCAGCTATGTTGAAAGATTTCACAAACTAGTATAGCAACATGCATATAATTTTGAAATACCAATCAAATTATACGAAAGACATCCCACTCACCGTTTGTAGTCAAATAGGATTGAAGATATTTCTGCTGGAAGTCTTGCACCTTCTATATTCTCTCTTCTCCGTACCTTTACTTAGATGTTCACTCGACAGTGTGTTGTGTGCGTTGATGGTTTTACTCCGAATGTGCGAGTTTCTTATAATGCAGGCATTCCCCTGCTTGGGGTTTCATGTTGTGAAAACATTTCCGTAACAGATACTCCATGAACGTCATAGTTTGGCAGAACTCCGACTTTCTCTCATTTACAAAGGTCAAGTTTCCACATCTGTTTCGTTTATGATGGGTTAGTAGTTTTTTGTTCAAGATCATTTGTTAGTAGTCATCCTTTGGTTACCTCCGTCATGCGAGTGCTTGTATGGTGGCCAGTTATTCGCGGAATGCATTCGATTGAACGATAGTAGGAAGTGTAAAACTACGTAATTTTTAAATGGTTTGAAAAAAGCGCCTTCTGTTTAGTCGGGGGGGCTTTGAAACGTGATGTTATGATACTTATGATTCATTCAAGACGGTTTGGATGGCTGTATTTTTTATGGGGGACTGTATATGACTCTTAGCTACATCCCACGTATATTCATTATACGATTTTAAAGTGCATGAAACGCGTACGACTAGCATTGTTTCGTAAATTTTTCATTTTTCAACGATAGTTAATGAAGCTCCTTTTGCGAAAACATTTAGCTGAATTGCAAACAAATCATTGTGTCAAAGTGGCGTTTGAATGAAAACGAAAAGTGAACCTCGTTTCAGTTATGATTATAAAATTAACACAATGAAACGCGTGCGCTGATTGGTCTAGCATGTGCAAAACACATCTGAGCTCAAGCAGTAAAATAAATAATAACAATCATTTCAGTCAAAGAGAATCTGCAAATCGATCATTAATACATTTTAGAGGAAAAATTAAAATGTTTGTCTGTTTCGCATTATTGTTATTTTATAAAAGAAATAAAAGATGTTTTTCGTGTTTGCACTGGCTTATGCAAACCTCGGAGACGTTTGTGAGAACTCTCGAGCACGAACAACCCTCGACCTTCGGTCTCTGGCTTGCACTTATCTGCTCTCGAGTTCTCCCAAAGGTCTCCTCGGTTTGTATAAAGCCCGTGTAAACACAGTAAACATCTTTTATTTCTTAAAGTGGTTATATCACGAATTTTAGCCCCCCTTTTTTACGAGCTTAATTGAAAATTTGGATTATTTGAAGAACTATGACATGTCGCTGGACTTAAACAGATAAATATAAGTTGCTTAATTTTGCCTCCAAAGTCGGGTACTATTTGCGAATTTTTTACGACGCCATATTGATACTTGTGACGTAGATAGTTGAACACGTCTGTTTCCGTCAGTATAATATTATATTATAGAAGGTGATTTTGTTGTCGTTTTTCTTGTCTTAAAAACAAATAATGACAGTATTTTCAATAAAATATTAAAAAAAAAGTTGTCCGGAAAGTATGGCATCAAATCAGTGCTCAGATAATTCGAATTCGATGTCTGAATGCGTATCTGATTCGAGCTCGGAATCCGTGGGTTATGTCGAGCATTTAAACGACTTCGCATATGACGATGAACCGCTAGCAGGAGATGGTGATGAAGTGCATACTCCAGATGATCCCGATGGAAATCTCCCTGCGACATTAGAACAACGAAGTGATGGCGTAATTCCACTTGGTGAATGGTAAGTTGTTGTTTTCTCCTGTTTGTAATATACATAAAGTTACTTTATAAACCAGAATGCTCCCACGTTTCAGGTGTAATTGTCAATGCTGTCATACCGATTTGTTAGAAGGCGCATTAGAGTACAGATGCTGTAAGGAAATGGACCAGCTTTGCAGAAAATGACATTCGATGGCAGCATTGAGAAAATATCATGCATAACACAGCATGCCAAATTTGGGCCTTTAGTTCATGAGGCTGTCCTTGAAAACGTCGGGCCACTATTGAGAGATAGGAATGGACGTGCTTATCGCCGCCAAGCATCACAATCACTAAATATGTAAGATTGTAAATTGTATGAGAAACAATGTTATAATCAACATTGTTTCATCAACAATAATTAGTCCAACCTTTTTATTTACTTCAGGTACTTGAGAGCTGTGGCATACAGATGGTTGATGCGATGGTTTTGTGGGTCTATGGGATGGGAGAATACTGGCCTTTACCTGCTTGTGTTTACCACTTTATTCGGAAAGCATATCAAGTGGTAACACAACAGGTTATATCAGAGAGGCGATGATGGAATAGTCTTTAACTTGTGCACTGTAGAGACTGTTGACCTTCTTTTCTGAGTTTGGAATGGTCAGGATATATGCCTAGATGAAAACCAAATAGGAGATACATGGATGCACTATATAAGTTGACATGCAGTTTAATGGTTTGAAACAAGAGTAAACAATAAAAACAAATTGGTGCAACTACTGAGAGGTTAAGCTGAAAGAATTAAATGAAAGAATATCTTTTCTTCAATGTCAGTCTGGGAAAAAAGACAAAAGAAAAAATATATGAAATTAAATCATAGCATAAATGTAAAAATGGAAAATAGCAAGCCGTTCAAATGGCGAATCGTTTGCTTCCCCAGTGCATACTCAAACATGCTCAGCTTCATCACTAGTAGATGGTACTTCATCATTGAGAGAACATGTTTCCTTCAGCGATGGCTTATGGAGAGTATGTCGAATCTACAAAACTTATATCAAATTTACATATGACAAAGAAAATTAATAAACAAGCGTAAACTTACTTGTCTTCGCTTTCGATCGGTTATTTCGTCCTGTAATGGTTCAGGAATCCCAGCCACGTCAATGGTTGGGATAGCATCTTTCTTCAACCTTCTTTTGAGCTTGACTTACACACTCAAATTAAGGTCAAAACAAGAATCTTCAAAATGCGCAGAACACAGACACGAGGTAGAGGAAGCCTCAAAACCCGGTCTATGTTTACGCACAAAATTTACCCATTTTCTATGTCTTTGCGGCTCTGTTTCTTTTTTAGGAAACAGATGCATCGACATTCCTTCGGTTTTTGAATCATTGGCGCAACTAATTTGATTATTTCCGCCAGCAACACAGCGTTTTCCTCCGCGTTTCTTATTAAGATTACTAGTAGAATACGCCATGTTGATATATGTGTTCAACTTTCTACGTCACAACTCATAAGCATACCGATCAAAAAGTTCGCAAAAAAAATGCTGAAAATCGTGACTTTGAACGTCCGTAAAATCACTTTCACCAATCCAATTTCAATTATAATTGCAGGTTTAAAATCACTGAAACAAGGTCTTTCAATTTAGCTAATAAAAAAGGGGGGCTAAAATTCGTGATATAACCACTTTAAATAATGCAGACTAGAGGCAGAAATTAACAAATGCGCATGCACTGTACTGAAATCCTTTTTACAGTCATTATATGGTGACTATCTGAAAATTCTTTTATATTTTGTATTTTCGGAGTTCTTAAAATTTTTACATAAGCTCGAAGTATTTGTAATGTTTTATCCGTTTTCGTTCGTATTTCGTAATATTAACATGCTTTGTCATAACTGTCCCGTAATCGTGGCATTTTGTGAAAGTTACAAATCTTTTTCATAGTATTTTGTATTTCGAATGGTAGCGAGCGATTGCCGTCGGCATACGAGTTGCTAAAGTCTCGTGATTCCTTGGATAGGTGTCTCGCTCGTAATTTTTGTACGAGGGGCTAGCCATCGCTTGTGCTCCCTCGCCAAATCATGTTTGTCATCATGTCAGCTAAGAGCTTATTAACGAGTGTGATTGTAAATATCAGGTCTTAACTTGTTGTGAAGCTCGTGAATTGTAAAATTAACTTTTAGATATTGTGGAAAAGGTAGTTTGTAGTAAGTATTTTTGTGCACTAGCATTATCCAACAAGCACTGGCTGAAATTTTTATTTAAAATCAGTTTAAACGTACGTGTCGGTACGTTACGCTTGCGAACGAAAACAACATTAGATTTGTAATTCTCATGAATCAGTTCCCATAATTTTAACAATTTGATTGCGTGACTTTAATTCCTATAGTTATACTTTAATTAAAATTTATTAATTCCAGCTTTTTAAAATACTGGTTCGAAAGGTTAAGGAGATAAACGTGATTCACCTGTAGGGCGCTTAGTTAAGAATTTCTTCGAAACAAAGCGAAGGGCTTGATTAAATTTCACTGCATGAGCATTATGAGCATATCATAAATAACAAGATTATGCAATTCATCTCTCGACATGTTAATGGCATTTTCCTCATACACTAGCGACTGTTTGGTGAATGGGGAGGTGCCAACAACTTTACTTGTTACCAAGTAATTCCGATATTTTATACACACAAACTGATGAGCAGCCCTTTATTTGTTGTACTCACATCCATTTGAAGGAGGGAAGGGACTGAGACAGAGGTTCAACATTACACCCAAATTATGAGGTCATGGACTCAAGGTCAGTATAACATTGCGAAGTATATTTGGAAAATTTATTGTTGTTGATTTCCTATCTCCTTCCTGTGACTTTGTAAAATGTTTAATGCGTATTTAGGACACAAGTTAGCTTGTGGTTGTACCCCAGATCATTTGAATTATCACGGCTGTTAACACAGAATAGATACGTATACAGAAGCGCCACTTAGCGAAAAATCTGTGAATGGGGAGGTGCCAACAGCTTTACTTGTTACCAAATAATCCCGATAAGTGTGGGTGTGTTTACCTGAGCATTTTTTATCAAACTTCCCTCTTAAATTTATTTGTAACTTGTACAAAAATAAAAAATTTGTATTATTCTTATCGTATACTTTTACCACTAAAATTGTATTAACTAACTGAGTAAGTTAGTACTTGAGATTTTAAACAATATATTTGTGTAAATAATTGTTGTTTTATTACTGAAAACCGAAAATTAATAAATGTGAAAAGTTCTATAATTTGATAGCGAAACTGGTAGCGAAATTTGAAATTTTTCAACCAATTTTCGAATAAAATGAAAACTTGGTTGCAGAATTAGAAACATGCATTCGACTGTAGGAGCCTACGAAAAGTGGCTCAGCGGCTTCTTGCCACAAATCCAACATGGCTTCCACGGACGGTATGTGTTTCAAAATATCGTTCATATTTATTTTGAAATTAAGCGCGTTTTCCATTTAATGTTATTCTGTTGTTTTGCAGACATAATTGTAAGACGAAGATTGCTGATTGATGGTGAAGGAAGTGGGGATAATCGAAAAATTCAGACCTTACTGAAGACGTTTTTGAAGTGGTTTCACTTCGAGGGTAACGAGGACGAAAGGTAATAGTTTTAGAGTTACTTCTTACTCCTGTTGTCCAGTATCTTGCGGAGAGTTTCATTGTATTCCAAAATTAATCAGTTCAAAGACATCAATGCTATTAAACCACAACTTTATGTAATTTAAGCTGTGTGATCAGTGTAATGACGGTAGTGAACAGCGAATTCTACTAACACATGTTGAATGCAATTCCAAGAAAGAAATGTCGCAAAATTGTATGTTTTTTATTGAAATGATAGCAACGTCTGACCTTATATTACCAATTTCTAGGAAAACGCTGGTGTAGCTCAGTTACCGTCCTTTGTATATATGCAAGAATCCTTTTTTGAAATTCTGTGGACTCTCTAGTTGTCTTTGCGTCGTTAGGATCTTTACGAGTTAACATGTCCATATTGGGGTAGCCAATGATCAGATTAATTACAAATAATTTCTTTCAGCCTTCGAAATACCTATATTATTAATAAATAGGCAAGCATTTATAAAGCTGGGTTTATATGTAAACTTGTAAAGTTTTGGTCTGCTGGTTAAACGTTTCTAACGATCAAGTTTATATTGCCGTTAGTTAGTGTATAAAAAGCAATGCATTCAAGTATTCAGGAATTGATTATATTGATGTTTGATTGTTTTGGAAACTATAAAATATAGCAGTAACATTTATGAATCCTGCAAGATGACAATTTATTATGGATTTGTTATATTAGGGATCATTTGTACAACAAAATGATGATTTTGCTGGTGCAATGCGACTTTAACATTTGTAAAACGCTGCAAGTCTTTGAAATGAATCAAGTTGAAATGAAGAATTACATGGACCTTTATGAAAATATTGGTGTGATATTTTATGAGTTTTTTTTTTAATTGGCCTTTATGATGGACGTATGTGAACTGGGATTAAAAAGTTCAGTCATATAATAAAATTAGTTTTCTGTTGAATTGTTATAAAATGGACTTAATATTGAGCCTCTGTGTTTAGGGGAAAGCATAAAGAGTGCCAATGATCAAATTAAGGAGTGTAAAAGAGATTTGGATGAGGCTAAAACAGTTCGAAAGAACAGACAAGGTATAGTACATTTTGTTAGAAAACTATAATTTAGTCTGCCACAGTGATTTATTGATTACAATTATGATAAAGTCACTTTGCTCTGGCTTTAAAATAACTTTTTTCATGCAACATTCTGATCAGTTGCTTTTTGTATTTTGTTTAGAGTATGATGCTCTCGCAAAAGTTATATCAAAACAGCCAAATCGAAAAGAAACTTCGAGGTAAGATGGGCTGTGGTCTGTTTAAAGAAATCAATTATCTGTCTTAAAATTCCGTGTGGAGATTAAGTTTTTATACTGACAGACAAAAACCGGCGTATATTGCTCCTGAATAGGCGCGAAATGTGCCCTGACAGTAATCGTTGTAAAATGTGCCACATGCTGCGTTACTTAAGATATTAACGCTCTCTCAGACAGACAGTCAGTGCGTGGAAAGGTGGAAAAAATCCTAAAAAAAAAACACTGTGCAGACCCTTTTACTGTGCGGTGCTTTTCCATTTACAATTATCGAAACTGATAAAGTCGTTAAAAAGTACAAGTCGATAAAACATCCTTTCAATTTTAACATGAATGTCCTTTTACTAGGTCATTCTGATGTACTGTACCTACTTTATATATATCGAACCAAATGTATTTGATTCATATGGAAATCTATGTCTATATTTCATTTATGTCTTGTGGTGTACAGCGAGATAAATGTCTTAGAAAAGGAACTGCAGACTTTAACTGAAACGCAGCAAACTCTCACAACGAAGGTAACGTTTGGCGATTTTTTTATAAAAGAAAACAGCATCGCCTCGGTTTTTCTCAGTATATTTTGTGTGATCATTTTCCCCACAGCTCGAGCTTCGAAAGAAACAGCTCCACTTACTCGTTCATACAATACACGAACTACAAGAAATGTTGGAAGGTGAATATTTATTTGTGTCCTCAATTAAATCTCCGCAAACTTTTTAAATTTTAATAGCAAAATGAGAAACGGCGAACACCCTTCTCTAAAATGCGAAGTGTATCAAATTTGCGATGGGTCTTTCTACCTCGCCTTCCTGTTAAAACCGAATTCGAGTTACGTAACATATTTCCAAACTTTTCTATGTTTGTTATCATCCTTTTAGATGATCCAGGGGGCATCAAGGAAGCCAAGGATATATCAGTCGTTGCCGATGATTCTATTGACATGGATGTATCGTGAGGTGATCATTTGCTAAGTGCCCGCACAGATTCCTGGACATCAATCTTGCTTATTGGATTAAAGAACGAGTATGTCATCTACGGTTTATTATCTGTCGATGGGAGTTAAGTAGGCACGTACTAAATACTACAAAGGGAACCGAAATAAGAGTTTTCCTGCCGAAAGTAAGTCTACACTTGTTGATATACAATTTAACAAGAATTTTCATTATATTTTCTTGCTGGTATTAAGTATGCACATTTAGCTTGTGAAGTTTTTTGATTGATTTTATCATTGTGTGAACACAAGCTTTACCCAGCTTCACCAATTACCATGGCGACAACAAGCATTGTGGAATAACATAGAAAAATATCAATATCTATCGCTTGATGACCATCATGCTATAAAGACCTTTTCTCGAATTGATTAAATAGACCATTTAAGCGTTCACAGAACGTTCAATCATTCAGACTAAATACTTTAATATGCGTTTCATAAAGTCGTGTTTCCTTCAATTTCTTCCTGCTTCCCAACCGACGGCCTGACCATATGTAGGAGGAGGTTCGTGTGGAGAAATGTTTGGGTTAGGATTAGGGTGCAATCCATATCCTGTGGTTGGTGGGTAAGGTGCGGTTGGTGGGTTCTCTGCATTAGGAGAAGGCATGATGCCGTAGCCGGAAGTAGGATAATGTGCTGTTGGAGGTGAGGATAGTTGCATTCCGTCGCAAACAAACCAAAAGCTGTGGACATCAATGGGGTAGTCAGGTTCACAGCAGCAGTTACTTTCGTATTTGGCCGAGACGTCCCCTGCCATCAACACGCGCCAACCACGTGCTGCGTACGCCTCTATAACGTTGCAAAGAAAGCTGCGCATGTGACACGTATCGTTGTTTATTCCACCGTTCCACGGACAACCTCTGAGTTTCAATTGGCGTACGCCACCAAAACTAAGGTTCATTATTTTTTCTTCCTGGATCCCATTCATCCAGCGGCTAAGGACAATCTCCTTGAACGTATCGTCCAGTTCATGTGGCGCGTTGATCAGACGCAATTTATCCGAATCCGTTAAACTGAGACACATGACCGGACAGCATTTGGGCTCGCCTTTTTTAAATATCAACACGGATTTATCACTTAGGCGACGTGAGATATCTATGGCTGCTATGTTATGCCAACCCTGTACCATCATTGCTTCCAAAATCTTGAGAATTAAATACCTAAAAAAAGTAGAAAGAACAACGTTATGTATAGTCATGCTGTGAAACGGCCAATTTCAAAGTGCCCCTTTCAGCAAAAATTTTTAAGTTTGCCAAATCGTTCCATTGTTATTGCTATTTAAAGTTAGCAAAAATGTTCCTTTTAATGGACCTTGTCCGTCGTTAGAACGGACCTTTGTGACATCATGCAAGGGATTCCTCAATACAAGATATATTTACCGACTACCTTGGATGACGTCAGAATTTGGCTAGACCCTGGCTTCATGCCACGAGGGACAAGGTCCATTGAAAGGCAACTTTAGCCTTCAACAAGAAGACAATTTGACCAAATTGAAAAACTTTAGATATTACACCAAGTTTTGATATCGCTAATAACAATTTTGCAGATAGGGGCACTTTAACGTCATGGTCACTCAAGCATGCAATGTTAGCCTCATTGTAACTTACAGATTACTTGTACGTAAGCTAATTCTAGCAAAAAATATTTATTACTTTTAAGCTAAACGTGTGTTTCTATGCCTGCATGAGGATGCTGCGTTCTTTTAAACATTTCGAAACAGTATTGTCTATTGGGGACTACTGCAGTTTAGCGGACACCTTGGACACTGACCCAAACCCTAACCTATAATCATTGGCAAAAACGAGCCCGCGCTCCCGATAAAAGCGCTTCGGGTGTCCGCTAAACGGCAGTCTAGCCGTCTTTCTTGTACCTTGCCATCACCGACTCCCCCTTTGAAGAATGCCAAGGATTGCCTGAAAGTTTGAATTCCCAGCTTCCATGATGGTCTTTCTCATTCTGAATCGTACCGGGTGACCATACGCTTTGTATAACACCGCGTATTATTGTTATGATCGGCTCGGGGGCGCAAAGAATTCGGAGACGATCGGTACGATTAAGGCTTATCGTACAAAGTTGGGGGAACGAGCCTGCGGGCAGGTCGGGATCGTGGCGAAAGAAGAGAGAGTCTGCGGTACTTTTGAGGTTCACGTTGACAGCGAAGGAGTATTGGTGTTGATAAAAAAACCCGACTAAATTTTGGAGCAGCAGTTTTGCCATGATGGATTGCTCGTCCGTTGACTCCCAAGGGTTACCGCACATCTTTATCTCAAACACTCCATTTTGATAGGATTCATTTTGAATTCCTCTCGTCCAATTGCGGCGGACTGTCTGCTTAAAGGTTTCGACGAGCTGGGTTGGCAGATTGATAATCATAAGTTTGTCGGTGCTGCTCAAGCCAACGCAGACAAATGGATATGCCGATGAGAAATGGCTGGGAGATCGTGTGAGAAACACCGCACTTTTATCGTTCAAGCGTCCGAGGTCACATGATACCACCACTCTTCGCCCAATGTTGTATAATCTATGAAGGATTGTCGCTATCATTTGTCGTGAATTTCGAGAGCTAATCGATTCAGGTGAATTAAATGGATTACCTAAAACAAACATAGCGAGATATTGCCGACTCAGATAAAATTGTACACCGTTTACGATCAAAATTTATCTGTTCAGTTACCTATAACTTTGAATGCATGACCCGTCCCACAAATGGCATATTCGTTTTGAATGCCGTGGGGCCAAGATTCCATAATTGCCTGCCTTATGGTCGACAGTGCATCTTGATCATGGTGAAGAACAGTGATGCAATCAGTGTCGTGAAGAGATATACACATGGTAGAAAAGCCAACATTGACTTGAGGTAATGGCTTTGATGTGTCGTTACCCATCTTAATAAAAATAGTATACAACCATGAAATAGTTTAATATTAATGGCTGCAATTGGACATGTACACAACTTTGTTGAATATGTTGATTTTTTATTTTTTGCAACACTTCTGTCCTTTAGAACTTAGCCATATAGATTGATCTTTTGTCAACAATATACTTTTAGTTTTAATTTTTCTGAGCTATAAAGGTAAACTATCTATTCTTTCAAAATGGGTCACTGTTATGGTAAGGACCAGCTAGAATTCGGTATTCTTAGCTTAGCAAGGTGTGCTATATTTAAGAAAAGTGTTCACATATGTATTCATTACCATTCTTAGTGAGCGCCATGCTAAAGTATTTTAAATATTTGTTGAAATATACAAAATTTTAACTCACTACAAGACTTGCCAATGAATATAAAACTTAGAAAATGAATTAAACACAAGACTAAAGAATTAAAGTGTAGCTTTGCATTTTACTATATTTTTGACATATTTAATACTTTGCTTGTATGCATGAAGCAATGTAACACAGTAAGTCAGTATTTTATACACACAAACTGATGAGCAGCCCTTTATTTGTTGTACTCACATCCATTTGAAGGAGGGAAGGGACTGAGACAGAGGTTCAACATTACACCCAAATTATGAGGTCATGGACTCAAGGTCAGTATAACATTTAAATATATTTGGAAAATTTATTGTTGTTGATTTCCTATCTCCTTCCTGTGACTTTGTAAAATGTTTAATGTGTATTTAGGACACAAGTTAGCTTGTGGTTGTACCCCAGATCATTTGAATTATCACGACTGTTAACCAGGGTTGTTAGGCTCCAGCGCTCATTTGTAGCCAAATATGGTTTGAAAAGTGGCCAAATGGCAACAAAAGAGGCCAAACTTGTTTTCTGAGCCCGCACTGTTTATGGCATGCGGTTTTAATAAGTTTTTCTAATTGCTTCTTATAGTCTATATGGATTTATCATAAATATATACCATACATTGCAAATCTAGCGATGCCAACGCCTAATGTTCACATCAAAGGACATATGGGAAGAGGTGAATACAGAACGTAAGACTGAAAATTTATTCGCTGTTGCAAAAATATAAGGTGCTTGTTGACGAAATGAAGAGAAAAAATGAACTACACATCCAAAAATTTCTTGATAAGCATTACAAGCTTAAAAAGGCCATGTCAAAAATACAAAGTGAATAAACTATTTTATCTGTCTTTCTATAAGATCTCGACGTGCATAGTTGTCATTTTTTACTGCTCTCCATATATACAGATTTATATAAATATTTATGCATAGTTCTTATAATGTTTATTCTACTCACATTCATACATGTGTTTAGTGGCAAACAGCTCAAGCATTCGCTTAGTTACCTTAAAGTTAATGCAGCAGTTCCAGGCAAAGTGTAGGCTGGAACGAATACGAATAATGGCATTTAGCAGTTCTAAGCTCATCCTATTGCGTTGTTTTGTCTTCACTGATGTCACCAAGGAAAAGGTTCTTTCAACCACTGCATTGCTTACAGGATTTGTCAGGCAGCTTAAGGCGTAAGTTGCCAATTCCTTGAATGGTTTGACCCCAAGAGAAGTTTGGAACTGAACTATCTTTGACCAAAATGCAACTGCTGTATCAGGTATGATGCCGTTAAAAATTTGTTCCTCTTTCCAATTTCGGTGGACGATCTTCCTGTACTGCTCCTCAATTGCATAATCTTGATCCTTTCGTAGATTAGGAAGTGGCAGTTGCTCAAAATCGGCTCTCGTTGTTACATCAAGAACTTTGCTTGGATGCAGGGTGCTTAAACCTTTAAAGATATTCCGGACAGCTGGTAAACGTTTCTCTACTTGATTTACAGCTTCCACAAGAAATTCTAGACACCTATTTTTCACTTCAGAAACTTCAGCTTCAGCACGTCGTTTGTCTTGTTGGGAAGAAATGTATTTCTTTGCTTCTGACAAGAACTTTCCACCAAAGTCAACTTCATAAATGGCTAGATATTTTCCTTGGTGGTCGAAAACTCTACCATATAAACTTTTATGGTGTACATTTAGTTCCGTGAACATTTCTTCTGGATCACCATCAGTTGCCTGGAAGAAGGCATTCACCCTGTCGAATTCTGTGACCAGAGGAGAAACGAAATGGAAATAAAGATATAGGACTGGATCATTGAGCATGTCCAGAAGAATACGAGCCTTGAATCTTGCTGCCTGCGTCGTCTCTGGTTGTGCTGTTCGGAAGTAAGCTTGCAGCTCAAACCAATTTGTGAGAATGCGAAATATAACTTTTCCTCTTACAAGCCACCTCGTAGTTGAGTACTTCTCAAACGGTGCATCTTGCACATCATCTGCATGCTGAACACAAAGGGACAACGAATGGCAAATACACGTCATCTTGATGCAATGAGGAGCGACAGCAGCTATTCTTGTCCACAGCGAATTGTGTTCCCCAACCATCACTGAAGCACCGTCACTAGCATAGCCAACACAATTCACTAAATCAAGTTTAATTGTGGCAAGGCAATCTTTGATTGCATTAAAAAGATCATCTGCTGAAGTGTGGACAACAGGAACCAGGTCAACAAACGCTGTAACGATCTTATTTTCAACTTCGCTGAAATACCTTACGATAATGCAGACCTGCTTCGATGTGGAAATATCAGTAGATTCATCCACAATTAACGAAAACTTCTTACCCTGGACATCAGCAATCAGTTGTTCCTTCAACGCTGGACTTATAACTTTGGTCAATAGCTTTGAGCATTTGTTTCTATGCATTTTAATGTTCTCAAGTTTGCTTCCATGAGCATTTCGGGCTATTATCCCTCCGAGATGATCCATGGTCAAGATTGCCGAATGGCAAGCCATTGTAACAGCTAGCTCGATCTCGGCGACCTTTACTTCTTCTGCAACTTTTGGGACACGTACGACTTGGACGGGCCTTGTAGTAGTAGATACTTTAATGTGTTTGATGTGTTTATCAGTTTTTTCGTATTTGGTTAAGTTTGCTTGTTTGGGTCTGATTGTGGCACGGCACAATTTACAAAAAGCATCTTCACTTCCGTCTGAAGCTTTTGTGAGCCAGCTAAATTTACTTTCCCAAGACTTGTTATATTTTCCTCCGCTATCATAAGCTCCTTTCCATTTTGATGCCATAATATTGCAACGAATAACGTTTTTATCAGTCTTAACTAGTATTAGTAGTGGTCGAACGTGCTATTTATAGCTAGATGTCGGACGTCTACGAAGACAAAGCTGTGTGCTTGCTTGTGATTAGCTGGTTAAATTGCATGACAATTGGCTGAATTATACTTAGCTGTGATTGGATGAAAACAATTCAATGCTCAATTTGATCCTTATGATCATTTTAGTTGTATTTCCATCGCATTTTGTACATTTAAGAGATTTTACAAATAAAGCTCAATAAAATTTAAAAAAATTGTTTGAGTAAAAAGAGGCCAAAAGTAGCCAAATAGCCAAAAAATTTCGAGGCCAAAGAAAGAAAAAAGGCCAAAATCGAGTTATTTGGCCTCAAAAGGCCAAACTAACAACCCTGCTGTTAACACAGATACGTATACAGAAGCGCCACTTAGCGAAAAATCTGTCCCCTACTTGTACCCAGTTCTTAAGTGCGCATCTTTGCGTCCGCCATTACTCCAGCCAGATAAACTCATTGAGTTCTATAATAACTGGAGCGGCTATCTCAAGCGCGGCCTTAGATATCTGGTGACGCCAAAAAAATGGCGGATTTCGTCCGTTGCCGCTGAGATTTACCGAAATTGACCGCTTTTCCGAAAATTTCACAATTTCCCTCCTCCTGATGAAAGAGTGAGGAAAATGTATATGTGTATTTGGGATTCGGCAAGCAATTTTTTGATGAAAATCACGATAAAAACCTACAATTCGTAACAGCGAGTCAACCTAGCTTTCCAGTTATCGGCTCCTACGAGGAAAGATATTAACTATAAACTATGTACGAAAGAACTCTTTGTTGGCTGCGTTTGAACGTTTTTAAACGTCGTGTCTAATGTACATGTGGACGATGTGGTCTCTTTTCAAGGTAAGGAGAAAGTCTTAAAGCCATGTCCAGCCGACAATTTAAAAAAGATAGTAAAAAACAAATTCTGAAGAAACGAGATATCTCGAGATGAAAAAATGTGAATGAAAACAAAACGCGAAGTGAACTGTAAAATTTCGATTTATTTCAAAGTCATCCTCAGACAGAATGATAATCCAAACCATGCATACATATATATTTACAATGAATGAATTAAGTAACGAAAGTCAAGCAATAGAAATTAAATAGTTTGATATTTACGAAGCGGAGTTGGAAGAGCTGTCATATTTTAAAAGGATGAATTGAAACAAGAGACCAGACTGGTGGAATGAGTGTATTGTAATTTAAGAGAAGAGTTGTAATTCTTTGCTAGCCTTAAGTCCCGTGTTAAGAAACCATTTCTTAATATATGTGTATGCATGGTTTGATTATCATTCTGTCTGTGGATGACTTTGAAATAAATCAAATTTTACAGTTCATGTCTTGTTTTGATTCACATTTTTACATCTCAAGATGTCTTGTTTCTTCAGAATTTGTTCTTTACTTAACTCTTAAAGAGTACTCTATAGTCATATTTATGTCAATGTGGTAATGTATATTAGTGAATTCCTGCATGTGGCAAGCCACCATGGCAGGAATTTACCATCCTCATTACACATTTCTCTGTTTCCTGACACACTTTCAGAAGATCGTCAGTTGGTATTTTTAAACCACCGTTGCTCTTCCATGCCACAAATAGTTCTGGTGCTCTTTCTTTAGATGATGTCAGAGCATCCATACAATCATCACAATGGATCTTCCTTTTCACCATTTTTGCGACATAGCCAGCAATATACAATATTGCTGCCTCCTGTATAGTCTGAAAGCTGAATGTAGTTTGAGGTGTAGCTGTAATCGTGGTCAGTTTGTTCTGGCCCGCAGTTCTAGATCGTATCTTCTTGCAGTATTTACATCGGAATATCTGCCGACATTCGTTCACTCTCACACCGATCTTCTAGTCTACTTAGAATTTCGGTACCATCCTGAGCAACACAATTTCCATGACCTCCTTTAATGTCATATCGCATCAGCAGCTGCTTGTACGCTGCTTTGAACTGTCGAGATGTCGGGTTGTTGTTCCAACCTCCTGGCTGCAGCTGAAAAACAATTCTAAATGATCTTGACTTGTCTTATAAGTAAGCAAATATTTAAGGGAGAATTGTCACTTATAACAAGATCCTCAGCAAGCCCTTGCACTGCTTCAATGCACAACAGAAACCCCAAGAATCCTGTTTTCCTCTTATGGGAAAAATCGACTTTCCATCAGCACCCTTCAGATTTAAGATGTATTGCCTTGCTTCATCCAGGAAGGTTTTATCAGCTTGTAATTCGCTTTCCTTATTGGTGCTTTGTAATTTTAGAAATTGGATTCCTGGAATTCAAAACGTCAAACAAGCGATCAAATACTCGAATGAATTTGACTGTTTTATCACACCCTTTAAACTGTGGAAGTTTGAGCTTACCTTCACAGAACTCTAAAGCATCTGCAACACTCGAGCTGAGTGCTTGCACTGCTAAATTACCTTCATTTTCTGTGGCTTCCAGTTTATGTGAGCTTTCTTTAGTTTGTTGGCAAGTCGCAAGCCCTCTGAGGCTTGCAGTTTTCTAGCTCAACTAAGTATTGCCATCTTACCAAACCATCTTTTTCATCCTTCAGAGTTCTCAATTCAGAAATTGCTCCTCTGACAAGCTTGATCATATGACAAGGATCTAAAAATACATGAATTTTCAACATTAAATCAGATGGATGTAAAAAATATGCTTGAAAATCATTAAGTGAAATTTTCACTCAAGCAACTTCATCATTGCAAGGTGTGTGGATGGACCATCACACGTTAAACTTCCAACTTTAACACCAACATCATGCAACTGCATCAAACCTCCTTGGTTAGATTTGCTTTTACTTCTGCAGTGAGGCCATCTACCAAGAAGTAACCAACTGGTACTTTCAGGATGAATCTAGAGCAACAGCCATGTATACCAAAACTTCTTTTGCTTCAGGGAGTGAATCATCATCAATCCCAGTACCAAGGTCAACATAACCACAAACTTTTTGACCATCCCATTCTACGTGTTTGCGGATTGACATTTCATCCAGCATCAATGCACATATGACTTCCTTGCCATCTTTCTTTGCTTCTTGAACCTTCACTTTCAAAGCATTCAAGGCATCTTTGGTGAAACCAGGGTCACCATCCATGGAATTATACCAAGATCAATTACTCTTGGATGAGGTAAGGCTAAATTAAACTTCTCACGAACATAATCATAAGCCTTAAGTAAAATTTCAAAGTTAGTGCAGCTTGCAATTCTGGGGGTATTGAGCACCTTGTTTACCCTGAGTGTTTGCCACTAAAAGACTCAAAATATCTTCAGGAACCCCAGATAGTGAAGCATTAAAGTTCAGCTTGATCAGAGCTGATCATTTTATCATCTTTAAGGCAATCAATGATTGACAATAAATCATTACCTTCTTTTCAGTCTACTTTTTTCTTATTAGACACTTTTAACCTCTTTCTATAAGACTCTGCCGGTCTATAACATCTTCCAATTGTCTTTTCAGTCTCCTGGGAGACTTAAGACAATATAGTGATCATGAATAGAAAATGACCACTCACCTTTTCAGTGCTCTCCGTGCATTCAACATCCTGCACCTGTTGAAATAATGTGGGCACGGCACTATCTTCTAGACACACTTTGTTACCTGTTGTTCTCTTCATGCTATCGGAAAAATGATCTGAGCAAACTCTGCTCCACTTAGTTAGAACTGTGAGAGGCGACCATTTCTTTATACTATTTACCCATTCGAAAAAGTGCAGGGTTTTCTTCGTCAGGAAAACTATTTGAAATAGATTAGTAAATTTATTGCTTCATGCGTTGATTCAACAAATAAATAAAAAATTGTTGAATTTTGTAAAAACACCCATGAAAACATCAGTGTATGCAGTATTTAAGAGATTTTTTCATAAGGCCTAACAGATTTTGGGGCTTTCAATTGTATAAATGCCGATTCAATCTTTAAGGAACAAACAATATAAGCGAATAACTCACCTGTGAAAAGCGATGTCCTTCGTGTTGTCAACATTACGACATTCTACGATTGAACATCGATTAGGCATTTTGAAAAAATATTGTTTTGGCCTTGAAAAATATTGTTTATTTATCATACAGCTCGCAATTGAATTTGAAATTTTCAACTGAAGGCGGGAAAATCAATAACATCAATCCGGGGGAGGTCGAGAATATTATTTTTCTGCAAAGCGATCATTTCAGCGGAAATACGTCCGTTGGCCGCCATTTTATTGGCGACCTCGCCAGTAAAGATAGCCGCTCCAGTTATTATAGAACTCAATGGATAAACTGGCCAGAATGTATATGCAATTATGCATTAATATTATGAAGAGTTGTTTTTCGAAAATTTGACGAATGTAAATTCACTTATGGACAAAATTTTTAATGCCATCGGATAGGATACCAAGCATATGAGGTGAGAAACAGTTTTGTTGTAAAATACATTCGTCAAATATAATTTTACGGGTTTTCTAGTTTTTTGCCTTGAATTGTATGCGAGATCCATGTTTAGAACGTCTCTTATATTGAACGGCAGTTGCCCTAAGAATTTATAATTTAGGACAAAGGTAATAAATATATTTAGTGTGATTCCATTTCTGTATTTTCTATTAAAGAGTTTCCTATTAGAATGGTCAATGGATTTTATAGAAGCGATAAAACGACCTACTGTGCGTAAAGAACGTTCTTTAGATGAAGACGTTATTCGTATAGAATTTGGACTAAACTAATTTATATTTGATGCTTGAATCGGGCTTTTTAGTTGCAATGTAGGTTGTCTGCATAATTGTAATTGAACGTTTTTATTCCTAATTGTATATTGAGTTCCTGTGGCTATCATGTCTGTCAAATTTGTATTAACTTACAAATAAAGATGTTTTTTGGTTGTCTTATTTTTAATAAACAATATATGAAATTACAATTTTTTAAAGAATGAAGTTATTGATAAATTGTTTCAGTTTCAACAACTTTGTCATTATATCAAAGCATATTGTCAAGCTCCTACAGCTTAGCTCTTTGGTTATTTCACTTTGTGAGTTGTGACTAACAATTGTATGTCGAAATAGATTAAATTATGTTTGATTCACCATTGATCAACCAGCAGAGAGAAATTATTGCAACAAAGGGGGCTTGAACAATTTTTTGCTAAAATCCATAAACTTCATTCAATAAATTAAATTTTTATGTGAATAATCATGTAACAAACAGAACATTCTGACAAAAACTAGTAAAAGTTACTCTTAATGCCATTATTTAAATCTTAATACTTTACACAGTAAAATGTTTGCAAAGGTGAAACACAGATACACCAGAAAACTTTTTTAAAACATTTGACAACAGGGGAAACTGTGCCAAGCCAACACAATCCAATTCACAAAAGCATTCAGGAGAA
>NW_025813447.1:7321531-7381771 GCF_021976095.1 Xenia sp. Carnegie-2017 | reverse complement strand
TATTGATGTATGAAAAGCATTTCTATAAAGTAAAAATGTCTTCCTATGTATGCAGATAAACCTGAAATTTGGCAAAACAGCAAAGTATTTTTCATGATCAATGGTAATTTTTCTGATGATCATTATACTCTAAACCAAATTATTTCAGATTTGCTACTTAAACGAGCTTTTGATCATATGAATATACCATAACCAGTAGCATAACACATGAACCAATTTTAACATTCATGTAATTATATAATTAAAGACATATGTTGGTTGGCATTCTGTTTGTAATTGATACTACAATGCTACTAGTGATTGCTATATAGTACACCTCGGAAGAAGATAATAATGGGCGAAACGCTTCCACAAACATTTATGTACTAGCTGTCCTTATCTGCAAAATTTTCACCTGGATAATTTTGGCTTTCAAGCTTGGCAAAAATTTTGAGTTTTTCCTCAAAAAGGTGAATTTGCTAATACTGATGTGAGATGGGTAAAGGTTACAATAAACTCTGCATGGTTTGAAGTCTGAGCTTTTCTATATCTATGAACTGTCTCTTTGTAGTACCAAATTTCTAACTTAATCCCATTACATAGAGGTTTGAATGAGGTCTCTAGTCTATGCCTGACAACTTGGTAGAAATTTTTAAAGGCTATATCTGTTTTAATATAGCATTATTGCAAATAAATTTACGTTCCTAGACATGCTAATGAGCTATATATTTCAATAATATTTCAAATATTTGGCAAAACATTCAAGTATTGTTCACTTCATTTTTTTTTTTTGGAAAAAAACGTAACCAAAATGTGTTGTATTTATGCAAAAACGATGCCCACAAAATACATTTTGTAATGCTCTGGAAACGCTGAAATGGCATTTTAAGCTCTTGAAATTCAAAATTTCTCAGGAGAGAATGCCCTTGACCCCCTATATGCGGAGCGCCTCCGATGTTTTATGACTGATGTTTGAAAATCCTAGATCCGCCCCTGGTTTCGACAACCTTAGCTGTAGTCATCTTCAGAGTCAAATGAGGAGTAAACGTCAGGGTTAGCTGTATTTGTTAACTGGTTCTTACGTCATTGTATTGTGTGTACAGAAAATGTGGATGTCAATTGTGTATGGTCATTTGAAATAATATGAAGTGTGATGTTTTTAGTTGAGATAAGGATTTAGTTGTGATGTTTTTTATTTGTAATGCGTGTCAATTGTGTATTGTCACGAATTAGTGTGAAGTGTAATGTTTTAGTTGATCGTTTGTTTGTATTGTAAGGTGCCGGTAACCTGACGTTTACTCCTCATTTGACTCTGAAGATGACTACCGCTAAGGTTAATGAAACGTTAGTCAACAAATAACAAAACAGTCCTTCTCAAGACTATACCAACCTGGACGATCTACATTTACAATATATATAGTTTATGTATGAAACAGTTGAATAATTTTTCCCTTTATTATTTGATTGAATCAATGCTGTTAGCTGCCTGCTAACAGCAAAACAATGTCTCCTCTTTAGTGGAAAGCACAGGATTAATGAGGGAACAGTAACATTTCCAAGACTGGAGCTAACTGATTCTGGCATGTACGAGTGTGTTGAAAACAGTTTAAACAACATTTATCAAACTGCTCATTTGAATGTCAGAGGTTTGTATCACGTTTATGTAGAGAGCTAAGTCTTAGGACATGCAAACCCTAGAAGGATGACATTCTCAGGTAAACTTGGAAAAATCACGCAAATGAATACAGTAAACTCTCGTTTTAAAACGGGGTATCGCTGTTTTATTTTGTTTTTAAGTGTTGATTTGAATTCGTAGGTCAATATTACTTCAAAGTTTGTCCCTTCCATATTGGTGTCTGATAAATTCTAGGTGTCCATTGTAGCTAGAGAAACATGGAAGATGTTTGTTGGGGACCACATGAAGTGTCCGCAATGCCTTTTATAACGAGAGTCGGCAGGGTGTTGGCCTCATTTGTATTGTTTTTACGTTTCTGTTTGCATTTTTGGTGCTTCAAGGAGCCGTGTATCAATTGGTTGGAAAGTAGCATCTTGTATAAATTTTTTTGTTTTGCCTTTAGCGGAGAAACCTGTTTTTCACGAAAACACCGGCACGAAAACATTATTCATCGGAAATAAAGGAGTGATTGAATGTCGTGCAAAAGCTGCACCATCTGCCAAGAACACGTGGGAAAAAGATGGCGTCAAAATTGATTTCACGTTTTCAAAATATACTTTGCCAATCATGAAAATCTCGTTATCCGTGAGTACAAATATTGCAATTAAACGATGAAAAGTTTGATTTACCTTTTCTCTTCGGAACTGTCATGGCCAATGGCTGTACAATAATGTAAGCAGTCCTCCTTAGTGTCTAGGCCGGGTGACGTTTCTACGTCCATTGACTTGAAACATAACTTTCTAAAAACGAACAAAGGTCATGTATAACATTACTAACTGGATGGTGAATATAAACGAGCTTCACAGAAAATGCCTGTAATATTCTACGTATGAATAACTCAAAACCATCCACAGGATAAGGATTTTTACTAAACTTATCAAAAATAGGCACTGCGGGTGTACATGTACGCACAGCTGATTTTTGGAATCATTGTAACTCCATGCAGCAATGGGTTAGTGAAAATAACTGTGTTGATGCACAAAGTTACTTTAATTTTATAGTATAGTTGTGAAACTTTGTTGTTAGAACTTACTCATCGTTTACACAAAAAGATTTTTTGCCTGCGTCTACTGTGTGTACAACTTTACATAAATTATATATTCCATTTTATATTGCTAAACAATTATTGAGTTACCAAAACCTTATACATACAGCTTTATGGTCTGGAGAAACGTTTTGAAGTTTTTCAGAGCGTTTTGAATTTGAACTTGACTTGTCTCTTGTGTATTTTAGTTATGTAGCTGTTTTTGTGCACTCTTTTATCGAGGGATCAATGGATGTTGTTGTCTCTTTAGAGAGGGTAAGCAAGCAAGATTGTGAAATTATACTTACTGCTAAAATACATATGGAAGCGATCCAGAAGATAAGCGTTCAGGTCATTGGTGAAATCAATTTTGCTGACACTCCCAAAAATATCGAGAGGTTAGGGGCGAAACATTTAAATTAAAGTGCAAAGCTGAAGGTAAGTGTTAGTCTAGTAGGCTTGTTTTTGCAAGAATTGTAATGAATAACTGAGGTCTGGTTCAGGTACACCGCATAGATTTAATCAAAACAGAAACAGAAAGTTGTCAAAGTTGCTGTAAATTTCAACTTCTGTACGATACGAAAGCTGGCAGCTGAAATTTCATTAAAAGGCTGTGTTGTAAACCTCTAAATTCCTCGAGTTTCCTTTTGTTATTTCTGTTCTGAAATGATATTCTGCTACATTTCCTTGCTTTGGTCTCTTGAGTGAAATATTTGTAGTGTGAAAATGGGGTCAACTAGACAAAATATGTGTTGTTCAAAACCGAGTGCACGCATAGGTGACATTCCAAGTTTGAAGCTTGTGGTTAGTCCTCATCAACGACTAACATACAAGTTTGACATAAACTTAAGCAGGTGCATTTATACACCAGATGTCTCAAGTATATAATGTACATACAATAATTTGTGTATGCAGGCGATAAAGACAGTGCTACGAAGCTGGTGATCAAGTACAAATGGCAAGTCGATGGTAAAGATCTTGTTTATGACGATTCGGTGGTTTGGTCAGAACAGGCCTTACCCCCTCATCTTCCTTAAAACTGAGGTAGAGTCTGATATAAGTTTTGTACATTCATAAACTTTCATCAACTACCCGAAAATCGTGATACCATTTATCTTATATGAACTTTGTTGAACATGGTTGTAGGAACGGATTGCGCGTTATCTGATAAATTTGACTTACTGTAGGTTGCGCAAAGTGGTACTTATGAGTGTATTGCCTATATTGATCAACCCTCGTATGCTGAAAACGAATGACGATCATCGTCAAAATTAAAGGTGAAAATACAGGCGTTTGATGATCTTGATTTAGTTTCTTAGTAGTTCACATGTTGATAGTCATGTTCTGGTTTGCGTTGGAAGTAAAATTTATCGATTTGTTTATATTGTGAATTCTTTGTTTAGTAGTTGTTGTCCGTATGTCATTTTACGCATAATTTTATAAGGAAAATTAGACATCCGCCTTTGCAGTTGTTCTGATTGTTTTACGTCTCAGGTCCCCCGAAGCTCCCAATAAGGTTGAAATTGATGGTAATTGCAGCTTGTTCATTGCTAAGATAATGTGGAGTACCACACCGTCGAACCAGAATACCATTAAACACTTTATCATACAAAGATGACGTCGTACGGGGGTAGACACTTGGTACAACGTGAGCGAGAAACGTGGATGCAAAAGAGTTTATGTGGACTGTTAAAAATCTATCGCCTTTACGAAAATATTTCGCTCCGCGTTCTTGCTATCAATGATTGGTACGAGCGCACCCAGTGAGCCCACAAAATTTGATAACTGCGTCACACCTGCAAGGTAAAACAATTTCAGATAATTTTTTCCATTTAAAGTTTGAGCTACACAACATGGTGTCCAGTATTTGTCCCAATACACGGTTTTGGGTGTTGACGTACCGAGATTTGGTTTCAAGAGACTTAGTAGCATTGTTCTTATTTCTGAGACAAATCTTCAACTGAAAGTATTACAGACTGCAAAGCGTGTCACCGACTTTAGAATTTAAAATGAATTGTTTTGCATCTTTTGAAACACGAAAGACTTTGTTGTATCTATCCTAGTTACTAATGCTTTGTGTGATTTTTACCTAGAACCAACGAAGTGTCCCAATATCAGCGCCTTTCCAGGAAAAGCCAATGAATTGACATTAAAATGGGAGGTTGGTTCTTACGTTTTATTCTTTGCAAGTAGATTCTGATTGGTTCAAAGACACGTAATGAATTCGTTATGTTCAACAAAATGAACAAATCTAGTGTCATATAATGTGTGAAAATTAACAGTGTCTTGTTGCCATAACTTTACTCGTACATCATAAATATGCTAACGCCTAAAAGCTCACTGCACTCGCTGAGTGCGACAAAGAAATTTCAGCCCCAAAAATCAATGGCAAACCTAAAAAGAATAGTTAATGTAATAATTTTGAAGGAGCAAGCGTGACCGAGCTTTTCGAATACAGGAGTAAGTTTTATTGAATAAGTACAATGTTTTGTGAATTAATATGTTTTACTAACATTTATTTTTGCAAGGGAACCATATGATGTTACTGAACTTACGCAACTGACTAATAGCGTCAACCTTTAAACATTTTTAAAGGAAAACTTTATTTTCTTTGAAGCACAACTTTTCTCCTTTCTTTCAGAAAATGGACCGCATATATCACAATGGAGGTGATTTCCATTATGTTCTTGAGTATTATTCTCGATAAACGTCAATCCAACACCAAAAAGATTTGAACGCTACCAGTACGAATTCAAGATCCCAAATGCTGGCTATTATCATCTGTGGTCGTATAAAATCCAAGGGAAAACATAGTTGGTGGTGGGCCATTTTGTGAAGGGAATGCCTATTCTGGCCAGAATGGTAGGTCGAGTATCGATAAATTGCTAGAACGGATTTTAACGGCCTGCTTATGTTGATGTCGAGTTAACACTTGAGCTGCCAGAAAAATATACAGAAAGTGTGTTCAACTTCGAAATTCTTAAAAGATTGGCTGCATTTGGTCTTCATGTTTGAGCTTCCTTGTTTATCTCTTTTCTTTTTAGTGATTATACGTCGCTTCCCATCTGTCTTGCAGTCCTTTGTTTTATCTCTCTTTTTCTTTTTGTTCTGTCGTCTTGTTTGCTTTTCCCTTGTTATCTTTGATGATTTTGTATCTCCGGTTTTGCTTTTTTGTTTATCTCTGCATTCCTTGGTTCATTCTTTGTTTATCGCCCTTTTCTTTTTGTCCAGGTTGTTTGTTTATTGTGCTTCCTTTTGTTTTCCTTGTCACCTTCCTTTCTTTGTTATCTGGCTTCCTTGCTAAACTCGCTTCTTTTTCGGCTTTTTTTGTCGATCTTGTCGTCACGCTTCAGTTTAATGTATTGTCAACAGTAATTTGTTTAATATTGATTCTCACCTGTATAGATATTACTAATCGTCAACCCATCAAGCATCAAAAGGAGACTTTTTATTTTGTTTTATTTCATAAGCCAGAAAGTGTCCTGATATGTGACGTTTCGATTTATCGACTTTGTTTGATATTTCTAGCTCCGGACAAAGCACCTTCGCAACTTACTGTTAGTAAAATTGGTGCCAGATACTTCATTGTCCAGTGGAAAAACTTACATTGAGAGAGGAAGCGTTGATGGCTATAACGTTAGTAGAGCTTATATGATATTGTCAGGGGCTGTTAGGAGACACCGCGCATGTACACCAGTGGTTAGTGTAATACACGTGAAACATTTGACATATTATACAGTTAAAGTGGCAGCGCATATGTTCCTTTAGCCATGCAGTTTTAACATCAAGGATCTAAAATGGGCGAAGTTTGCACATGCGTAATCACTTCAATTTAGCTACGTCGGGCGACCATGTTTTTTTTGCAGGCATACGAAAAAATTTTACAGGCAACGGAAAAGTCGTTGTAACGAACTTTGTTCTCATACATTCTAACACAATTGCTCAAAGCTGTGGATCGGCAAATATTGAAAATTTTTTCGAGAAATTTGAATTTTGCATTTTTTCTCAAATGTGCATCTATGTCTCTTCTGAATCAATACGGTTTGCCTTTGGCTTAAGCCACTTGCAGGTAGCGCCCCTCACCTTAGCTCCCTCAACATTTTACACTGATCTTACACTGAGGGCGGCTGCCACTCTATTTTTGTAAGGCGTCAACAGTGCATTTATTTTCTTCAGCTCATATTTACAATCAACTTGGCACCTCTTCAACATCGCGTCGTTCGATCAATGCGAATCTTTGCACGGAGGATAGTACATGCGAACTGAATATCAGCGCCAGCCTCACATCCAAACGTGTCGACGGTCTTCTACCCGACACCGAATACAGAATATCTCTTCGCGGTTATAATAGCGGCGGATTTGGTCGCCGTAGTGCACCCATTTTAGTTCGAACAATGGAAGACGTACCCGAGGCAGTTGCTACCCTTACCCTCACGCCGTACGCCAAGTTTGTTAAAGTAGAGTGGACGGAACCGAACCAACCAAACGGAATTATCACCAAGTACAGAATATCCATTGATAAGCAACCCAATTTTAAACCTATCATTCTTAACGCCAATACCAAAAATACATCTTCGGATCGCCTGAGACCAAAGACTGAATATATCGTGACCGTACAGCCCAGTACGAGTAAAGGTTATGGCAGAAACGTGCCGACTCGGTCGAAACACTCTTCACCACAAGGTAAAGTGAGCTATCGTCGGGCTTATGTAATATGTTTCTTGCTAGGTTTTCGAAAATTAACAAAAAATTCTCGGAAAAGAGATTGTAAATTGCACGTGATATTTTTGCAGCAATAAACGTTATGCCATTTGGTCAAATGGAACCGTCGAGTGAAGCACTTTTGAGTGCAAACCGCAGATAGTTAAGAGTACAGTGACGTAGTCAGAAGTTGTGCAACCTACGTTCAGCCTAAATAATTTTCTTCAATCAGGCTTTTACTGAACCTACCATTTTAATGCATGCAGATATCAAATCGAAGAACCAAATTTGTTTGATGGCTACGCTTTATAGACTACATAAACTCAGGTATGAAATTGACTTCATAAGCTTGTGCTCAAACTTTCAGTGAGAGCGAATTGTAGCTACATACAACTGAATTGATTTTAAATTACCTAAAATGCAGTACTTCTACAATGAGATGTAGACTATTGATTTGGTATTCAAAGCATGAATATATATAGGATTTATCAAAACTAAAGAAAACCATGCTACGGATAGAAATGGTTCGATTTCCGATTTGAAAAGACTACCACTAGCAATTCAGTTTTGAATTTATTTTACTCGTTTAATATCTCGATTTAAATTCGTTCCGTCTTATTTGTTCAGTGCCTGTGGTCCCAAAAGCCTGATTTTGGAAGTAATATCAGTGAAAATGGTAAAAACGTGATTTTCCAAGAAGGACAACCTGAACAGGATTTCCGAAAATCCTCGTGTATTATCGCATCAAAGGTAAAAGACTTTCATATATTAGATTATGCATTCGAAGTGAGAACATCGTATTTTTTTCATCCTGTTACGATATAAATTTCTGAAACTCTAAGTATAAACGTTTTGTTTCAGACGGCGAAGATAATGGAATGGGCTAATTTGACAGATCCTGGGACTATTTTGGTACGGATGGTAAGTCGTACGTGAAATATACGATTTGAAACGTGAAGGGGTGATGTGTATGAGTTTACTCACCATTGCTTTGAACAACGAGGGCAAAAGCGAAAAGGGTGTCATTGGAGAAGTTCGCCCAGGAAACAATAAAAAAGGTTAGTTTTCAACTTGTTTGTTTGCTATACATTTAGGCATGCGCAATAATTTATTTCTGAATAAAAAATAATGACGAGATCATAGGTTACAACAATTACATAACTTAAGTTACAACAGTTCAACAAATTGCACGATGTTGAATGGAAATGTTAGATGCCCAAAACACATGTGTACACAGTATGTCAACATCATTCATCATTTCGTGAATTCTTTGGTAAAAGTGCTTTCTGAAAATTATTGATCGTGCGGAGACATTTACGACAAACATGGTGCTGTCGATAGTGCGTCCAACTTGTTTTGAACAAGATTTTCCCCATTTGCTGATGTTGGACTGCATTTAGACAAAATGTATCAAACTTAATATTCAATCAAATTTTTCTCTATCTGCAGGTGTAAAGAGGTTTTGCTCTATTTTATTTAGGTTTCTTGCAAAAATACAACTGTTTCTAAATGTTTTTTCCTGCCAAATCGTGCCTACGAACAATCCTTAGACTGAAAACTTTTTACCGTTCGTAGCTAAAGCAGACAACTTCGCTGGTCAAACGCGCCTGGTTCATTGTTGTCATCATAATAGTTTTCTTGCTTCTGATATTGCTGATGGTGGCATTGCTAATAACAAGGAAACGCGGCGAAAGATACCCCGGTATGTTGTGTAGTACGTTTTAACTGAGAGATATGGTTTGGCGGTTTGCATTTTGTATTTTATAATTCGCATTGTCATTAGCTAAATTTTTGTATTTTGTGAAATGCTTGTCGATGAAAAAGACATACTCATGATGTATACTCACATGAAATAATTACATTCAGCCATAAACGTCACTTGGTTGTATTAAAAGTATTGAAAAGCTTGCGGTACATCACCTACCGCAAGATGGGCCTCTTTGCCGTTAAACCTGAATCGCAAAGCCATGGTCACGTGACTTTTTGCGGTTTGCCGTGCGCCAAACTAAAACTCTTTAACGACGCTATTTTCAAGTTGGAAATGCATACGCTTGAAGCGTAAGCGAAAGTAAAGAATATTTGGTTCTTATTAAAATGTTAAGACTTAATGGTGTTATGGCACAGTATAGAAACATACAGTAGTCTCTCCACTGTACAACTTGGTGCTGTATATTTAATTAGATTACTGGCTGCGGCTAGCCATCCCAGCTCCTATTAGCCGAAAAAGCATTTGACTGGCTGCCACTATGCTAATCACATGCTTAATAAGATATGCACTACACAAAAAAATTCCATAGAGGGACTTCTGTTTGTTTCTATACTGTGATTATGGTTTGTGATGTTATGCTGTTTTTCCGACAGTTGGAAAACGAGAGAAGAAGAGAGCAGGTGGTATACTTGATATGGCAGATGAAGCGGATTATGGCGCGTATCTCATGAAAGATCACAGGTTAGAGTTTAGCATTTTTATGAATGCCAACTTCAGAGACAATGTAGATTGTTTTTATCGGTCGCCATGTTGGGGAAAATTTCATATAGTGAAAAAGAATTTATGTTCATTTCATACTTTGTTGAGCATCGGCATTTTGATGTACTCTCCCAACATGGCCGCATGCAAACATTGTACAGGGTGTCAAAAAAAAATGTAACTAGCATTTATAACAGATCAATGAACTCGACAGTTCTGTGCCTCTTGGATTTCATACATACACTTATTTCCAACATGTTATGACATACTGATATACACTAATTTCCAACGCAAATGCATTATAACAGCCACAAAAAGTGGTCATATTCTCCTTAGTTACAACAAATTATGAACAAACTAGCGTTTGACTAAATTAACAAGGCGAAACAAATAGCTACTGCATACTAAACTATTTAACGCAGATTTCATTTAAGTGCATACATAATTATTCGTTTTTTTTGGGCGACACCCCGCCGTTGTAGTAGTAGAACGTTCAATGCCATACGAAAACATTTGCAAAATTTAATATTTTTTCAACAGGTCAAACGGAAATGGTGTGAACCGGCAAAACAGTAACGCCTCGATGCCATACAGAGATCCTGACCGCGATAGTTTGGAGGCGTATGGTGAAGAAGATCGTTTCGCCGAGGATGCAGCTTCATTGATCGGTGTTTATAACGATGACCGAAAACATGGCAAAGGTAAAGGCATGTTCGAGCCGGAAGCTGTGTAAAGCAACAAGAGAGGCTGTGCCTATGGTTAACGTCGGTTTCGACCAAGAGATAGCATTGCTCGCTGAGTCCGTTTCACACTTTTTTAGATATAATAGTTTAAGCTATTTGTAATTATTTGAGCTGACAGCGACTCAGGTTTTGAACTGATTTAAAATAGTGAAGATAGTACTTGAAGACTCTGCAAAAGGAATATTTTAGAAAGGTGAATCATTACATGTTATAAAAAAACATGAATTCAACGAACTCTTCATTAAAGAGATGGCCGTTTTGTAAAGTTATGGAGGATCAACTTTTAGTCAAAACTATTTCTAACGTTATTTATGCAACGATATACAACTGTTCTTAATATAAATGAAATTAGTCTGTAAATTAGTAAATATTAGTTTTATTTCGTAAATTATTTCATATTTTTACTCAATTTTCCATACAGAATTCAGAAAACCACGACTAATTTGTATCCTTGCTTTTTCTTTACGCATTAACTTTATAGGTGGCTTCGTTAATGTGAATGACATTTCATATTTTTACAGCAGTTGATGGCGAATTATTTTTCATAAATATTTACTAATATAATTGGACAGGGCCTTTGCACTTTCAGCAAATTGATATGTTTTTGGGGTTTGACGCACTAACCACATGCAACAACAATGACAAGGCTATTTATTATTTATACACCTTAAAGATCAAACATCGGTTTCTTTGCTTAATTTTACTGAAGCTGCTTCCAATTATTATTTATCAAGATAACTGCAATTTCACTGATAGTGAAAGGCTTCAATTATCGACGTTTTCGTGACAGGGAGTTTGCACGATGCACGCTGCAAATCGACGACAATGCATCAATATCGCTGGCGCTTACGACAATGATGTTGTTGTGGCTTAACCCAATCAAAATCGACCCAAGCAACTCTCAACCATTCTTGTGCAGTGATTTACCCGTGCATGTCAGAGAATTTTTCTCAAGATACAACCGTGTTTAAATAGTCGCCAATAAAGGCTAACTTTTCCCGTACTTTGCGGGCTATCGCATCTGCGTCGTTTGTCCAATCTCCGCCACTTCCACCTGAGGAACTTTCTGGCTTTAGGCGGGCCTTACGCACTAATTCATCGCCAATTTTTGCGAGACGCGCCCCGAGTTTTTGTAGAAGCGTTTTTCGTGACGTTTTTGATGCTCTGATGTTCAATTTGTAAAATGATGCGCCGCTTTTCCGTCATCTTTCGACTCTTTTGAGACGTTGTTCGTCGACGATATTGGCCGCCACATTTTTCTGTCGATATGATAATTTTTGTTCGTTGCCGGGTCAAATACGTAATAAAAATCCTTTTCATCCGATCCTGATGTCGTTGCTGAAAAAACACACAAAATATTCGTTAAATTTTATGAATAGTGGCACTGTAATTCTACAATTTAGTGAAATAGTGTTGAAATCAAAACAAAAAACAGGAATCGTGTTTTTTTATATAATATCCAACTAAACTGTGGAACCCAAACAACCCAAAAAGTTCAAGCAAAATTACTAATTGCGAATTATAAAGCAGTATACGGTTATGGCAGCCGTTTGATTGTAGTATTCTTATGCAAAATACATACGGGCTACAAATTCCAAGCACGCAATGAAATTACTTGTCACTAGGAAAGTAAAACTGAAATTTTGATCATACGTAAAACCCTTGCGAAAACGAACCATTTTTTTCGTGTATTCGGAAAACAACATTACAAAATTCAGTTCAAGACAACATTGTGCAGTTTTATCAGCGAAATTTTGTCAAGGAAAACCTAAAATGTAGATGAGAAATCTTGAAATTACCAACTTGTGGATTGCATATTTATTATTGTTAATGCTATGAAATTTTCGTTCTTACCTTGAGGATGTGAAGAATTATGAGTTTTCGAATCCAAACTCTCGACGTAAAACATGATTTTATGCTCTTTCCAAAAAGCACTCACTGTCAGAGATAACTTGTATACTGATGTGATGAGCTAGCTTCGCTTGTTTTATACCGACGGCTTGCATGACTTGGAGGGTCGGATCGATGTCGATTAATTAGGAAGGTGTATGAGAATATATTACGATATTCCAAACATGTTTTAGCTGATTGCATGGGAACAATTATTTTGGCAGAGTGCGACATGAAAAGCGTAATTCAGCACGAAAGGTTATGAAGACGCGAAAAAGCCCTCATTTACATTGACCAACGGTTTAATAAATCTTTCAAGCTCTCAATCTGGGCTCTTCGGATATGTTGTTTTTCGACAAGAATACACTAGCAAGTGTGTCAAAAGCCGCTTCAATCGGTTTTGCTAAAACAAGCAAGTCATATTCAATTTCGTGTGTTCTTTGATCATGCACCGCGCAACGAGTCGCCCTTTCGTGATAATGAATGCGCTTTACAATCGGAACTTTCACATTATTGGTCTTCTATTTTGCCTCTTTCAGTCCAATACCGAATCTGATTTTGTCATTGTCTCTTACAAAAATCAATGAAACAATTTCACCTGCCCGAGTTGTAATTACCATCCATCATTTAACCTTTCAGCCTAATTTGAACTTGAACTTGTTCATGTTTAAAATATTCATGATATCCAGCCTCGGTTTTAAATGATTTGCACATTCTGCAACTGCTGGAACTGTGTAATGTCTGATAAAGAATACCGTGAAATAAGTTTTTGCATTACGCATGGAAAAGCAATACTACGACGTTTTAACGCTTTTCCACCCGTGATAAAAGTTCACAACAAAGTTTTCCTCGTGCACAAAATGCTTATATTGCCGCGCATTTGTTGTTTCACAGCTTGGCATTTATTTTGGGATGTTCTTTCCGGCCATGTCGTATTGACAACTTTTAAAGGGAATTTTAAGAACGTCTCTCTCAGCCGTACAGCTTGGTGTAGTGGGTCTTGTACAGAGAGTTGCTGAGATTGGATAACAACAGGAAGAGAAAACGAGCGGGGTGGAATTACATGCGCAAATCAATACAATGAAGGCTGCCATGCTATGAGAATTTTTGCTGGTTGTATTTGATGCTTAACACTTGCCTCAAGAAAAAGCATGCAACATTATGCCTTGCCTGTTTCCAGATAAGAAAAGCAGAAAAGGAGGTCCATGCTACTAATATACATTTCCCTGGCTCTGATTTCTCACGGGGAAGAGTTTGCGATCCGTGGTCATTCTCATGAAAAAGGTTAACTTCATCAAACTATAGAGTTAAGGGCTGAAAATCACGCAGAACTTCAAGGGTGGACAAAGCTGGGAAAATACAAATGACCTATTTGAGCTACTCTGTCTACAGGTACATTGTGCACTACATCGACTGCATGTTAATAAATATAAGAATGGTTTTCATTAATTAGTATATTAGTGATGTAACAAGAAATACAAGTGCGTACTGAAAACAGCTAGAAATGTCAGTTAAGGAATTAATTAGTTTTATGAATGGTGTGACCGTAGGAGGATTTTTTCTACTCTATGTGTACACAAATAGATGCTACAACGTTGATACTCAGTATTTTTAACGCCATCGTTGAAATCTTTCCCCGAAGAGTTATCAAGGACAAGCCATATGGCGGAGCCGCATTTATTGCTCATCATCTCAATGGATTTTCTGCCCAAATTCCAGAGAAAAAACCAAAACCTCTGTCTGTGCGTTTTCTTGCTCATACTGTAAATCCAAATCTTTGTTTCCAAGAATGTAGGGGAAGGCAAACTCGTTACAATTATCAACTAAACACTTGCTCAGTTTAATCGAATTAAGGCTGAGTTGGCTCCCAATAATTTTTACTTCAAATTTCGCGCCGGACTAGGATGCCAAAGAATTATGCACGAAGACGATATGAAGGAAGGACCAACAAAGGTGTAGTTGGGCATCTTACACTTATGACAAAATTCAGCTAATATTCAGCAGGCTTGAGGTTGTTAGATCTAGCTTTTGTTTCAATAGGGAAATTGGCTATTTCGCTTCATGAGTCGAATGCAGCTGTCATTGCTGCTAGTACCGTTATAGAAGATAGTAGTCACAGTCACGGACTAAAAACATAATACAAGCACAGGTTCTTCACAACAAGTGCCATATTGCTCTCTACCAAGTAGCAGAAAAGTCATCAGCATTAATCTGTAGAAGACTAAAGACTTCAAGACGGTGCAGTACTTTGAGATGCTTGTTAAGAATAAACTGTAATCTTTATTCCATAAGCATCCATTAATATTAAACAGATTACAAGAACTGCATGGATAAGAAATTGACTTTGACTGCCCAGAAGCAACATGTTCGCCCATTTTGAGAATTTTAGGTTAAACATGTTTCATTTGCAAGCCGATTTAGATTGTTCAATAACAAGTTTCCAGAGATAGTTGCACAGCGATTAATTTGGGAGTACACTAGTAGATGCCTTTGTCATAGCTGTAAGTAGTACTGGGTAGTCTATCTTTACCGGACTCTCTCAAATATTTTCAAATAAGTTATGTCTCATCATAAATAGAAAAACCAAAAATACATATAATGACTATAAACACGATAGTTATATTGGAAATTTCTAGATGCTATGCATTTTATCACATAGTCTGATGATGTCAGTACTGATAAGTGAGTACACATGCAGGGGCAAAACTAGAACATTAATTGAGGGGGGGGGGAGAAAGTATACTCATATAATCAGTTGTACCCAACTGATTTCTCATAAAAGTAAATTAACTTTGAAAAGAATTCAGCAGGGCGTATCAACCCTACCGGATCAACCCTATTTGGAGGTCTGAAATGCCCATATTTCAGGCAAACAGCAAGCACAAACCAGGTCATTTCCTGTTGTTCAACTGCCTCCTCTCAATAACCACAAAGAGTGCTCAAGTCAAAATAGTATGATAACATTTAAACAGAATTGCCACTGGCAGACAATAAAACCGCACAATAAACTTTAATGAATGTTTTTTCAATTAAAAATGTGCCACTACAAATAAACCCACAACTATAAGCACAAAGAAATATTGAATGTTGATTAACAATTGACCTTCTTTTCCCAACAATTCTATAAATAGAAAACATATTTTAAGGTGAACCACAATGAAGAGAAATGAGTACACAAAACCCTGTATACTTAAACTACAAGACTTCCATACAAGCTTCTTAATAGAAATCACTGTCTCAGAAAATAGACATTAATTAAAAAAGGAAAATAAAACTTTTTGCATTGATCATTGTCAACAATATCAAGAGTCTATTAGGCATTGTCATTGTTTATTTGGACATTTTGTGTACAAGTGTGGTGGATTTGACTTTCAAGTAATGAAATTGAAAAATACAACTGTTTCTGAACAGCTATTTCATTGTAAGTTGCATGAGAGTGCATGCAGTATATTTACCAGCAGCAATCTTAACTGTTATTGAGTAAAATCACCATAAAGGATCAACATGGCATAAGAGCCAATTCCTCCATTAGTTATGCAAGACCAAAGCTAGAAATGTAACTTGAGGGAATTTGTATTCATAGATTCCAGCTGTTCCTACTGAGTTCTTTGGCTTTCAGAGGACTAAAGTTCCTCAAAATTGAGACCCTCTTGAAATGACAGTGTAGAAAATCTAGACATATAGCCTTACTATGCAGAAACAAAAGGAATAATCTTTCTGAAGTGCCTAGAAAATCTTTGGAAGGTTCACGTTTGGCCTTCAGGGGTGGATACAAGAGGAAAAATTTCAATAAGTAAAATATTTACTCAGAAAAAACTACCATATGCACAAGTCCTGTCTCAAATGCCAATTTTGCATAAATTAACAAACATTCTTGGTAGAGTATGAATTTTCATATTTTGATTTTTTATAGAGAAAAACCCAAACAAGATGAAAAAAACCAAGTAACTTTCTAGATTCTTCATTATTTCAATGCTACGCATTGACATTTTGGTTGATATACGATTGACTACCGACCATATATATTTCATATATACCCCTTCCTATCCAAAGCTTGTTTTTCTGCCATATTGTCGTCTGTCTTTATGCCTTTTATTTTCTCAAGTTTCGTCAAGTTTTGAGGCAGAGCGCCGTCATTTACGTGTCGTCGCTTCTCTGCTTGAAAAATCACAGTTTTCGGAATTTTGTATACTTGGATTACATTATTGCAGACAAACACGTTGTTGTTAAGTCCGAATCGAAACTTTCTAAGGGAAAACCTTTCATGGCACGTTTAGGATCGAAATTGAAAACTAGCTCTAAAAATAGTTTAGTATGTTCCACGTGGTCCTCGAGAAATAAAGTCTTGAAAAATGACAGGGGAAATGCACTTCACACAAATGTTTGTTCTCCGGCTACGAAAATAAATACATGAAACATATCAAAACATCACAGACGTTTGATATAAAAGTTCTTCATACAGATTAGAATTGTCGTTTCAAAAGCATTTTACTTTTACGTGCGATAAAAATAAAAAAACAGCAATGATATTTTTTCATTTGGATGCATTTGCATTCATTGTGAAGAGAAGAAACGTAATTTGTCATGACCTATTGTCACGCGAAAGGGGAAGTACACGTTATTTTTAGAGCATTTGAATGGTTTTGCATGTCAATGCTAAATGTGAAATGAGTTTTCTCTTGTAAGTTAATCATTTAAATTTTTCATTGGGACTTTACCTACAAGGACCTATCTGCTATACTGCAATATATACAAGGACTGAGAAGTGCGGACTTATCGAAAGAAACGCAACTTGCAACGCAAATTCAACATAGTCTATTTTAGCACTGCCTACGAAAGTGAAATCTTATTTTTTCAATGATCATGTACATGTGTGAATACTTTTTTGAATGAAAAGTCAAGACGGCAAAATATGGTGAAGTAATGAAGCGTGTTTTCCCTTTGTGTTATACTATGTGCATAATACCACTGTGACTTGAAATATATAATGAATTTGAACAATTCATGCACTTTGGTAGACGTCAAGGGGTCTACGGAATTTCAACGGAATGCTGTAGCTTGAACTATCTTCTACTCTAGTTTTATTTGCATTCCACACTCTGCACCCCACACAACATGTAGTAGGAAGTGAACTCCATATATATATCTGGAATGATAACGACAATACATTTTATAGATATAAATTGAAATAAAGTCCTAGACTGCAATGGTTTGTACGTCAGTTCCAGTGTAAAGTCGAAATTCACAGCGGTTTGTAGTTTCATTTGAGTGCCAAACATACACAATATAAATTTGAATACAAACTGAAAAAATAAACATAAACAACATCACGACAAACAACACACGAGGACAACTCTTCGCAAAAGTTATTTCTTTATAGCTGAAACTTTTCTTACAGTGAGTTCGTTGTAACATGTACAACTTGTAACGAGGAAAAGAACTGAAAATTAACTCAAAACTCTGGCAATAGAAAATACACGAGCATTCAGCAAGATTTTTCGGGAAGGTAAATTGTCAAACGGTAGTCAGGAGCAGTGTTTTGGTCATTTCAGTGGATTCAAAGATCTGTTTTTCCAAAGAAAAGAAACTTGAATATCCAGTTTCACAAAAAAAAATATGAGTCTATAACTGCATTTTCACTTTTACAGAGCGAGCACATGATTTTTATTGTGCTTGAAATACTACATGGTTGTCATCTCGATATCAATTTGAATATCCTTAAAGATTTTTTGCAGTTTAGGGTCAGACGTCAAGGGGTCTACGGAATCGAACGACAAGCGGTAGTCATCTCTCTTTGACCATTTAACTGAATGACTGCTAAGGCTTCAGTCAACTAGTCCTTCTCTAGGACTATACCCAACCTGGCTAGATTTTATTTACCATGTAACGATACTCCTGGTTCAAACCATTTGACCTTAAACTACCTTTACATGTCTTTAAAGGAAACGTTGTAAGAGCAGATCACTGACCTCAATTGCTTCCACCAGATTCATCGTGAACTCTTTCATCCAAAAGTTATTTTATACCTGATCAAGATCCGAACTCTACCATTACTAAGGGATAAAAACAAAAGACAAGGAGAGACTAGAGCCTGATTTAAACAATGAATGATGACGACAAATATTTTTTCCTTTAATTTTGGAAGTTATCATTCCACCTCAAATGTCGAGTTCACTGGCTGAATTACAGGGGAAACAGCCCCCAAAGTATGGAACAGATGAACAAGAAAGGAATTAATTGACATTTGTATTGCGTTATGTGAAGTTTTTCTTAATTGAAACCTGTGCAGTTTCATATGAATATAATATTAACGGCGTTAAACTTCCAAAGTTGATATTTATCTTGCTTTTTCATGATTATGCAGCATAAAAACGAAATATTACAGGGTTTTGGGGTAGTTAGCAGCATCTTTAAGGTACTTAGCATCTTTTAATACAAATTATTATTCACTATATGAGCATTTTCGGCTGTGATTGGTCAACTACCTAGATATTTCGATATCTGCAGGTTATGACGTCATACCTACAGATAATAGTTTCTACAAATATGAACGCCGGTTTTGAAAACAAACCAAACAACAGCGATTTCTGCTTACAGTTTCTAAAAACGATGTGAAAGCTTTTAAAGGAGAAGGATGCGGAAAACACTAAAAAAGCGGCGAAGCTGGCTTTGAACACATTTACAACATATTTAAACGAGACGAAATTGAATAAACCGTCTAACAAAAACAAATTAGCGAAGGTTTGAAAAATGTTTTATATTGATATGTTTTGATAATACTTTCAGTGAATAATAAACCATATAATGGAATTCGTTGCATGATATATCAAGAATTATTCAGACCTAGGAAAGGTTATCCGCCTCAGCTTCTGTTTCCTGGCAGATAGCATTGACCTCAGTCTGAATAATTTTGATGTCATGTTCAACCTCATTCAGTGATTGCTTATTATCATTTTTATTTATTTGTTTACATGTCTTCTATGCTACAGAACTACTAAAAAAGCTACTGATTGATTTGTATATTTGTTATTGTCTCAGATCTTTGAGAAAATCATTGACATTTTTTGGAATCCGATGACCGAAGATCATATTTTTCCTGACTTTCCATTATACATGAGTATGAATGGCCACACCAACCAATCCGACAGGAAACACGATTGAGTACTATATACACGCCTTGTTTGATTTTAAGTTAAGCTACTAGACGTTACTTGTGCTAAAACGGCCGGTATTCTAAGAAGATTTTATATTCCTCTTGCGCATTGAAAATACTATTCTTACCATCTACTCTGTTCCGACTGGAAAGTTTGTAAACTGCGCACCCGAGATCAAATCTGGCTTTCGTTTTTACTAGTTTTTGCGTGCCTGAAAAGCGAATTTTGCAATATATTTCGTAAAAAACATACTTTTGAAAATTTTATGCTTTTTTCCTAAGAACATGAATACCTTAGGAAAGAGAGAACATGAATGTCATAGGAAAGAGATAACATGAATATCTTATAGGAAAAGAGAACATGAATATCTTAGGAAAGAGAGAACATGAATATCTTAGGCAAGAAAGAACATGAATGTCTTTGGAAAGAGAGAACATTAATATATTAGGAAAGAGAACACGAATATCTTAGGAAAGAGATAACATGAATATCTTATAGGAAGGAGAACATGAATATCTTAGGAAAGAGAGAACATGAATATCTTATAGGAAAGAGAGAACATGAATATCTTAGGAAAGAGAGAACATATAAGAAAATCATGTAGTTTTAAAAAATAAACACACATCTTCATAGGAAGACCAATCTGGCTGGAAGGAGGTCAACTAGCAAATGAAACAATAAAAGAGGGTCAAAACTTCTCATGGTCATGCAATGCTTATAGTTATCCAGTCCCGATTTACTCTTGGACAAAAAATGGAATGAAACTATCTGAATCGCATATAAATCATTGTTCACGCTGTATAACCTAAATAGAGCATTTTAAAATTATTTTCATTTGCGTGGGCCAAAATATACAAATGAAAACGAGCGTTTGATATTTAGAAACAAACTAGAAATTCAAGATAGAAAATTATACTTTCATTCGATATCTAAGGCGGACGAAGGAGTTTATAAATGTTTGTGGGAAACTTTCTTGGACTCCTATCTTCGTCAGCAAATCTAACGGTTGAAAAGGAACAGGTGATGATAGATATGGTACGTTATGATACATTATGATATGTTCATTTAAACAATAGAATCTGTCATAGGTACCTGTGCATGCAAAATGGGAAAGAGGTACTCCCTCCTCTCTCCAGGAGAATCAGGATCAGCAGTTTTCCTGCTGCACTTGTGTACGTGAAAAAAGAAATATATTTTTCTTGGTCGACGGTTCCGGGAGCGTTTCAACGACAACGTTTGAAAATTCCCCAAAAGTTCATGTCACTGGTAGTAGAGTCGTTTGATATTGGCCACAACCTACATTGTTGGCCTGTTACAGTACTCTAGTAAATCGTACAGGTCTAGAGTTTTACTTCATTGAGTACCAGACCGCAGGAGAACTAACAGATGCCATCTCCAAAGTTGAATTTCACTATAGCTGGGCGTCAATCCTGCGATAATTGAGACTATATTCATATATTCAGTTATGCCAGGCTGATTTCTTTTGAAAATGAAATTGTTTTGAAAAGAAATTAGCCAGGCATAGCAGAATATATGAATATGGTCCCCCAATTAAGACAGGATTGACGCCAATGCTACGGTGCTTACACGTTGGGTGGTTATGCCATGGATTTAGCGCAGGAGGTAATGAATTCAACGCCATCATGAAGGTCACCGTTAACATTAGTGATAGTTTTGATGTATGAGCCCGTAGCCCCCCTCTCCCCGAGGGCGAGGATATTTACCTGATCACATTGACGAGCTGTTCTTCTCTTTGCATTACAGATTATGAACCACTACAACAGGGCAGATGCAAAAAACGCATGGGTGCTACTCATGGATGACGGCGGATAAGGCCATAGCTCGTAACATTTCGCTTGAAGTACGCCAGTCGGGAGCAAAATAATTGTACTCGACACCAAAGCAATCATGTACGATATCGCCGATACAGTCTGATGTTTACCTCCGAAGATCTCGAAGATAACGCTCAGAAAGTCGTTGAAGAGATTTGTAAATAGTAGATTTTGTTTTTATAGGTATAATGAAATAAATGTATTGGATTTTTTCTTTAAATTTAATTACTGCTTGCAATTGCAAAACGCATTTCAGGCCTTTGCTTCCTATGGCCGTCCCTGTTTCTACATCACTGGTGGAAATTATTAAACTTGTCTTAGCACAACGTAAATAGATTGTGTGAAATGATGGCTAAACCTTCTTTTTTGGTAAAGAATGATTTGGTGAAAAAATATCAAATTGAAGTACTTGCGAGCATAATTATCACCCGATGTCAAACCTGTTAATGTTTTTCACGTCAGCCATTTTGGAGGTGTTATACGATAAAATATTTTATCAATACTTCTGTGGACTCCAGCAGAGTTGGCAAATGTTAATGTTTAGTAAATCCCTGGAGAATGGGTGCAAGTCAAAAATTGACAAAGTTTGGGATAATGTAGAACAATGTCCATGTGCAGAACATCAAAGACGTTAACCAATTGTAGTCAGCAAGCTAATGTTTACATAATTAATCACATAAAAGTACAGTTCAAAAGTGCTATGAGAATGGAAAGGCAATAGCAATGCTATGGTTATGTGTGTGAGTAATCATGCAAGAAAGGTAAAACATTGATTGGCGTTGTAGAGAGTAACTTTGTATAGCTAATAGCTGATAGCTCGGCTTAAACCGGTTAAAAGCAAGACGGAAACATTTCCTGATATTTGTCAGAAGTTAGGGTTGACTAGAGACCACGTGGAAGGAGAAAGCAAGTCAAAAGCGATTCTTACAAAACTGTATGCCAAAAATGAAAGCTGTAAATGCAGAAATTAAACAGGACTTAACAGAAAATTTATAAAACTACATATTGCACGTTATTGAACAGAAAGGAACAGATCATATATTACAGAACGTCATCGTCACATCTTTTGCAGTGGTTGCTCATAACAAAAACTTACTTCAAATAATAGAGAAGAATGTTAATAAAGCATTTGAGCGAGAAGACATTTAGGCTACGGTAAATTTGCTGTCGAAAAGGAAGAAATGTTTCAGTTATATTTTGCATGACTAGTGGGATATATTTATGGCAATCCAAGACAATAAACAGCTAAACAATTAAACGGCAAAGGAAGGAAATTACGTGTAATATAAAATATTTGGTCGTATCAACTTAAAAAGTAGCCTACTTATGCTGACACATTTATGGAAGATGCTCTTCTTTTCAACGCTTTAACATTACTTTCAACACATCTTATGTAGACTAAATTATCCATCTGTCTTCAAAGCACTCACTGGTCGATTATGTAGTGTAAGGTTTCTCAGGTTGTATGGTAGGGTTAGAATCCTTTGAAGGTTATATGGTTGTATTTGGGCTTGGTGTGTTGAACATTGCACTTGCAATAAACGATTACCGTGTATGTCAGGACAAAGCAGACAGCAAAGTAAGGGGAAAAAATAGTACATAATGTGTGGAAAGGGCATTTCTTTTGTTGGTTTTTCGAATATGGAATGCGACGCTTAGTATATTTTCGGAAAAAAATCGCAAAGAAAAATAGAAAACCTGTTGCAAAAATTTTGCCCTAAAATTTGCCTAAGTCTTTGATCAATTGTTCTATGACTCACCAATGGGAGTCATTTTTTATAGCCAGGAAACAGATGGCAAACCGAACGCCCTTTCACAACCCCTCCTAACCTCAACCTAGCACTCAATGCTCAGCCTGCAACCCGTACTGACAACGACACCGGGACGAACCAAAGACCTCGTGTATTGGAGGTCAGACAGCCTGTTGAGCCAAAAGCTCAACAACGAATACTAACGATTTCCGGGCATATTTTCCGCTTCTTTTAGAGTTGAAGGGATAGAAAACAAGGTGGTACTGAACCTTAGAAGGTTGAACTATCACATCCACGACTTAACATTGGTTATGTACGCGTTTTACAACTTCAAAAATCGAAAAGAACGAAGGAGCCTTGAGCCCGAACAGCAGTAGTCACCAACCGCCATCTTTACCACTCGACCAAGCGAGGGAGATGTCCAGTCGATTAAAATATATTTAGTGGGTCAACACAACAACATTTGTTGCCTTTCATTACATAAGGCTTTAAGTTATATGATGTTTGGAAAATGCTTTACGGCATCATTGAAAATATAGAACTATAAAAATGGCCTTGCTACGATTTTCAAGTTGAACGATAACATTGAAGCATAATGTCTATTACCACAAAGAAGAAGAAGAATAAAGTATGCAAAATGTCATGCATTGCCATATGGTGAATCACGCGCATGTCCTTTGTCATTTTCTATTTATTGCCGTCGGGATTATTTAACTTTACGTTGAATTAACTAAGTTATTTGTTATATTATACACAGCAACCACTTATTGCAATGTCTTCAACTAAAGCATATAGTTTCTGCAAACCAGTTACTCGCTTTTTTACATTGTTATTAATATTTTAGCACTTACCTATATAAATTTATGAAGCCCTACGAAGGTATAAATCAATACTACACTACTTTCGCTTTGCAATGTGGTCATGTTCGAAAGTGACATTTCAAGGTGATCATGCAGCAAGAAACCTAAGCAGTTACGTTACGCTTCGTCAACTGAAAAGATTTTATGTAATACACTTCATTGTCAATGTAATACAATAGCGCTTTGAAACTACATTATTTTAGTTCTTGTGTAAAGTGTTTATTAGCACAACCTACATATATATATATATATACAAAGTGTATAACAATGTGCCCTCCCGGTTATCACCATAGTAAAATGGTGACTCCTGCACATGGGACACAAGACGTAGGGTTACACATTGTATGGATTGTTTGTAGAGTCACCACAGTGCTCGAACCTATAATAGTGAGCTTATACTAATAGAAATATATCCACTACATAATAATAAATATAGCTACGTTAAAAGGAAAATACTGGATCCGCAACGTATAGGTCCGCAAACGACCGTTTACCTTAACTTACGGCCAGCTATGTTTACAACATATTCATTTCAATTATGTGGTATATACAGGTCGATTTTAAAGGTTTTGTAATAGCACCCAAAGAGCCACAATATTTTTGCCTTTATGTCCAAAATAAATTGAATTGAGTCTCCATGCTGATCACTGGAATGAACAAACTCAACAAGATGAAAGCAAAAAAAGCCAAAGGTGTTTAGTCAACTTCAAAGGTCTCGTGTTTTGAAAAATACCAACCAAATCTATAATATTAAACAACGACAAGCCGTAGCTAAAACTCAAATTTCAACGCATGAACTACGAGTCGAAACTGATCGTTACAACAGTACAACATATAATGATAGGATATGTAATCATTGTAATCATACCTTTGAAATCGGGAATGAGAAACATCTCCTGATGTCCTGCACAAATACAAAATTGATGGATAACAGGAAAATTTTTATGGAAAGCCAATAAAGGATAAATGGATCTTTCCAAGCTTTCACTAAAGAGGATAACAGGAAAATTTTTATGGAAAGCCAATAAAGGATAAATGGATCTTTCCAAGCTTTCACTAAAGAGGCTCTGTTCATCTACTTAATGTCAATGCATGACAACTCAATCATCGAACTATCAGAGAAGTTCTGCTTTAATATGTTGACTTTATTCGATGATGTAAATAGCGTAGAAATTATTGCTGTCTTCGTTCTTGTTCTTGTAATTGTCCTCAAACTATTATAACATTTGTACTAGCCTCTCGAAGATTTAAAATAAATTTAATTTCATGTATTTTATTATAGCTTGAGATGTACTTAGTATGAATTTTTAAATTAACTCATGTCTATAAATCTCTATACCTTCGTTCTTACAAAGCGTAATGTGAAGTTTGAATCGTTTACATCGAATAAATTAAATGAGCAACGTCACCTTGAAACGAGAGGGCATATTGATTTACCTTCAAAGGTCTAAATAAACTTGTATAGGTAAGTGCTAAAACTATAATAACAAAGTAAAAAAGTAAGTTGATGATCTATAGAAACAACATGCTTTTGTAGAAGACATTACATTAATAAGTGGTTGGTGAGTATAATGATTAAAAATATATTTGTCATCAAACGTAAAGTTAAATAATCCCGTCGACATTAAATCAAAAAAAATTACAAAAGACATGCACGGGATTCACCACATGGCAATGCATGACATGTATACTTTATTCTTCTTCTTTCTTTATCATTATATTTATATTGCTTCGATTGCTATCGCTTGACTTGTAGCAAGACAATTTTCTTTATATAGTTCTATTTATTTAATGATGAGGTAAAAGCATTTGCCAAACATCTTATAACTTAAAGTCTTATGTATTGAAAGGCAACAAATGTTGTTCTGTTGTAGCACTTGATATGTTTCCACATGCTCCACATCTCTCTCGCTTGTTTGAGTGTGTAAGTTGACGGTTTGAGATCACTGCTGTTCTGGTTCAAGACTGCTTTGTTCTCTTTGTCTTTTTAGAGTTCACTAATACGTAAATATCTAAGGTAAAGTCATGGCTAATGCAATTGCACCTTCTTAGGTTCAAGTCTACTTTGTATATTTCTACTAAAAAGTTGAAAAAAAAGGGTACAAATATGCCAGAAAACTATTAGTATTCGTTGTTGAGCTTCTGGCTCAACATGCTCTGTCTGTTCTCCAATGCACGAGGTCCTTGGTTCGTACTGGTGTCGTCGTCAGTTCGGGTTGTAGTTTGAGGATTGAGTGTACGGTTGATATTAGGAAGGGGTGTGAAAGGGCGTTTGATTTGCTCTCTGTTTCCTGACTATTAATAAATTACTCCCATTGGTGAGTCAGAAAAATTTGATCAAAGACTTAGTTATGCAACAGATCTGTATTCGTTTTTTATATGCGATATTTTTCTGAAAATATACCAAGTGACGCATTCCACTGTCGAAAAACCAACAATAAAAATGACATTTGTATAATAGTGTGTTTTATAATCTATCCTTACATTGCTGACTTCCTTGCCATGTCACATACAGTAATCGTTGATTGCAAGTCCAATGCTCAATACACCAAGCTCAACAACAACCGACTGACCCTGGAAGATTCAATTTCTCACCGTCATATTGGAAGGTCCCACTAGATACGAAAAAGTAATCATAATATTAATCATAATCATATTTCCATAAAATCTGCTATGTTTATACATGGCCTTAAGTTACAAAAATAACAGAAATACGTCGTCATTAAAGCTCTTTCGCATATTAAAGTTGGTTTCACTACTCGAGTGGGACCTAGTAATTGGTCACACTCGGGTGATAACAATGTGGGCATCTGATTACTTTGGATTGACGTTGTATTGCAGTGTGCTATTAAGGGGAGGGTTTACGATTAAAGTATACATTTGTGTACTTTAATCAAATCCTATATTGGCCTTATAATGACAGAAATCAGTCAGCTTACTGTCAATTGAACATTGAAGCAGAAAAGTACGTTTGTGTATAAAATGGATGGGGGTGTTTGGAATTCGGAAAATTTTGAATAGCTACGTATTAAATGGACGGACCTAGCAGCAAAGAAAGAGAGTTTTATGGTCATTAGCTTGAATGCAGCCACGCTCCTGCTGTACCAACATCATCGAGAACGTAGAGAGAATTTAGAAAACTTCATTAGAATTTAGAACTTCACTATAGAACTTCACTAGAGAATTTAGAAAACTTCAATGCAATGCAATGCAATGCAATGAAATGCAATGCAACTCTAGCTATTCTTGGTTTGTAAGCTACGTCATAGTCGCCATGTTTAATGATGATTTCAACAAAGGATTTTCCTTATTTACAATGCAAATTTCATCCAACATGGCGAGGATTCCATTATTCTCTTACTCCAAGGGAATAGTTGCAAGCCACCAATAAGATCTCATCTTTTTTTTCACAGTGTTTCAGAGTGTGGCAGTATGCGAACGTCATTTATGATGAATTAAGAACAATTTTATAGGAGATGTCTTTCAACGTTCTTTGCCTATCCTTTGCGTCCACCTTTTGTTAACTTTTTAATAGACTCGGTCGACACTTGAAAAACTTTCATAAAATTCGACATTCAAAGTCTTCATTTCGTAAGATAAATTTAATGCAAACCGTTTTTCGAGGTCACCTGGAAAATAATAATTCAAATCTTTAGCTTTCATGTCAGCCATGCAGTGTCAAGACTTTTTTTTTTGATTAGGTTTTATTACTGGTATAATGTATTGTGTTCAAACACTGATAAAGTGACCAAGGCTATATTATTTACACATCCGAATAAGTCGACGTTTGCAAATGAGAGAGGGTGTTTTGGTCGTCTGTCATGTCCTTCTAATTGATTAAAAATTAATGTGAGATAAATTACTATGAGTATTTAGCATACATCAAGCCAGAAAAATGCCTCGGAAAAGTTAACAGCGCAAACTTGACAGGTGCTTCTTGATGGAAAACTGTTTTCATCCAGTTATTCAAGAAATGCATATTTTGCTTCCTTGTTCAATCAAAAGAGTTTAGTCAATATAACTCCAATACCGGCAATAAATGCTTCAATATCGTCATGCAGCGGCTCTATTTGTTTGTCTTGACAAAGGTCAGACATATGTTTTGCGCTCAAACACTTCGTGGTGAACGCAGCTCTTAGTTGTTTGTTGAGAAAATAAAATTTAAGCTTGTAAAAATTCCAATTCTGCAAACTTAGTGTTGTGGATAGTGATCATATTTAGCTCAATAGGGCGTGCTGCATTTTTTGATTAGCATCCGCATCATTCCACCACGATACAGCTTACTGGTTTTAAGACATAATTCCAGAATTGTTATATACTGGAGACTTAATGCATGCACTAACGATGTACTGAGCGATTAGAACATTGTCTGGATATGTTCATTTGTATTGATATGGAAAAAAGATACTTGTTTGTCAATCGATAAAAAATGTTTTAAAAGGGTTTGTAACATCATGATGCTGATTGCATGTCACCCAGAGATAGCGTTCATTTGAGTGAATTGTAAACGTTTACTCTAGCAACTCTTGTATAATTGTAACCACATGCATGCACGGTATTAGACATGCATCCACGGAGCCCGTGTTCGAACACATCCTGTTACAAATAACACAAACATAGATAATTTGGATAAGTCTGAGATGACCGGATCAAAATAGCTTGTTTCACAACGTATTAATAAAAGCAATCGGAACATGGACATTTGAATAGTATACTTTTAATCAATTGAAAAAATCTATAGTGAATGTTTTACTAATGAGCGACACACAAGTCATATACCACCCCACCGGGGGCGGTTGCACGACACCAGGACAGCGTTGTCCATTGGATAGTAATTTTTTCAAAATTGTGAAAAAAACGGATGTATTTTCTTTACGATAATGAAAACGTTTTAATTCAAGAACCAATATTGTATTTCGTTAATTGCCCACTTCAAATCGTAGATTATTCCTTTTTCAGAAATTGTAGAAGCGTTGAAAAATATAACGCGCTTCGTGCAAACGCCCTGAATTTTAATTATCACTTCTTTGAGTTCTCTCAAATGCCTTTTTTTATTTTATATCAATTTCTTAAATGGTAAAGGACTTTCTGTTCATTTCCTTTCCAATGTTCAACTATGAAGTGAAATTTATTCAATTCATTCAAGTTTATCAATTTGGTTCGTTGACCTGCATAGATTTTTTCACCAAAATTATTCGGCACCAATTAAATTCACTCTAAAATGGAGGGTTTTAATTGTTGCTCAAAATGAATAATTAATGAGGAGAGAAAGTTCTACATGAAGTCATAGTTGAGATATCGCCACAGAGAGGAGCAATCCACTTGTCACAAGTTGTTTGACTGTTGTTTTTTTCCCCAAAATAAATCGTCGACGATCAAAGCTGGTTAACGTCGCCATAAAGAGCTTATACGTAAATGTGCAGAATGGAAGAATCGTCAGAAGTTTCCTCGCCCGAAATGCAAGCCTTCGAAAACGTATCTCCAAACGGCCTGCCAAATCACTTCGATCATTCGGTTGAAGAAAATGGCCTCGCGAATGATGACGAGCACTACCAAAGCGTTGTAGCTCTTGCACATGAGCTGGCGCATGCAGGGGACGAGCTTGTGAGAAGATTTTCGACTACGAATAACGCAAGAGACGAGACGCCATGGGATAGAGTGTGGCAGTATGCTGTTGTTTTAGCGATTCGTGTTCTCCTTGGCCAAGTCTAAGTCGTAAACATTTATCTCTCGTGTACAAAAAGATGGCTATAAGACAGGGCACAGAGTTCGCCCACGCTATAGTAGATATGCATTCCAGGGTACTACTTTTTAAGCTATCAAAAGCAGAATTCGTGCTGTAGCTAATTCCCCAGAAAATTTGATTGTATGTGCGTTTACAATTGCTGCGTTAGAGCATAATGCGACACGAAAACATGTCGGGCGTTTTGCCAAAATTGGTGCAACTTTAAACCTATAAATCCCCCCCTTATAGGGTGTTTGTTGTTGACCGGTTGCGATTGCAACACTGCGTCATATATTTTTGGCGTTTTTTTGATAATGCAACCACTGCATGAAGAAACTAATAGTTTAGAGTAAGTTGACCAAGAAGCCAAAATCTTAGAGCAACATACGAGGATTGTGGCAATTCGACATTTCTGTTTTCTACCTGAATTTAAACAAGGTAATGGGCTGTGTGAGATAAGAATGATTTTTGCGCGCTTATAATAATGGGGAAAAGTTTCAAGTTGAGCAATAAATTTTTTCGTTATTTTCGTCGTGATGCTCTATTGTTTGTAGAAGACGACAAAATCGTAATTGCACACACACGCAATAAAACTCATGCAAAACAGAGCGTCGCCACGCTTGGGACTCTTCAACTCGAATCGACCATTTGATAAATTTTTGAACGTGTATTATATAGGAAAAGCCAATGTTTAGAACCTGATATTTTTCTTGATGTAAAAGAATGAAGTTTAATAAAAGATTGTGTAGATTTGGCGTAAGGCATTCGTGACTACAATGGGTCATGCCGACTGCCTTCCATTGAAAATGCATGCAGCTGGAATCTTTTATCGCTGTGCCGGCCATGTATTCCCTTCTGTTTTGCGCAAAAAAGGTGAAAAGTTTCATTCATTAAAGTTCAAAGCAATGAGATGGAGGGAAAATGTAATACTTTCTCCCAAACGCACGCACGTAAAGCAATATTTTTCAGGTTTGATAGTGCTTTAACTTGAATTTCACGTGTCCAGATACAAGAGAAATAGACAAAACATATTGAAAACGGTCCCGCAATGCTACATGGCGGAGTAAGATAGTTTATCACAAGATCGTAATGTTTTCACCAAGAATAATCAAACGTGTCGTTCATGATTTTGAAAGAACGCGAATTTACATGGCATTTTTAAATATACATAATGTAGCTAGAAAAATGACTCGGTCCTTTCGATGTCGCCAATATTAAAAAATTGACCGAAAAAGTAACATCTTTTTGCATTCCATTTCAATAAGTCGCCTGAAGTTCGTCTTTTGTGTTACTATACATTCGCTAATACAGCCGTATCTTCCAGATTATTTTCACTGCGTCACATCTCTAAGATGTGTTGCATGAAGCCCTATCACTACTTACGTAATGTTTTTGTCGCTTGTAGAGTAGTAAATAAGCTCCATATGAGACAAAGAGTTTTCAAACGTTCCGCACGAAACACACATCAGAAAAATTTCTCCGATTGCACAATCTTAAATACTCAAAGAGCGAACGATGCTTAAAAACCAAAACATCGAAGACCGCGTAACTTCTCAGCAATGGACAAAGTTTCGTAAAAAGATAAGGTCTGCGAAATAGTAAAACAACATGTTCACGTTTACTGAACGTACGAAGACCAAAAGCTGCACGGGGGTTTGTAAGATACTCAAGAACAGTGATACCGCTTGTAAAAAATTTACTGTCATGAAATAAACAAAACAAAAATATTCCAGGACATGCTGCACGAAATCATAGAACCCGATGTATATAACTTCTCAATGGCGGAGTTGTATTGCGACGGCTATACAATTAGAGCAAAAAAACATTTGCTTTTTAAAGAGTATGACGTTGTGATGTAATGGCAGTCTCATGCAAAAGGCTTTTGTGGTTGGTCTCGCCAACTTTAATTTAGAATGTTGCAAGTATTTATCTCATCTAGAATATAAACGCATCATTCGATCATGGACTACACGAAAATTTGAAGAGTTATGGTTGTAACGCGATTCCCTTTGTGTTTATTTCCTTTAAGATTTCGAAGGTTCTTTCAAACGTTAGCAATTGTTTTTTGAACTACATTGTTTCTCTGTCCGAGAAAATATCCACAGCACAACCTAGACGAAGTATAGAAAGGATGGAAAATTCTGCGAAGAGAAGGCAGAAATGGGCATGGAAATAATCATGAAAGAATTTCGTGGAATATGTATTATCCCGCTATATGCATGACAAAACACGCTCGCATATAAATGCTCCTTGTTGAGGTTCACCTCACACAGCTAACTTGTTTTAGAAAGTAAAAATAAGAGTCGCATAAACAATGTATTTGCTTAGAGAACGATTCATTCTTTTATGTACAAACACGAGTCAAATCCTACAAAGCCTTTATATGATAAACCTTTCTTCAAGCTACAATAAAGGATCGTACACAAATTTAGCTATATAACACTGTACAACTAAGGAGCTGGCTGCAAACTCTTTCTACTTGTATAACTATCTCTGCCATTTGTGGAAGAGAAAGCAAAATGTAGTCGATTATGGCTATGTTGTGTTAGCTATAAACACGACTGTGAACAACTTTGCTGGTATTTACGATTATGAGCGCCCTTCAAAAGTTGCAATGTCTGAGCACATTTTCAAATATTTTTTGTGCAAACTTACACACCGGCAGTTTTATCGCTGGAGAGACATCCATAAAAGAAAATGACGAAAGATCAAATCTTGACAGCCTGTTCTTCCCGCGACTTGTGAATAAAATGTGTCTGCAACTTTACACATGAGTCTGCAATAATTCACCGTTGCCATGAAAGAAATTGTGCTACATAGTTGAGTCTGTGGAATAAAAATACATTAGTCGATTTTCATCAAAATGTAGCTTCATACATTACTTCCTCGATACAGCAATGGGGAAAGTCACTCACCATTACACGCACAAACGTTTCGAAATATATCAGCACCTGATTTGCACGGCTCAGAACTTAATACAAAAAATCAAAATGTAAACACCGCATGATTTATATTTTCGGTTAAATTGATATCGTACGCCCGTATATATCGATTAATTGCAACTGTATAACGGAGATATTTTATAAAAAAAAGCATGCATCTCGAACTTCCATATGATGGAGAATTAAAGTCTTAAAATTGTTAATTTAGTTATCCTCTATAAGATCCCATTGTGATCGCAGACGTGCAATGCATACACGTACATTGAATTTTTTTGTCATATTTTTAGTTTGATGCCGTCGAGTTGTTTAAATATGAATGCATTAATCTGCACGGAACACCGAAGGTAATCTCTCCTTAAAAACTGAGATACAATTTGCCAGTTTCATCAGCGCAAAATATCCTCTTTTTACTATGCTGCCTATACATGCAATTCGTCCTTCTGATGAATGATAGCTTACAAGACAACTATTGCTATATTGCTATGTCATTAGGTATTTGTGTTCAATCCACTGAGAAACGTCATACAAAAATGCTACATAATCCAAGGAATTTACTTACATTATACACGTGAATATAAAACTCTTATCCTTTTGTGAGCTAACTATGTACTTGCATCTTTAAGAACTAAATATCACAAGTGACAAGAAACTGACTCGTATACAGTCGTAAGGAATAGTCCATGTTTCATAAAATTTTAGCTCACTCTTAAACTTTAACATTGAGCTACGAGCAATCAGTATCATCGCACAAATTACACTCAAGGTCGTAGAAAATAGAGTTAGTAGTTGTATTTATATACATAATTGTTGGAAAATACTGTTTAGGATTATCGTGTATAAAATGAGTACGTACAATCCGATTTACTGAAGAAAATCAAACATTAACATTTGCCCAGAAACACAAACTTTTCCAATAAAGTCTACCGAGCATAACATATATAGATTTTCTACAGCTTCGACGAAACGCCTCGATATTGGAAAGTTCTTTGGTATGATTTGACTGAAACGGTTTTCGATTATAGTTTAGCAATAGCAAATGGAATCGTAGAGAACTTGAGTTATTTTCTTCCACAAACGTAAGTAATCTCTGCTTCAAACAAAGTATATCCTTCAAGCTTGTTTCGCCGGCACGAGTGATTTAACAATGGCGGAGTAGGCTGTTCTTCTGCACTTTCAAATCAACAATAACAGCAAAACTCATACGCAGCAGTCTACGTTTCATGAAAACAGCAAACACACACGCACATTCATCAATTGGAAATACTAAGGGAAGACGCGCCATGTTAGGAAAGAGATTCGCAGAAATTAGCAGAGACCAGTTCTTGAACATACATTAGTAGATTCGATAAGCATACATGCTGCTTGTTCGAATAAAAAAATTCAAAATTCGCAGCCTTCACCTCATTATGCAACAAAAACAATAATATTTTTGCAGGTGTTTTTAAGATCAAAGCGTGTACGTCACTCCAGGCAATAGGAAGAAAATCTAAATATCATGAATTTCAAATTGTGCCTTATTTGCATGTTTAAAGCAAGACGGACGATAAATGTAAAAAGAATGTTTAAAACTATAGAAAAATTTTACATTTACTGCTTTTATCCAACGTGTTATCCAAAAGGTACAGAATGCACGTAATGTGGTGTACGAATTACCGTGAGTGATAATAAAAACTTGAAATCATGGGGCAGTGAATCTTTTTAGTTGGAATCAAGCCTAAAGTTCGCTTGCTTAGTCTATCCTTCGAGAAAGGAATTTTCTCCTATTTGTAGGTTGCTGTTTCGTTCATTTCGGACGTTGACATTATGGCTCCGTTTTTGCAGCCAAACAAACATGGCCGCGGAATTGTTTTAAGCAGATTATAATCGAGCTGCCAAATGTTACAAAGTTTTATAAGATATATGTGCAGGGAATATATGGTAAAAGGAATACATGCGTATTGAATGCCATGCAATGTTGGCAAAAACTATTTCAATCATTTATATCACATGAATTTAACACCTTAAACTGTTTACAGGAACTTAAATATACCGGTATACGATGCAATTTTCCAACGAGTCCGAGACCACGTGAAACCGTCAAAATGCTAATTTATTTCAGAAAAAATTAGACCAGACGTTAGTTTATGGCTGACATATACACGAAAGCAACGAATTTATTTAGCCAAAATATAATTTGAGTTGTGAAACACCTACTAGTGCGAAAGAAACTCGCAAATAGGACCCAGTAATGTCCGAAAATGTCCACAGTTATATCGCGAAAGCAGAAACTACAGGCATATTATAAAAGCTCGAAACGAAAGACCCCGAGAACGCGCAAGCAACTACGCATGGCTTATACTCGTGATCAGTGGTAATAGGTTCCCCGTTTTCATTGAGATAACTACATGAATAACTACTTACCTTGTGGTTTTGTCGAGTCACTCTCCTCTTCGTATTCAAACAACAGTACAATCCAACTAAGTAAGATTATATCCACAGCTTGGTATACAATTTTGTACGTAATCCACATTTGGAAATTCCACGTTCAGTTAAAAACATAACACACCGACCCAACTCTCCAAAAATTCCATAAAGATTAAAGCGAACTTCTCTAAATCGTGTGCACAAGGTTTAGATTCATTGGTAAATAACTAACAGCATCACAGCTTCTTTGGAAAGTTTCGTTAGAAGGAAGCCGCCAGACTTAATTGTCTTGTAAGCATGAGGGACAACAGATGCCGTGGAAAGTTCGTGCAAATTATCGCAACGCCTACGCTTCGATAGGAAAATGAATTATCGAGAAACACATTTCCATGAGATTAATTAGCATGAAAACACCCGTGAATGCTATCGCAGAGGTAGAGGCAGAATGCCAAGTTTTTCCCATTCGATATTGATCGATGATTACACATCTTTGAGCGTAGCGAACTTGGGAAAAGATCTCCCCTTGGACATTGCTTCGCGCATGTCCCTTAAAAACTCAAACTCAAGAAAAGTTTCGTCTTGAAAAGCAAGCTTGCTCCTATGTGATTACGTACCTTTAAAATAATCCGTCCCCTCAAGCTTAAGAGTAATCGCATAAACAGTAAGATAATAAAATATTAAATAGTACACAAACGCGTAACCAACTGAGAAAGAAGTAAAATGATGGGTAAGTCACAAGTAAAAATGAAGGAATTACTACTTTCTATAATCATTGGTGACAATTTAGAATGAAAACGAGCATTCTCTAAACTGTAAAAGAGACAAGGCGCCAAGGCCAAAAATCAAAAAGTAAAATCAAGACGTTATAATACGCATACATGAAGTACTTCCTCTTGATGGTATTTGTACATTGTTCAAAGCGTAGTCATGCCATAAACTTTCTAAACAAATGCTTACAATGAGAACGAAAAGGAAAACAAAAAAACCATTGTATCTTCATATCTTAAGTTAAATTTTTAGTAATGGTAAACCAACGTGGTTTTCTGTTCGCAATTCTATATTTCCGCATTTAAACTAATCATCTCTCCTGTGACCGAAAAATAAAGGTAGGTGAAGGTTGAATGTATTGGAAGTTACAGACAAGCAAGTTTCTTTGTCACAAGTGTTGATTAAGAAGTCTCAATGACGATGTTTTTGCAACGTAAACACCCAAAGACGCATTTGAATATAGATGACGGTAGACTTTGCGAGAAAAATGACGGACACCGAAAACATGGACGCCAATTAAAATTTCTTCTAAAAACCATAGTCGCTGAGTTGAACCCTCACTATCTTCGGCACAACTTCGCCGTCAATATATTTGTACATAAGTTAAAAACTCAAGCGGTCCCCTCCGTTCTTCAAAACATTAATAAAACATCTTTTTCGTTTACTCGAGGATACGAATGCTTCACGAAATCAAGCGATTTTGAAAAAAATATGAAACAATGGTGCAGCTAACTCGATAACTGGGGGTTGTAAACATTCATATATGTATAATTTGCTGTCTAATGTTCCTTTTCTACGGATGATAACAAGCATATATAAATATGGGCCCTAAAATTATCGGGCTGGGTAGGAAATATGCTGGCTAGGCAACCTTGCAAGACCAAGCAGAGAAAGAGAGAGATATTTTTCTTGTTATGTATTCAATGCATTCAAATTATTGAAAACTAGCATTTTCAATTGTGCAATTGTTGCAATATAGTCCAAAAATTATTGAAAATAGAAGTTTGAAGGGATGGCATAAACGCAACGTAAAAATTATTAAGAATTCTAATCGTACAGTTAAAATAATAGAGTCAATAACAAAAAATACAATACTAGTAACTACATTAAAAAGAAAAAATACCACAAAGTTAAATGTTGCGATTTGGAAATAGACCAAGTATAACTTGTCGCAAGTATGAGCTGGACTAGGACTTGGGCTGAAAAATAAAAAGTTTGTGTTAATAAGTGTGACAGAAAACATAATTTCCCCATTTTTATAGCAAACTTTGCGAACGTAATCAAACAATGATTGTAAAGTACTTTTATTATTGTAAAAGCAATGCTCTACTCGAAAAAGTGTTTTACATACGTGAGCAAATTTATGCCAATAGAGTGTTTTCATCGGTCGCCATAATGGGCTAAAATCCCATTATGTTACTTTCATGTTCTATTGAGCATCGGCCTTTAACCCAACCTACTAGATAACTGACTCCACCGAAATTTTCTAGTAATGAGCGAGGAGGGCCACTATCTTGAAATGTGGTAAATTGACGATATTTACGACTAATATTTTCTTTTGCTGACTTGATATTGAGTCGCAAAGTTGATAGTCTTGGTTTGATTCTTAAAATGTTTGATAGGATGGGTTTTTTAAACTTTGTTTTAACTTATTTTTCATTTTCAGTTTTGCTGTTTGCCACTTTTCAAGATGGCGTCCTTGCCTCACCTTGAGACTGTAGTCATATATCTAGGGGATTCGGTCCTAAATCATTGATCTAATCATTTTAAGAAGCGATATAACGCGTTCTTTAAGAAGTAAAACGTCAATATACTCTGTCGTCATTGTCGACACGGTAGTTAGATATCTAGAAGATTGGGTTCTAAACCATTGCCATCGGGACTCTGATGTAATCCACCAACAAGGCCGCCTTGTTGACATCACATGCGAACACTCAATGGCCGCATTTTCTTTATTCAGCTTCACCCGAGGGTCTATTTTTTGCCACCTTTCAGGTTGGAGATTATTAAGAAATTGAGGGGAGCTAAGAGAGGCTTGGAGCTAAATAAATTTTCACCAGCAAATTTTTCTTAACGAAGTGAAACGATTTATTTTGAAAAATATATTCGCAAACCCTTGAAATTTACCTTCTTCGAAAGTGAAACAGCATCATACTCAGTCTAAAATAATATGAGAGATTTTTTAAATTTCATATCAATTAAAGAAGAAACGAAAGAAAAAGCAAAATGAATGAAACACATCATGCAAAATCATCGTATCTAAGAAAGCACTATAACAGAGCCGGTAGTCTCTTCTGTGGCACACAAATGCGCAAAATAGAACCCAAGGTCCCTGACTAAGCACTTAGTATTTGGAAAAAGTGCTGTTTCGTGCTGGCACATAGTGCTGTTTCGTTACCCTCAGTCGTTCAGAACAGAGTCCCTAAAAGAGGTCACAAAGCCCTTAGTTGCTTTAAATGACATATACCTAGAAATTTAGGGTAGCAAAACTAAATCAAACATTGGTCTATTGTATCAGAAATTATACAAGGTATTCTTTATGTCGTGTACAAGAGGTCTTTTATATAAAAGCTACATCAATACAGACCAGCGGTGCGACACTGCTTTCTGTCATTTCGAAGTCTAATGCGTCATCAGGGGAGTCGTCTCCAATGTAGATTGGATTGCGGAGTGTATCTCCCTGCTCTGCTGATGGATGCTGTAAATGTTAAGAAATTTATCGTTACTGATACGCATATTTAATTTCATACAAACATAGTGAACCCAAACCATTTTTTTCATGTATGAAGCACGATTGCGTCTCGGGATACTGATTTAGTAGGGAGATGTGGCTTAAGACAGCTAGCACTTTTGGTCGTGCCGTGTAGATTTAAGATCAATAGCTTTATTCATTTCTTTTTAGAAATCTAATGTTTTTATACAGTGAGTGAGCAGTACTGTCTGATACAAAATCACTGCTATCAAGAGGAGCTCCGATACATACAAACAAAAAACAGATATATGAATCCATACACAAAAGTTTAACAATTCATAAATCAATAAATACTAAAATAATTTGAGATGAATTAATTTAAGAAGTTAATAGCATTGTTTAAGTTTGTTACATATTATTGAACCAATAAAATAAAAACTTTTTTGCAATCACTATTCAAGCAGCTTTTTTGCGATTACTACAAATTTATTTAAAGAGAGTAGTATTGTCAATTTCAGCGACAAAAATCACTGCTATCAATAGGAGCTCTTATATACAGCTATAAACGGAAAATAGATGTATGCATCTATACGTAATAGCTAAAAGAGCTGAAAAATACATAAATCTAGAATAATTTAAGTTTATATTCAATTAGAAATTAAAAAGTTATCAGCATCGTTTAGGTTTTAGTAAAACACAAGACAATAGACACTCCGTATAAAGTAAACATAATCTAATCTATAAAGATTACTAAAATACTCTTTTGCAGTCGTAACTTTTGTTGAAGTTGGTTATGTATTATAGACAGACTAAAATAAAAACTTCTTTTTTGGTAATTAGCTACTACTCATTGCTTTTTTAATAGCATTGTTAACAGTTTACTATAGCAGAAGTTAGTATTACTGTTCAAACTCTAGTTAGGTAAAGATGATCACTCGGCCCGGTTGCCCGTTAAAATGTAGCTACCTTTTTATGATCAAAGAACTTTCTAAAAATTGCGCTAATATATTTACCAACTACAATGAAATTGTGTTCGGCGAAAATGTGATGTTATAGGTCCGTTCGAAAGAGTTCTCACTTCAAAAAATTCATCGTACCGACGCTGTCTTTCGATTTACAAACTATCCGTGCAAACTGGATATAAAGCTTTCAAAAGGATTGCCGTTCACTTAACTCAAACTGTTACACACAGTAATTTAAAATCGGATGTATGAACGCACATAGATAGTATTTGTCGTTTTGACTACCGTTTTCAAGCCTTCAAGTCACCAAAAAAAAACCAATTGGATGAAAGGAGCAGGGTTGAATCCTAAACTGAATTATTTTCCCATTGACATTTAAATAACTCGGGATGAACTGAAAGTCTGAAACATACTCAGATAAAGTATTGAGTCGATGAGTCGATAAAGATAAATAACAATGATGACATGTCACATCTGTCAAATTTTTTTCAAAAATTGTATGAAAAGCGAATCTGCGAAACAGATAGTTTTAATTTCTAACCCATAGCCTTTGGGGCACATATTCGTCGCCACCACTTGCGCAATCCCCATCTGCTTGGCCATTGTGATCACGGCGTGGATTTCGGAAATCCTATAAATTATTCAACACAACGGAAGATCAAACCTCCATAGACTTCAAAAAGATCACAACTAAGGATCATGCAATGATTTTAAGAAGAACAAAAAGATCCAAAGGAACGTTACATGATCTCACAAATATCCAAAGGAACGTTACAAGATCTCACAAAGATTCAAAGGAACGTTACATGATCCCACAAAGAACAAAAAGATCCAAAGGAACGTTACGTGATCCCACAAAGAACAAAAAGATCCAAAGGAACGTTACATGATCCCACAAAGAACAAAAAGATCCAAAGGAACGTTACATGATCCCACAAAGAACAAAAAGATCCAAAGGAACGTTACATGATCCCACAAAGAACAAGAAGATCCAAAGAAACGTTACATGATCCCACAAAAAGACAAAATGATCCCAGGGAACGTTACATGATCTCACAAAGAACAAAAAGATCCAACGGAACGTTGCATGATCCCACGAAGAACATAAATATCCCAGGAAACGTACAATGACACCAAGAAGAATACGAAGATTCCAAGGACTGCACAGTGACGCAACAAGGAATACGAAGATCCAAATGAATGCACAATGATCTCAGGAAAAGTATAAAGATCCCAAGGTTAGTACCAGGATTTCAAGGACAAATGATATTATTGTATTTTTTTTAAGAAAGCAACATAAAATGATATATTTATGCATCATTGACTATTCATAAGAAAATAAAGCTTTGTGCCGAACCATGGGTAGGTACATGCGATAAGGCAGTCTGCCCACCAAAAGAAAAGCAATTTCTTTGTTCAACGTCTTTAATGAAAACATGCCTTTGTGCTAGAGCTATTGACTTCCTTTTATGATGCCTCTTAAGGTATATAAACGGTCAAATTAATAAAAACTTCAATCATAACGGACACCGTAAATAATGCTGTTACATCTCATTATTTTTTCATCATTCATGCAGCAGTCAAAGCTCCGACAGTTTGGCTGGAGATTCTTGGAGTATCTACTGGTGTTACCAACAAAGCCTCTACAGAATGGTTAGAGATTCTGGTAGTTATTATTATCTCCTCATGCTACCATCAAAGCTACTACAGTATGGTTAGAGATCATTGTAATTATTATGTATTTGTGTTACCACCAAAACTCTTACAGTATGGATTATTATCATGGTAATTATTATATATTCATGTTAGCCTCAGAGCTCCTACAGTATGAATTGACATAATATTATTATCTAATCACGATAACATCAAATCCCACACGGTATGGACAAAATTATGGTATTTATTATCTACTCATGTTAGCACGCAAACTCCTACAGTACGATTAGAGATCATGGTGTCTATTATCTACTCATGTTACCACGTAAACTCCTACAGTATGATTAGAGATCATGGTAGTTATTATCTACTCATGCTACCACGTAAACTCCTACAGTATGATTAGAGATCATGGTAGTTATTATCTACTCATGCTACCACGTAAACTCCTACAGTATGATTAGAGATCATGGTAGTTATTATCTACTCATGTTACCACGTAAACTCCTACAGTATGATTAGAGATCATGGTAGTTATTATCTACTCATGCTACCACGTAAACTCCTACAGTATGATTATAGATCATGGTAGTTATTATCTAATTATTATCATCAAATCTCCTATAGTATGGTTAGAAATTATTATCTATTAGAATCAAAGCTCTGACAGTTTGGATAAAGATTAAAGTTATTATCCATTCACGTTGGCATGATACCTACAGTAGTATGGTTAACGATCATAGTGGTTATTATCTATTCATGTTGGCATAAAACCTTCTACATTAGTATGGTTAACAATCCTGGTGGTTATTATCAATTCTCCCAGTAGTATGGTTATTCTACTTGGTTATTCATATACGGTTATTCTACCAATTATCATCAGCAGTATGGTTAAAAAATCATTCATGGCCTTACTAAAAAAACTTTCATGTCGGGCAATTGTATTTATACTAAGTAAGGTTAAATATTAAGGTCATTATTTCCACGTCAAGTTACCATCGAACGATGATTTAGAGGCCAATCCCTTAGATTTCTAACTATCGCTTCAAGGTGAGGCAAGTGCGCCATCTTGAAAGATGGCAAAAACTAAAACTCAAAGTCATCTCCCCTTTTGGAGATGACGTACTCTCTTTCTTGGCATTATAAGTATCAATAGATTGTAAATTTTCATTTAGCAGACGTTGACACCTGAGGAGTAGTCTGCCGAAATATATCGTGTCGTTTAATTTAGAACTATTGGGTTAGTGCTCTTTACTTAAAACAGTTCTTTTAAGAACTATCAAGTTATTATATTACTTTTACCATTCGCTATGGTATTTGCTATCTTTAGAACTATTTTCAGACTTGTCACCACGACAAAGTCTCTATTTTAAAACTCAAAGTCAAAAATAAGCTCGAATAAAGTTCAAAAAACAATCTTATCGACCATTTTAAAAATCAAACTTAGACTATCAACTTTGCAATTGTATATCAACTCAGGAAAATCAAAATGGCAGCTTGCCTCACTCGTAACTATAGCATTTCGGCGGAGTCAGATATCTAGTAGATTGGGTTCTAGATCATCGCCATCAAAGCTTTCAACAGAATAATAAAATTTTCTCTTCTAAGTTAATTCTTATGAATAAGTCAATCCTCTGTAATTTCCATTGAACCAAAATATTTCTACACTAGTCCTCATCTGAAAACTATTTTCATGTATTCGCAAGCACAGTTGTTAACAAGTAAGCACTAAAACGGAAACCAGAGCTGTATGGCTATTGGCACGACGCATGATAGTAAAATGATCCCACGAACAAAGGAAACAAACATATTACTTAGGAGTGACATTACCTTTTGATACTTGATATTGTATGAGCGTCTTCGCTTCAACATGAAAATCGCGATTGCAATGCAAAGAACAACCACAACGACGCCCAAGACAATGCCAATAATCATATATTTACTCTAAAGATAAAGAATAAAGTTGTCGGTTGACAGATCCGCAAGACGATGAGTTTACGTTTCATTGCCATAACTTGGTCAAACATTTTAGAAACGTGTTCAAAAAACCAAAGTTATTCCTGGATTGGGAAAATAGGTTTTTGGAAACTTTTCCTATACGCGGTGTATGAAAAAAGCTGCTCATCCTTGAAATCAGCTGACGTTGAAAAGTTGCATGATTCAGGAATAATTGATCCTCGAGAAAGAGTAAACGCAATTGCAATGAATTTCATGCTTGAACTTTGCAATGTATGTACAGTAGCTGCAATTCGTAGGTCTTAGGGGATCAATTACAACTAAATCATGTCGATTCTAAGCCTTGTGTGATTTCAAAGACGTGCAGTTTTTCTGATGCACTATGTAGTGTGAAATAGCGAAGTCAGCCGATTGTTTGATTCCTTTTCCTGCAAAATTATCATCAATGTCTTGGGATAAATCGATTCATTGTTCAAGCGACTGAACACAAAAAAATGCATCGCAGAAGTAAAAAACGGGCTGGCATTGCTACTTGAAGTAGAAAAGTGCAACGAATAGAAACGATAAGAGTTGTGAACAATGAGTTTTCTGTTTACTGTTCACAAAACAAGTTAAACAGTGAATAACTTTCGATGGTATCATAAAACAGGACATTCGGAACAAGATCTATGGGTGTGACATTTTTTTATGATATCAAATATAGCAATGTATGGAGAATAAAGTTGGGCAGGTACACTTCAGAATAGCCTAAATATTCTCCAAGAGATACCTTGACAAAATTTAAGGAGTTACTGAGCACTTAGATTCTCATCTCAAAAATCGGTGTTGGAAATGCACGAATATACGCTGCTTTTTAACCAACTTAGCAACATATTAGCGGTTGGAAGATATTAAAAGAAATAAAGCTATGAGAAGTTTGTTATCTCTTGTTCGTTTCGTACAGGCATCTATATTAGATATCTTGGTTTACGTGAAACGAGTTTTCAAAAAACCACTTAACAAAAATACATGAGCTAGAAAGAGACTCACTGTTTTGACGCCTTTTGAAGCTTTTGGGGGACTTCTCGTGCTGGGCGTGGTTGGCTACACAAGTGTACAAGAAAATTTTAGTTTTTCGCCCGTTTAGTGGAAATAAATAAAGAATATTGGTACTTGTACTTCATTTATAGGTACATTGTTCATTTATCCTTGCCAATGACATGCAACAAGGATGGACAGACACAAAATGCATAAAATATACATTCTCTTAATGTGGATAACACGCTTAGGCTTTAGCCAATACAAGCATTCCGTCAACAGACGTCACGTTTTGACGTCACAAACACTTGAAAACAAACGATAACACAATAATTCACGGGAAAGTATCCGCGAATGTCAGAAGCATCAGAAGGCAACAATTAAGTACATTTCCACATTCTTGAATCGCCAACCTTATACATAACTGTGCAACAAAAAATCGGTCAGTATTTAAATAGTTTGCTTAAAAAAATTGGCATGGTCATGCGATTTAGCTATTAGCTTTCCCTTGCTAGCATATGATTTAAAAATCCGGGAAAATGCTAGAAAATGATATAGAAATCAGGGCAGCAACAGACGATAAAGAAGCTTTTACAGTTTGCTGCTTTTAAGATAGTAGAATGGCCATTTTACCTTGGGTACTGGAACTTCTTGATTGTGTGGATGTACTGTACGATGCTGAAAACATAAAAAGAAAGTCTATACACCAAACGATACGGAATGGGAACAACAATACAATTTCGCTAAAAACTTTTTTTAGCATATAAGATGGCCATTTGCTTCCTTTAGGCAACGTACCACTAGCACGTGATCAATGACGTAAATCATGCCATTGCGAGCGGGAATTTCGTACTTCACTTTCGCAAAGTTTTGGATCTTCATTGTCTTTCCCTGTCAATAAAAAAACAAAAATACGTTGAACTCGACACTTAAACGTTTTGATAAACGGTATTGCATGACGCCGAGACTAAATGGGACTGTTCGCATATTCGCGCTGAGATTCAGTAAAGCGCTTTACGATGATGGAAAATTGGAGAGATCCGTGTAATCATCTGGTATAATTACCACTGTTTACTGCATCAACTCGTTATTTCTAACACATCCTAACTGTCGAACACTATTCTGCTTTTTCAACGCTCTTCTAACGTGACCCTTGTACAGACCAAGCCCGTGAGGCAATATCTCTCAGTGAAGACCGAAAAAACGAGGTTAATAAAGGTTTATTATAAGGCATTATTTCACCTGATAAATAAATCGTTTGAAATTGTATCGTCTGGATAATTGAACTGTTTTCCATTTTCCGAGTGTGTTTTCCTTCGACTAACATTCCTAAATGTCTTTTTTTGCGTTTTTCAGATTGCTTTACGAAGTTTGTTTACATGTAATTGCAAAATCACGCGTATTGGACCGTGGTCCATAACGGGAAAATAATAGACCGACAAAATGTTTCTGAACCAATCAAAGAGCGCCATTTTGCCGGACGTGACGTTGGCCATAAAATAATTGGTATTATTGCCAAACAGCCAGGCTTTTAAAGGTTTACTCAATACGCATCGAGAAAAAAAAATCATGGTTCAATTTCAAAATTCTGCACCTCCAATAAGTGTTATAGGCAGTTTTCCTTACAAATGTTTATGCTCCTTGCAATCGAGCAAAGATCAGAATAACACGTTGTGCCCCAAAGCTAAAGGGCTAGTAAACCTTTGAGTTGGCGCCTTGGGTACCAACAACCAATTAAGGCAAGTAAAATCATAGAATGAAAAGAATTTATGTTAATTTCATGCTCTGTTAAGCATCGGCACTTTGATGTACTTCCCCAACATGGCCGCTTCGATGTACTCTCCCAACATGGCATTACATAACGTTTATACGAATCTCGGTTACGTGCGGGATCACATCATCAGACCGTTAACACATTTTATCACCATCAAAAAAGCGCCGATGTGGGATCTCAATAAAGTTTAATAAGGGAAAGTCAAGTCGTCCTATCACTTACGTCCTTAGAAGAAGAAAGAGTATAATGAGTCCCATTCAGAGTTTGGACATCTTTTGTCTGACCAGGGGGGAGGGAGATATATCCTTTCACAATGTGGTTCTTTACAAGATCTAAGTTCATTTTCTAGAAGAACAAAAATGTAAAGCGCCAATGGTAAAAATATACACTTAATCCAGTTTACAGACCCTTTAATTTCAACATCAGATCAATTACAACGAAGATTATAGACAGGAGCATTTAATTATGTCATTATAACAGAAAAGAATTTTCTACTTTGAATATATGCGATGACTCTACAGCAAACCGCTTTAATTCTAACCTTAACATGGCCATAATTAATGGGAGCGAAAACTGTGTACTTCTGTTTACCAGACAAAAGTAGCTTGAAGTCATATGCTCTACCATGGGGCAACTGCTTGAAAGCCTGTGATATAAAAGTTAAAATGATACAAATATGTTTAAATTCTCCCGAAGCGCATACGAAACAAAACTTCTGTTGCTCAATCTCTGTACGAACTTTTACTTTAGTTCATTGACTGAATAATTTAATAGAATAATTCAAAAGATATCGTGAAACAGTTACAACCTTTCTGTTCAATATCAATGTTTTAATATAAAAAACTTTCGTGGAATTGGAAAACTATCAAGAGCTTTCTCGGTAAATACAAATTATGGTTTAGGAAGAAACATGCAAACGTCAATGTTGAAAAGCAAATGCTGCACAGTTTAAGGGGCTCTTCGTTTAAGAATGAAAAAATTAATTTTACATAATTTTACTTCAAACAGGATTCTTCAAAATGATTTTAATGTCTTCTATTTTTGTTATTCGACTTATTCGGTTTTTGCAAAAATAACATGTCTTAACAATATTAAAGAATGTGTGTCAACCAAGATGCATTGCGCGCCTTTGTTTATGTTTACATCGTTAGTTTATTAAGCTTGCAGTACACAGAATTCAATTTTGTCACTACGTCGTCTAATTTATCTGAAAAGTTAGAAAAAAACATTGATTGAAAACTTCATTTTACATTAATTACTATAGTCTATCTAAGTTGCATGAACTTCAATAACAAAATTCGCAATATCCTCAACACACAAAATGGCCGTCAAGCTGTTAGTAGCGCGGAATGCATCGTGGTTGACAAACATTCTTAAACAATAAATCACAATTGTTTGGGGTTGCCGCTAAGAAAATATTTTATTCATACGAAAACCAATGACATAAATGAATAGAAAGACGTTCAGTGGCGACCCCCCCCCAGTTAATACATCCCCGTTCATGATTTTGATAAAATATTACCTTAGAAAAATCGCTGAGTTCTTCGACATAGTCTATGATCTACAAGGATGTTGAATGAAAAATTATGAATCCGTATTTTACACATACAGGTGAAATGCTATATGAGTGAAATATTTTGGACAAGATTTTCAAATGGGTTAAACTGTTCTGAATTTAAGTGAAAACACCATTAGCACATGCCTAAAGACTTCTGTATAAGCTTGCTCAACAGAGTGCTGGACATTTGCAAGAATTGAACTGCATTGGCGTCAATCCTACGTTAATTTTATTTTGTGGGGCATATTCAAGTATTTTGCTATACCTGGTAAATTTGTTTTCAAAACAATATCACTTTCAAAAGAAATCAGCATGACATAACAGAATATATAAATAAGTGGTTACACTTAATTAACCTTGAACTAACGTCCGTGTTCAACTGTACAAAACATACAAACAAATGAAACATTGAAGACAACTGAGAAAACGGGAGGAAATATTGTAACTTACACTCATCAAACTTCCAGAGCAGTAATACCCATCGCCTATAAAATCTTTTGGACAGCGGCATTTGGCTCGACCACCTGAGACGAAAATTGACATTGATATGAAATGGAACCCTCTTGCTTCACGCAAATATCATTAAAATGCTGTCACTAAGACTTGTGTTAAAAATAATGCATCGCGAAAAGCCCTCTTGCAATGTTATGATTTCGTGACATTCAATCGAAGTACACGTTTCACGAAATTGATTTGTACGTACTTCACGTTACTACAACCGAAACGGTGCAACAGTGTAAAGTTGTTGTACAGAGTCCACTCATTTCGTGTTAGACCAAGTTCGCAAATTTTTAAGTAGCGACAAATGTGAAGTCAACAAGGACAAGGTTTGAACCACAGTCCAAGTCGAGAGTTCAACAATAACTTTTGGCAAGGAAACTAACTGGGGTTGGGGCGCGGGTGAATATTCATATATTGCTGCGCCCGACTGATTTCTTTTCAAATAGCAATCCATATGAAAAAAACAGTTTTGTCAGAGCTGAAAATATGAATATTCACCACCCCTTCCCCAATTACCTTTCTAGCTTTGCTCTGACTTTTTGTTGTGTTGCAAGACAAAATTATGTGGAAATGCGACACTATTCTTGAATAAATCATTGCCTGGGAATGAACTAATAATTCAATTATTACGAATCTGCAAAGATTTTCCATGCCCTCGAGTTTTTGAATTCGGAAACAAAAATGTCATGCAGTGTCGAAGCCAGCTCGTTGTTCATCCTACAATGCAAACATTTTAGTGTTCATTCACTAGAAAAACAATCAACGGAATGAATTATCTAAAGAAATGAAGAGCAAATGTCGCTGAAGAATTGCTTGTAGGAGTGGAAGATCGAATTGAATTCACCGCTGATATTTACGGCAAAGAAGCCAGCAAAAACAGGCTTAAGAACATTTATCTGATGACAGTTCTCTCGGACGATATACTCGTATATTCGTATCACATATTTTAATAAATCAGGTAACATAGTATATGACAATCACCTTCGTCGGTGCAAAAAGCTCGCGGATCACAATTTCCGTTGTTTACTAAACATGGATGATCGGGTGGTAACGCTAAACAGTCAATACCGTTGCCAACGAAGCCAGATCGACACTCACATCGTGTAAGATTCTACAAACAATAAATCAGTCAAGCCTAGCAGAGTACATGGACAAATCAAAACGATAAAATCAGCTATCACAAAATCAGTGCAACCTAACGTTGTCTTACCGGTCCGACATATCGACAAACTGCATTGTCATTACACCCCATTATTCTTCAAACATCTATCGATTTCTTGGCAATAGTATCCGTCCCTTCGTAACCGTTTGTACATTGACACATCTGTGGACGTGTTATGTCACACGAAGCAAATATCGAACATGGATACTTTCGGTCTGAGCACACCTCTGCTTTGGCTTCAACTGCAAAAAAAGATGCGCCTGAGAACTGAAACTTGATGCAAGACACAAGGCTGGAGTACGAAAGACAAGAATCAGACAAAATGGCATGTTGTGGTACGTAGCCCTATTTAAGTTCCATCTCCTGCAAACCCAAATATACCATTCATCAATCCCACGTTGTATACAATGAGTGAACAAAAGATACTTCCCTTATTGAAATTGTATAGTTACTAGAAGACGTCAATAGATTACTGAATGGCACAGATTAACTGTTTACGATACATTTGATTTTGTTTGTTCCAACAGGAAAATGACCACAAACACACGAGTGTGGTTATTTCAAACTATCGCGTTGTACAATGGCACAAGCTCTTACAAATACTTTGAAATAGATGCAATGAATAACGAACGAAGCTACTTGAATTAATATCTACAGTTGTTGCTTTTCTTACAGAAGCATGGCCACATGAGTATTCCTGCTATTTGCTAAAACTCAATTTTCCTTTAATTGCTCGAATTAACGTTATAGTTGACAATCTATAACGGGGGGCAGCTACTTTTTTGACCACCATATGCATGGAGAGGGGCAGCTACCTTTTGACCACCATATGCATGGGAAAGGGGCAGCTACTTTTGACCACCATATGCATGGGGAGGGGCAGCTACTTTTGACCACCATATGCATGGGAGAGGGGGAAGCTACTTTTTTGACCACCATATGCATGGGGAGCGGGGGCAGCTACTTTTGACCACCATATGCATGGGGAGAGGGGCAGCTACTTTTGACCACCATATGGGGAGCGGGGGCAGCTACTTTTTGACCACCATATGCATGGGGAGGGGGCAGCTACTGTTTTGACCACCATATGCATATATAAACGCTGAGCCAAGCAAACAGACCTCATTTCAAATGAAAGTGACAGTTACATTTATCCTATCATTTTCAAATGACCCAGAGTTACTTACTACATTTTGATACATTTGAGCCACATTTTTCACAGTTTCGTCCGAAATGAGACTCGTGACAGAAACAAGTTCCATTTCCGCTCAATCCATCATTACATTCACCAATTCCTGAGCATGGTGTTAGTCCGCCAGGGCACGCTAGAAGCAGAAAAAATAGAAATCAAAAACAAATTTCATTACATCGTGCAGTCGTAGGGGAGTGCATGTCATGATTTTTTTGAGGGGGTGGGGGCTATCAACCACTAAATTCTCCAAGTTGGTTGAAAGTAGGGGATCAAGAAAAAATACAAAATGGAGACAAAATTATGGGTGGTAGTGCATAGTCTCTCAAACAACTCCTCCCAGCTGTTAGGTGTCTGAACAAAAAGTGTCAAAATAACAACAGGTGGACTTGCAAGGTCATACAGCAAAAATCATTCATTTGCCTCGCAAGATCAAAACCTTCAATTTTTAAATTCGGAAATTTGATTTCATCTATGGCCAAACGGAGCCACCAATAACCGTTAGCAACGGCAAACGCAATGTTTAGAAGGAAAACAGGGTTGACAACCATAACTAACCATAGGCAGAACACAACTACGGATAGGTGTGCGAGATTGATCAATCTGTGCGAGACAGATGATTAAGATCAGCAGAAATAAATAAAGATTATTACGCACAAAATAGATTTATTTATTAGAAAAACACGCGCAGTCGTAGGCAGCTTATAATTTAACAAAGGACTCCTTTCAAATGATCAGTTTTATCTTAACACTAATATTCCTGCCATGTAACACATGATATTCGGAGTTCAATGCTGTCCACACGACAAGTAGTTGTTTAATAAAACAGAGATGCGGTCAAGGTAATGAGTTTAAAATTCTTGTGAAACATTGATGAGGCAAATAGAACTGTTTGAAAACCTGTTACAAGTAAAAGTTAGAAACAAGACGCATGCCTTTTGGCCAACGTGTCTTCGGATGCTACATTGTGTCAGTGTAATCCTTCCTGGGGATAATGCCACGTATTTTCTTTATACTTTACACAATAAACACGGGTAAAATGCTACCTTGACAGTCGGCGCCATAAAAATGTTTACAACATTCTCGGGTCGTAGTCCGTCTAGTGCACAGTGACGAACAACCAAGGATGTTTTTTTCATAGAGACACGAGGAGTTCGTAACACCCTGAAAATTTGGAAAATGTCAAACTTAAGCGGATAAACACAAAGGAAGATGCGTACAAAATGATAAAAACATCTTACCAATAAAGTCGAACCGGGTGGACAGGATCCAAAATCAAAGCAAGCAGTACACCTTCCCTGCAGAAAACAACATTTTTCAAATTAAAATTTATCATGTTGTTCACAAAAATCCAAGAGAGGCAGATATCCCGTTAAAATGTCGAACAGAGTCATGCAGATATCCCATCAAAAAATCCAAGGGAAGCCGGCAGACAACCCATGAAAACCAATTTCGAACCTTGAATTTTTCGTCAACGATTTTGTCACATCTTCCCGCGATTCCTGCGGGTAGCAACATTTGAGATATTCCAAAAGCAACACCTTCCAAGAAGGTTATATCGCGTTCCACAATTCGACTTCGTCCGTTCACGTAGAAATCACCCTTCAACAAGGAAATATATAATATTGTCTCAGTGAGATAATTGCAATAGAAAGTACTTTAAACAGCCACTTGTTAACCGAGTGAATGCATCAAAAAAACAACTTAAGAAACATCATCTGCTTTTGTCAGTCAGGGGACATCACTATAGAACGTTAATTGTGGAGGGGTTATTTTTAGAAACAGTACACACATAGAACGTAGACGATCCATAAAAACATGGACATCTACACGTCTATCTTTTCCAATGAAACACCTTGTTTTTTCTTAGTTTATGACGTCATATTAAATACTGCTACAATTGACGAAAACTGTAATATGCTTCCTGACATTGAGGACAAACGTATGTTCCTATAGGTAAGTGTGGCGTAATGTTAGGGAGATGAAACGAATATAAAATCTTAAAATTGAAATATATCGGATCACTTTTGAGTTTTGACGAAGACATAACAATAAAAGTTTCAACACAACCATCAAACGTTATCTTCACTAAACGTATAAACGTAAAACATTATCAACGGCCAAATAAGAAAAACCAGGTTGTTTCATAAAAAATTTTCTAACCTTGCCTCCCATGCACGACACAAAAACAGATGATCTCGCGCGCGTTTTCCTCCACAAACCGCCAGCATAACCAAGAACCTCGGTTGCTGTCACCTAAACATAACAATTACGGAACATAAATTTCAACTTCACCAAGAAAGCAACGAATAAATGGTCAAATAAACTCTGTGTAGAAACGTCCAGTGACTAACGCCTGTATTGCAAAAGTTAACAAACACTCATGCTCAATGAGAGCAACACAGAAATTGTTCTCATTCCAACCAATGGCAAACTAATTCACTGGAGTTAAAATACCGTTATCGAATCGTTTTGAGGTGATTTTAAAATCCCAATCAGTGAGTAAGTGTGTGTGAATATATAGACGTAAGAGTCACTTGACTTGCGTTGTTATGATGAAATATGGACCATGATTTGTCGATTAATATTCTAACCAAACTTTTAAACCTATATAGCAAAAATACTTTGATCTAATAAGGAGAATTTTCGTACCAATCTAATTAGCGAATCATTACCATTTTTAGTTGAAGATGATTCAAAATACACTACACAGTATTGCAAGAAAACTCGTGAACCTAACACTTAATTCCCGGCTATTGTAGCAAGCAAATAAGCAATTGTGCTTACTTCTGTGAAGGCATTATTTAAATCGAAACTTCTTTAGCAAAGAAAAGAAACTTGAGTATGTTCATTCCCACATTTAGTTGGTCAAGAATCATTGTTTAAAGCGATATTTGTAAAACTGATACGATTGAATTATGTATTACGTTTGTTCCATCGATGATATGATACGAGATGATCTTCCGAGCGTATTCCATGTTATTAAATAACTGCGACCGAATATCTTCGGGCAGGCTCGTGATGGCCTCGTTTGTCGGCCAAAACATTGTGTGAGGTCGCTTGTATGGTAACCTATCTAAAATGATTGTTTTCTGCAAAAGAAGATGCATGTAGTAATAGGTTAAACAAAAATTTCTAATGACCAGAGAACAGAAGAATATTTTTCGTGGAAAAATTTCACTAGCCGTAAAGATTGTGTTAAACAATGTCAACAAACGATACGTTCAACAACATCAACAAATGATATGAATTTATCATGCAAAATTCTAACAGTTTCAACAATACACGCACGTATAAATGCATTCAAAAGTAAACAGAGCATTACATTTAGAAGATTGACAAACATAGAGTAGCTTCTTTTCCTATCAGGGTGCATTGCTGCTTCCATGAAAGTCATCTAGAAAATAAACGCAAATTTAGGCAAATAAATCAAAGAGCAAAACATTGAACTCCCGAGGACGCACTAACGAGAGAAACTACAGAACAGTCAAGTTTAGTCAGCAAAATTTGGAAGAATAATAGTTACTATATGATACTAATAGATTACTCCATGGTTGGTGAGTGCGTACGATTTTTATGCAAGAGTGGAGAAGGATTGAAAACAAACGAGTGAGCGTAGCATACGAGTATTTAATTTTAGATTATAGTGAAATTTGTCGCTGAAGTGATAGACCCAATTCAAACGCTTCAAAACAATCACCTAATTTGCATGAAAAAACACAATAACACAAATAAATTTTAAGAGAATATCTTCGAGTCATGTTTCGACGATAAAAATTACTAAAGAAATCAAATGTTCTGCAGTTTTTTATCATTTTCCTAACATTTATATTGAATTCTCTTACGGACAGTGTCTCAACAAATAGCAAAGCCATTGATATATGAAATCAAAAAAGATTGTTTATGTCTTCTTTAATTTTAATGTTATTCACCATTCGTGATAAAACTTGATATGCATTTTGTCCATAGTGAAAAAAGTGGTATAGCCAATCAGAATGCAGATACGACGTTTTTCACTAGTGAAGAAAATGATTTGTCCAATCAGGTGCTAGGAAATTTTAAGCATGTGATTTTTATTTCACCGTTTTATTGCGCATAAATTTCAATACTCGTATGACAAAGTGCGTAAGTTAAGCAAATGGATGCAGCATCTAATTCAATCAACAGTGTTTCGAAAGTGAGTAATTATAAAAAAGCGCCATCCAACGTATGGCAAATTTTAGGTAAAATAACGAAAAACAATAATTCCACAACTACATTGGAAGCCTGGATGACATTGTTCAAATTAGTAAGTTAGAAAAGTTATGAATTGCAAAAGCTTTAAACATCTCTTTCAAGATAACTTCTCCTAAAAAAAATATGCTGCTTGTCACCGATTGGTTAGGCAATTGATCCCAGGCCCCTTTGTATATCAGTGCAAATATCAATAGAATAACCCTTTTACTGAAGGATAAATTAATAAATTAAAAATACATCATTACTATGTGATACTCATGTGCTCACTCATGACACTCACGTGATGATGGGAGTGGTTTTTCCTTTGAACGGGAGCACGAAGAAGTTCATCAACGATCAATATGGCACTGTTTGCTATAACTGTCACATTTTGGATGCGAATTGTGTTATTGATAACCATTGGCGCAGTGATGACAAGATTTGAGCCGTCGAGTGTGGTGAAAATTTGATTGGTAGAATTCAAATCTTCGACGGAGAGTACAACACAACTGATGATGTATTGATTAAGATCAATGTCGGATTCATCCACAATATGACGCTAAACATTGATAATCGAACATTCTTATCTTGTTCCCATAGTGCAATTAATGTTTCAAACGTGACTGATGTCTAAGGTGGATATTTGCTCGTTGTAAAGTCAAATATGATAGACATTGGATAATACCATGTGTGTTTTTTTTTTGCATTGCATGTCATTCGTACTTACACTAAGATGTTTCCTAAACACACATTGTGACGCTTTGTTTTTAATTTACATGATCTTTCGAATGTTTTTCACTGCCATCAACAATGTTTATCACAGAATATACATTTCGTCCAAGAAACTATGTCAAACTTAAGCCCCCACAAATTGTGGCCAAGCCAAATCTCTCTTTCCCCTGGGGTAAATGTCCTAACTGTTTATTCAGCCCGAAAGCTCGGTCGAGCTATGAAAATTTCATATCATTAGCATCGCTTTTTTCTTTAGAAATTTATTGTTTTTAAAACGAGTGAGGGCTGCCTAGACTAATGGCAGTGTTGGTGGAAAAATAAAATGTTTAACGAGCCTTTTCGTTTGACGCATGTATCATTTCTTAAAAAACGTCAGATTAATATGTAATAAGCCAAGACAAAGATTTTTCAATTTTAGCCAATAACAAGACCGGTACAGCAGTCGTGTCACTCTGAGCAATATATGAATGAGCTAAAAGTTACATGTAAGCAGGAAGGCACAGCACAATGAATATACAGTAGAGCCCTCCATTGCAGTGGCAGCAGTTTTTGTGCACAGCGGCATCCAGCCAATTGCTTTTTTCATTGATAGGAATGATGAAATGGCTAACGGCAGTCAGTAATCTAATCAATTACACAGCAGCCTGTGGCGCACGAAGTGGACCTTCTGTATATTCCCTGCGATGTAACAAAGGCATACTAACCTTTCGTCGTCGGGATGAAAACGCTTTGTTATGAGGAACAACTAACGTGTAATGATTCTCAGGACCGAGAGCGTTTGTGATCGACGAACTCTTTAAAACATATAAAAAAACAAAATGCATTACCGAAATATGATAACATTACCGAGAAAAACCGAATTTCCGTGAAGTACACACGCAACGAATCAAACTAGCCCTTTCACTTTATGCCACGCTTCGCACTTGTATTTCTTTTCTTCCTTTGACCCTTACTTCTATGTCTCTTAGAGATGGCGTTGTCAGCTTGTAAGTTTTGTCGTGTAATGTAAACTACACATCATCAGTACTTGTATTTAGAAATATTCTAGAAAGATTTTGCATATAGTGGACACTGACGTATTTAACTCAAAAGGAAGAACTTGCTGGCTGGCTACGCAACAGTTTCGCACTTCTTTGCCTTCTATATTAACTTACTTCTAACCTCTACATTATACTCACTTCCAACCTCTAATTCCCATCACCTTCACTCCTATTTCACTCATTTTCTACACCTGTTACTCATACGCCCATCATTCCAATCCCTCTCTTGCTTCTTCCTCTCTATCCTCTTACTCTTATGTCTTTCACTTCTAACCTTCACACTCCTATGCTTCTCGCTCTAGTCCCCTCACTCTCATGTCTCTCATGCCTATGTTTCACGTTCCTATGCCTCTCAGTCCGATGTTTCTCACTCTCATGTCTCTCATTCATATGCCTCCTACTCCTATGTTTCACATTCCTATGTCTCTCATTCCAATGCATCTTACTCCTATGTCTCTCAATCCTATGCCTCTCATTCTCATGCCTGCTTCGCACTTTTGTCTGCTCACTCCTATGCCCTTTACTGTCATGACTGTTACTTCTATGACTATCTCATACTTCTATCCCTCTCAATACTTTACCTCGTACTCTTATGCTTCCTCAACTTATGTCTTTCGCTCTGCACTCCATGCAACAAATTCTTCGCTTTCTATGACGACTTCCCACAAATAAGAAATTTATTGTTGCTTACCATTAAACGCGAGTGAAATTCGCTTAAGTCTGGATCATTTTGTATAACCTATACAAGCACAAAATATCCTGATTTATTTTAAATAAAAAAACATAAAGAAAAAAAACTGCCACACGTACACAGAATTCGCAAACGAATAGACGAATTCTCTGTGTAAAGAAAATTCGACTAATTTTGTAAAAGTGCCTTTACAATACACGGTGCTGCAAACTGATGTCAGAATTGTTACGTACAAGCACTAGATAGTGGGATAACCAAAAAAAGACAATATGTAATAAGATGAAAAATACCTCGATAGCATTTCCTGTGCATGTGTAGCCATCACCAACAAAGCCTGGCAGGCATTTGCAAGTTGCATTAAGGGAAACGAAATCAAAGGAACACTTCGCATTGAAACTACAACCGCCATTATCCTATTATAAAAATGAATATTAAACAGGCAATACACCTACGAACGTACACATACACGTAAGATGAGAGAGTTGCACAATTAGACACTTTCCTAAACACTATAAACTCCGACATAGAAGTTCGGGAGCAGCTCGCACAATTGAGTATACGTTGCTCAAAGAAATAATTTGTAAAAGAATGACAAAAACCTTCCACGATTTAATTAATGATTTAACGAATGATACGCCGATTTTTGAACAATGTCAGAGCGAGGTTTTAGTAAGTGAAACTGCTTGTCTCGAATGGTCGAGAAATCAGTGAATCATACCATTTTCATGAACTCTTTTAGTTCTACATGCATACCGTGCCTATATTGTTCGTCTCACGTTTCACTTTTTCAATCTTTGCAACGTGCAAAACGAAGAATTGCAACGTGCAAAACGAAGCATTGCCACGTGCAAAATGCCGTGTGGCAGAACACAACCACTTATGCCACATACCGTTTTGGTCAGCGTTAGATCACATCGAACTAATGTACCATTACGTCAATATTTGTATAATGTCGCAAGTAAGTGAAGAAACAGACGTCCTTCTTCACGTGGGTATATCGTGCATGTGGCATGTATTCAATAAATAATGACGTAATTGCTCATAGGTTTGATATGATAACGCCAACCCGTCGTCCTTATTGAGATTTTTTAAAATTGACATAAATTACCACCAACTCGGCAACAGCTTATGTGTTCAAAATTATGATACGACACTCCTTTGAACACACTTAAAGAGCAACGTCAAGTGCAGTTCTCTCTCATCAAAATCACGGTAAATGAACGATCAAATACGTTTGAATTTTCTGTATTAAGCAGGATACGACGCAATTAGACGAGCACTTACATTTGCACAACGATCAATAGGAATACATTTGGTATTCTTTAAGCCGCTTCCAGTATAGCCGTAGGGACATTTACATGCAGCCTAGAAAACATAAAAAATAATCTCGTCGCTCCAAGTGCACGCGATTACATAAAGTACAGGACAGAGGATTTTAAATAGCTTTTAAAACGAATGTTGGCTGGTGAAGTAGTTAAAAATCAATTGCAAATCCAGTTAACTCTACATGCAGGGGGCGGACAAAAAAAGTAGAAACCCATATGAAACTATAGAGCAAATTACGAAAAAAACAAGACATCTTGAGATTGTCTAGAATAAAGCTGTTTGGATAAAATCATCGGATAGACAAGCACTTTTCCATGATTTTAAGCATTGATTTAAAATTGACTGTGTCAGTTAAGAGAGAAAGTTTAAGGTACAGGAACTTATCAATTATGTCTTCTCGAAACGCTTACGTAAAACATGACAAACAGTGTCTACATGCAACAGATGGAAAATATTGAAGAACACTTGAATGCAAAAAATCATGGGGCAAACCAATGTAGTAAAGGACACTTACCCGACCGGGACGAAGATAGACACACGTGGCATTTTCACTACATGGTGTTGTTGACTTATTCGAGCATAAGTTAAGGCCTATAGGAAATAAGAAGAAAAGTCAAGATATTCAAATAACCAGGCAAACCTTTTCACCTCGTAATCACACTGCATATACTTAGAGACCTTACAATGAGAGTACAAACCTTGACACACATAACCATTTCCTTGGTAATTATTTTTACAGGTGCAATTTGTCCAGGGACTTTTATCGATGTGCTTACACTTGGCATTGGGTGAACAATCACTAAGGTTGTCTTTGCACGTAATATTACCTTAAAAATCATGATTACGCGGGTTTCTCAAAATGAAATCAGAAAAAAAGTACGTCATATATTTTTCTCTCTATGTTTTGTGGTAAGTGCGTGCATTTTCAAGGCAACGTCCCATGATAAGTCTTACAGCACGGGTACTTGCGTCAGTAATGTCGCGTATTTAAATAAAATAAGTATAGTTAACTGGCAGTCGATTTTTCAAAAAGTAATACAGTGAGAGCAGCAGAAATATAAACATTAAATGCTTACGTTGGCATATTCCTCCAGTCATGTTGAAACCATTGTCGCATTTACAAGATGAATTATCTTTTCCGCAACTACAACACAAACAACCACGTGAACAACGAAAACGTAACGAAATTCAAACATGTCTTTCATTATCTGTGGTCTCATCATTCGTCGTTTACCTGCTGGAGTGCTCAGGACATTGTTTACCACCACAAATGTACGTTTCTACAGATAAAAGCAAAAGTAAGTTGCTGTTGAAAAGGAAACAAGTGAACTAGATACAAGAGAAATTCCTCTGAAATTCCTATCCAAGAGAAATCGTTATGTATAATTGTATGAGAGTCACGTTCTCAAAAACGATGAGAACACAAAGGGAGTTTCATCAAATTTCGAAACATCAAATTTCTAAGCACCACGCCAAAAAGAAATTTCCTGCCGAGATATACTGTCTGAAACTCTAAATGAACGAATCTCAGATCATAAAACACAGCATTCATTGGATTTATGGTAACTTGCCGACTGCCATGTGAAGAATGAAGTCAATTGTGCTTTCTATTCGGATTCATTCATGTAGCACTTATAATAATTTACCCAGGGGAAACTTTCTTGCTTTGTGGGGTTTTTAGACCAATTCTACGTTATTTGCCTTTGCGTGAGTTTATTGACAATTCCCTGTTCAACGTCAACTTCCCAACTTTGCTCGGGTTGAGATTTGTCAGTTTAAGAGGCGAGATTTCAAACTTTCTTGAGCTTAACGTACTGATGTGGGAATTTATCAGATGACAGGCTGTGTGTACACC